>NC_059106.1:137617575-137963575 GCF_020740685.1 Jaculus jaculus
TGTGCCCTCTACCAACATAAAGAAATTATTCCAGGGCTGGAGGGATTGCTTAGTGGTTAAGGTGTTTGCCTGCAAAGCCAAAGGACCTAGGTTCAATTCCCCAGGACCCATGTTAGCCAGATGCACAAGGGGGCGCACATGTCTGGAGTTCATTTGCAATGGCTGGAGGCCTTGGTGTGCCCATTCTCTCCCTCCCTCTCTCTCTCTCTCTCTCTCTCTCTCTTTCTCTGTCAAATAAATAAATAAATAAAATTAAAATTTAAAAAAAATTCTTCCAGAAGATCTATGTAGGAATTAAATTCATGGGCACAGAGCCCATCAATAAGACACATATGGCAACCATTGCCTCCCTAGCCTGGCCACAGCAGAAGCCCATGGCCTAGGACCCCACATTACAGGACTCCATCCAGAACCATATGAGAAAGAAACTTAAAGCCAAAGCCATCATTGACAGAAGCCCAGAAGATGCCAGGATATCTTTAATCACCTGGCCATGCCCTAAAATAAGAATGGCAGGACTCCCACAACAAAGAAGCAATCCTTCTGCATTTTTCCATAGGCCCAGTGGACATCTCCATCATGAAATTCCCCACTTTTAACAGAGACTGGAACTGGATGAAGCTGTGCAAGGAGACCATCAGCAAGTACCTGACACCACCCATTCTCACCCTGAGGAAAAGGATCAGAAGACAAAACTGTAAAACAAGGTAGACTATTAGGCGTCTGGGACTAGAATCCATTCACAGTGGGGCACCTGGATAGGGTGAGACACAAGGAAAGAACCAACCTAAATCACATTTTGTGTAGCATTATTTTTATTTGGGATTTTGTTTTATTTTCATTTGTTTTGTTTTCTTAATACTTTTGATTATTTATTTGCAAGGAGAGAGAGAGAATGGGCACACCAGGGCCTCTAGCCTCTGCAAACTAACTCCAGATACATGTCCCACTTTGTGCATTTGACTTTACATGGTGTGGTGGTTTGATTCATGTGTCACCCATAAACTTAGGTGTCTGAATGCTAGGTCCCCAGCTGATAGCAACTTGGGAATTAAAGCCTTCTTGAGGGAATGTATTGTTGGGGGTAGGCTTGTGGGTGTTATAGCCAGCTTCCTATTGCCATTGCTTGGCACACTCTCCTGTTGCTGTTGTCCACCTGATGGCAGCCAGGAGGTTAGTGCCATCATTTTCCCTTGCCATTATGGAGCTCCCCATTGAGTCTGTAAGACAAAATAAACTCTTATTTCCCACAAGCTGCTCTTGGTCAGGTGTTTTCCACCAGCAATGCAAACCTGACTGCAACAGTAAAGCTGGTGCCAGAGAAGTGGGATTGTTGCTGCTAGAAACCTGACTCTGTGGCTTTGGCCTTTTGGAACTGCTTTGCATGAGTATGTAGACGAATTTGAAATCCTGGTCTAAGAGACACATTGCAATGCTGTAAGTACAGCTTGGTGGGCCATTCTGGTCAGAGTTGAAAGACCTGAGTGCAGTAAGAACTATGGACTCGGGAGTTTGCCTTATGAGGATGAGAAAGAGCTTTGCCTAGACTGGGCTAGAAGCAGTTTGTGTGAGAGGCTTGCTATTATGCCCATGTCCTGAAAACTTATGCAAGGTTGCATTACGTATAAATGAACTGGTGTGAGCAGAGTGATATGGCACAGAAAAAAATGAAATCATTGGGCCAAAATTGCTGCCTGTTCAGCTGTAAATTTTTTTTTTTTTTTGAGAGATTGCAACCATTGAGATTTGAGCCAGCTGACTTGCACTGGGACAACAGGAAGAATGTAGACTCTTTGGAAGGGGTCTGAATGCTGAAGGAGTGTCCTGTTCTTCAAAGTCAGCTTTATCTCCCACTGGATTAATAAACTGGCAGCTCACCTGGTATTATGGAGTATAACAAATGCAGAAAAGAGAGGGTCATTGAATTTATGACACAGTTTTTGGAAATGACCATAGTCAGTGTGAAACAGGTTTTTTTGCATTACCAGCGTGTAGGCCCAATGGAGCCAAATGGATGAACCATTGGTTGCAATGAAACCCATTGGAGATGCCAGGACTATGAGATGGCTGCCAAGGATAGCTGCTGGCACTGGATGAAGTTTTCTGGGATTGTGAGTATCCTAGCTGGAGGGGCAGAATTGGAACTCCAGAGACTTGTCATTGGTGAGAATTATGAGACTTGGAGACTTGTCACTGACTAGAGTTATTGGACTTAGGGCTACAGAGCTTGATGTTTATTTTGTTTAAATCCTATACTGCTTGTGGGCTGCAGAGATGGCTTAGCAGTTAAGGCACTTGCCTGCAAAGCGAAAGGACCTCAGTTCAATTCCCCAGGACCCACATAAGCCAGATGCACAAGGTGGTGTATATATCTGGAGTTCATTTGCAGTGACTGGAAGCCCTGGTGTACCCATGCACCTATTCTCTCTCCCTCTTTCTCTCTCTCTCTCTCTCTCTCTCTCTCTCTCTCTCTCTCCCTCTCCCTCCCTCCCTCCCTCTTTCCCTACTTCAAATAAATAAATAAAATAATTTTTAAATTTTATTTATTTATTTGCAAGCAGAGAGAAATAGAGAGAGAATGGGCATGCCAGGGCCACTAGCCACTGCAAACAAACTCCAGATGCATGCGCCACCTTGTACATCTGGCTTACATGGATCCTGGGGAATTGAACCTGGATCCTTTGGCTTCACAGACAAGCACCTTAACTACTAAGCAATCTCTCCAGCCCAAAAATAAAATATTAAAGGTGGATCACCAAAAGTTCAAGGCCACTCTGAGACTACATAGTGAATTCCAGGTCAGCCTGTGCTAGAGTGAGACCCTACCTCAGAAAACCAAATAATAATAATAATAAATAAATAATTAAATAAATAAATAAAACATTTTAAAAATCTTGTACTAGTTGAATATTTCTTTCTCTGTCCAATGGCATCTTTTGGAGTATGAATGTTTATTCTGCACCATTATGGGTTTTTGCGGGGAGGTTGGTATTATGGCTCAGTTAAAAAACTTTGGGTTATACAGATGTTTGAACATCATTAGGATTGATAGAACCTATGAGAACCTTTAAAGTTGGGCTTAATGCACTGTATTTTACATCATGGATGGTTCAGTTTATGGGGGCCAGGGGCAGAATGCTGTGTTTGATTCAGGTGTCCCCCATAATTTAGGTATTCTGAATGATAGGCCCCAGCTGATTGCAGTTTGGGAACTAAAACCTCCTGGAGGCAGTGTATTGTTGGGGTTGGGCTTATGGGTATTGTAGCCAGCTTCCTCTTGCCAGTGTTTGGCACACTCTCTTGTTGCTGTTGTCCATCTTATGTTGGCCAGAAGGTGATGTCCACCCTCTGCTCATGCCATCATTTTCCTTGCCATTATGGACCTCCCCATTGAGTGTGTAAGCCAAAATAAACTCTTTTTTCCCACAAGCTGCTCTTGGTGTGGTGTTTTCTGCCAGCAATGCGAACCTGACTGCAGTACATGAGTACTGGGGAATTGAACCTGGGTCGACTCTGTGGATCCTTAACCACTGGGAAATCTCTTCAGCCCATTTATTTTGTTTTTGAGACAAGGTCTTGCTATGTAACCCATGCTGGCTTGGTCCTAGAGATAATTTTCATGCCATAGCTTCCCAAGTACTGGGATTATAGGCATGTAACACACATGTGCATGTGTGTGTGCATGCTCACATGTGTGTGTATGTGTGATAATACCAGTAGTATTTAAGTTGTGGGATACTAAAAGACTAAGTGTTCCTCTAGGGACTTTCCCCCAGGGTAAGTATCATCTTTTGGCTGCAGTTCAAGTATAAAGAAGTCTGAGGATCCAGACATGGTGGCACACTCCCAGCACTCGGGAGGCAGAGGTTGGAGGATAGCTGTGAGTTCGAGACCACCCTGAGACTACATAGTGAATTCCAGGTCAGCCTGGGATAGAGTGAGACCCTACCTCAAAAAAACAAAAAGAAGGAGGAGGAGGAGAAGAAGAAGAAGGAGAAGAAGAAAGGAGAAGTCTGAGGGAAAAGCAGTGCTGCTTGCTTACCTGCCTTCATTCTGGTGATTCTTTCCCATTGCTGCTGCGGATGTTGCTGCCATCCTTCCTTGCCATCAGAATCCAGCCTATTTAGCCTACCAATGTGAACCAAAGACCATCAGCCTCTAAGTTCTTCAGCACCAGATGGAGACTGATGGGTCATCCAGCCTTGTATACTGAGCAGCTACTGGCTTCTCAAACTCTCTAGCCTCCAGACTGCCACTGTGGGACTACCCATCCCTTATCTTGTAAGCCAATCTAATAAATCCCCTTTTGTAATATACATTCATTCTGTCTGTTCTGTTCCTCTTTAAAAATCCTGCGTAAGGCACTCAATGGAGCTCTTCTCTAAAGTTGAAGGAAGAGAGTTTTCATTCCTGGATGATAAGGTGTGAGTTCTGGATGCAAGAGAATGGATATTTCCAAAGAATAGTTTGGAAAGTAATAGTGGTGGATTGAATTTAAAATGCCCTCATATGCTCATGTGCTTAAATAATTATCAGCTGAGAATTAAGAGACAGAGCCTTAAATATTTTTTTAATTTAAAAGAGAGAGAGAGAGAGAGAGAGAGAGCCTGACTAGAGGACATGTGTGACAATCATATTCCCTCTCTTTCTCTCTCTCTTTCCTGAGTCTAATAAGATGTGATGCAGGTTTCCCACTTTAGCCTATGAAACTTCCCTTTAGAACTCTAAGCTGAATTGGACCATTTTCTTTCCATAAGTTGCTTCGGGTCAAATATTTTGTCCCAGCAATGAAAAAGTAACTGCTACAGAAAGTCTGTATGGAGCAGTGGGGTCACTACTGTGATCAGCCTAACAATATAGTTTGTAGGCTTTTGGACTTGTTTATGGGTGGAATGTGGGAAACTAGAAAAGTAGACTAGAAAAACCTTGCAATTCTGTAAGCAGGATTGAATGGGCCATTCAGGTGAGCGTTTGATAGACAGGGCCAAGAGAACTGTTGACTTTGGGAGTATAGCTCATGAGGTTTCAGAGGGGAATATGGACTCTGTCAGGGGCTAGAGGCAGTTCATGTGATATTCTGGCAAAGAAACTAATTGGACTGTGACCATGTCCTGGAAACTTTAGTGAAGCTGAATTTAAAACAAATGAACTCTGAGTTGTGGAAATTTCTCAGTGGTTAATAGGGCTTGCCACATAAGCATGAAACCCTCTCAAGCCAGACATCACCAAGTTTACAGAGCCCATGTGAAAATCTGGGAATAGCTGGGCATGGTGGTGCATGCTTTTAATCCCAGCACTCAGGAGGCGGAGGTAGGAGGATCACCATGAGTTCAAGGCCACCTTGAGACTGCAGAGTGAATTCCAGGTCAGCCTGGGCTACAGTGAGATACTACCTCAAAAATACAAAAAATAAAATAAAATAAATAAAATCTGGGTGTATACAAATACATCTATAGCCACAGCCTGCTAGAAGTGAATACTAGAGAATTCCTGGGGCTTGCTGATGGACAACAGCTCCAGGTTGTAAATAAAACTCTGTTTCAAGGAAATACATGGATGAGCAATAAGAGGACACCTAACATTTCCTCTGATCTCCATACACATGTGTATAAGGCGTGTATATGCATACAATATCCTAAATACACACAGAGATAACACATACAATGAACTATGTTTGGTAGAAGAAATTTAAAAGCAGAGAGCTAGACATGGTGGCCCACACCTTTTATTCCAGTACTTGGGAGGTAGAGGTAGGAGAATTGCTGTTAGTTCAAGACCACCCTGAGACTACATAGTAAATTCCAGGTCAGCCTGTACTACAGTGAGGCTCTACCTCAAAAAAAAAAAAAAAAAAAAAAAAAAGACTTCAAAGCAGAATAACATTGAGTCTGTGAAATGGCTTTTTTAATTCAGATTTATAATGAATGAGTAAAATGAAGAGAGGAAAGATACAACAAGTGTGAAGTTTGTCATGGAAATAAATGTGGGCAAATTTTGAATCCCAAGAATGGAAACTATAGCTACTTGGGCTGTAACAGTTAAAGAGACCAACACCATTGCGATAGTCAATCTCTGCATGTCAACTTTTCAGGATTGAAAATCACCATGGAGGACTGGGGAGATTGCTCAGCAGTTAAAGGCACTTGTTTGCAAAGCCCAATTGTCTGGGATAAATTCCTCAATACACATGTAAACAGATGCACAAAGTGGTACATGAGTTGGGAGTTCATTTACTGAAGCAAAAAGCCCTAACATGAACCCCTCTCTCATCAATAAAATAATAAAATTAAAAAAAAAAATAAGCCGGCACTTCTGAGTAAGATGCAGCATAGGAGCCATGCCAAGCCAGCCTAGGGAGGGATTTAAGCAAAACCACAGCAAAATACACTCTTCTTCTGAAAAGTGAGGAGGTATAGGTTCTTCTTAGACACAGCAGAGAAGCGGGAGAGACCAAGATAAATCAGAAAGGAGGAAAACGGCCAGAATCCCACTGAGGCACTTGCGGCCCCCAACCCACATGATCTACGCACCCACCTGGCACTGCCCACCAGACACCGGCGCTAAGCAGCAGCAGCAGAGACCAAACAAGGGGATTTTCCAACCTCATCAGCCTCCTTGCAAAGTCAAGAAACCTGAAGGAAAGACAGCAGAGATCAGCAAAGGAGCTGCTGAGAGGGACACAGGCAGGGCTGTGTGAGCATCTCCAGTACCACTCCAGACTTCCTGCACTCTCCCATCCCCCAGCCATCAGAACGGTGAACCTCCAGCATTCAGTTCCCAGTGGCAGGGCATCCAGCACAGCTGATCAGAACTCCAGCTCCACAGCACAACACAGAGGGACCGAAGTGGGCGCTCAGCATTGGTGAGATTGGAAGCCACCCCAAAAGGTAATGAGGCCAAAGAAAAACAGGTACATAGGCCTGCATTGGAAGTGCTAACCACTCTTTGCACATCAAGGCAGGTTACAGGTTACATATTCTTGGTTGGCTTTACCATTTTCAATTAAGCTATATTTGGGGGTTGAATATTGTTGCCTTTGATGCTTTCAGATTTATAGGGCCTTTGTCTGTTGCTTCTGTCATTACTGAGGCCAGGGTCTGATTCAGATCCAGGCTGACCTGGAACCCAATTCAGTACAGAATTCTCTACCTCCCAGTTGACAGGATTAAGGGTGTAGAGCAACACACACCCTTAGGGATTGTGGTTTTATAAGACTATCTGATTGTTTTAATCCCCACACTTGTATATTCTGTGCTGGTTTTTATTGGATGTGTATATTGCTCAGTTAAAGTTTAGAATTTACCAGTAAATTGTTCCACCCAGTTCACTAGAATACTGGCTTGGAAGGCAAATTCAATACATAGGTTTATTTCTGTGGTTTGATTGGGGTACAAGAGCTATATTTGGCACATTAAACTCATATCTTGAAAGTATAAAAAGCTTGATTGCCACATCTAAGAACACTGCAGATAAGTAGAAAACCCAAGCACCAAATCAATTCAGGATGAAAAAGTCACGACATTATAATACAAGAAACACAAAGAATCAAGACAGTACAATCCCACCAAAAATTATAAATCCATCAGAAATGAACACCAATGAGACTGTTTTAGATGAAATGCTTCACAAAGATTTCAAAAAGCGATTTTATCTATGCTCAAAGAAATCAAAGGAATCAAAGACAAAAACACAGGAACTAAAGAAGAAAGCAAACTCCTGAAAGAAAAAACAAGAAAGCAGTTTAATGAAATAAGGAGAACATTACAAGACATGAGTAAGGAAGTAGAAATACTGAAGAAAAATCAGGCTGAAAATCTAGCTCTGAAGAACACAGTCAAATTAAAAAATAAAACAAAAATAAAAAAAAAAAACCCTGTGGAAAGTCTCACCAGCAGGATGGAGAAAGGAAAGAACAGAATATCTAAACAAGAAGACCAGGTGGCAGACCTAATACCACCCAACAAAAAGAAAGATAAGCTAATAGGAAGGTACGAATGGAAATTTCAAGATCTTTGGGACACTATGAAAAGATCAAACATAAGAATTCAGGAGCCAGGCATGGTGGTGCACACCTTTAATCCCAGCACTCAGGAGGCAGAGGTAGGAGGATTGCCTTGAGTTCAAGACCACCCTGAGACTACATAGTGAATTCCAGGTCAACCTGGGTGAGAGTGAGACCCTACCTTGAAACCACTCCCCCCAAAAAAATAAAAAGAATTCAGGGTATAGTACAAGGAGAATAATTTCAATCCAGAGGCTTAGTAGGCATTTTCAACAAAATCATAGAAGGAATTTTTCCCCAAATTGGGAAAGAAATGCCAATGCAGATACAAGAAGATTTTAGAACACCAAACAGACAAAACCTGGGAAGAACCCCTCCTCGCCATATTATAATTAAACTACTAAACATGCAAACCAAAGAAAATATATTGAAAGCAGTTAGAGAGAAAAAGCAAGTCACCTATAAAGGCAAGCCCATCAGGATCACGGCAGATTACTCATCAAAAACTTTAAAAGCCAGAAGGGTTTGGAATGATGTATCCCAAGTTGTGAAAGATAAAAACTGTCAACCAAGAATATTTTATCCTGCAAAGCTATAGATCCAAATTGAAGGCAAAATAAGGACATTCTACAACAAAAACAGGCTAAAGGAACTTATGACAACTAAGCCAGCTCTACAGAACATACTTGAAAGAATCTCTTACACTGAAAAGAAAGAAAACCACACACATGAGAAAACCATACTCAAATAACAGTTAAAACAAGAAAGTAAAGGGAAACAGGAAACACTACAAAATAAGAGGAATGGCAAGAATAAACACATACTGTTCAATAAAAGCTCTTAATACCAATGGCCTCAATGCCCCAACCAAAAGACAGGCTTGCAGACTGGATTAAAAGGCAGGATCCTGCTATTTGTTGCCTCCAGGAAACTCATGTCTCAATAACAGATAGACACTGTCTTAGGGTGAAAGGATGGAAAATGGTATTTCCAGCAAATGGACCTAGGAAAAAAAGTAGGGGTTGCTATCCTAATATCTGACAGGATAGACTTCAAACCAACATTAGTGAGGAAAGAAAAAGATGACTTTATATTGATTAAAGGAACACTCCAACAGGAGGATATTACAAACCTAAACATATATGTACGTAACATGGGGGCTCCCAATTTCATCAAACAAATACTATTAGACTTAAGGTCACAGATAACACATAACACAATTGTAGTGGGTGACTTCAACACCCCATTCTAATCAATGAACAGTTTATCCCAGCAAAAAAATCAACAGAGAGACATCTGGATTAAATGAGGTCATGGAACAAATGGACCTAACAGATATATAGAGAACATTCCATCCAAATACTGAAGAATACACATTTTTCTCAGCAATACATGGAACATTCTCTAAAATAGACCATATATTAGGACACCAAGCAAATCTCAACAAATACAGGAAAATTAAAATAATCCGTTGTACTCTATCTGACCACAGTGGAATTAAACTGCAAACAACAGCAACAAGAAAAACTACAGATCATACAAAAACTTATGAAGACTAGACAATACACCATTGAATGATGAATGGGTCATTGAAAAAATCAAAAAGGATATCAATAAATTCAGAGAATCAGATAATGATGAGAATACAACATACCAAAACCTTTGGACACCATGAAGGCAATCCTAAGAGGAATCTATAGCTCTAAATGCCTATATTAAGAAATTAGAGAGTTCACAAGTAAACAATTTAATGCTTCACTTTAAGACCTTGGATAAAGAAGGACAAGGTAAAGCCGCGCATGGTGGTGCATACCTTTAATCCCAGCACTCGGGAGGCAGAGGTTAGGAGGATCACCATGAGTTCGAGGCCACCCTGAGACTACATAGTGAATTCCAGGTCAGCCTGGGCCAGAGTGAGACCCTACCTCAAAAAAACCAAAAAAAGAAGGGCAAGGAAAACCAAAAATCAGTAGATGGGAAGAAGTAACAAAGATTAGGGCAGAAATTAATGAAACAGAAACCAATAAAATAATCCAATCAATGAAACAAAGAGTTGGTTCTATAAAAGGATAAACAAGATTGATAAATCCTTAGCAAATCTTACCAGAAGAAAAAGATAAAAAGACAAAAATTAAAAAACTTAGAAATGAAAAAGTAAACATTACAAGAATATCAAAAAAATTCAGAAAATCATAAGGACATACTTTAAGAATATATATGCCTCTAAGTTTGAAAATCTGAAAGAAATGGACTATTTCTTTGATTCATATGACCTACCAAAATCAAGTCAAGATGAGATAAAGGATTTAAAAAGACCTATAACAAGTACACAGATCCAAGCATTATAAAAAGCCTTCCAACTAAAAAAAGTCCAGATGGACTCACTGGTGAATTTTACCAGACATTAATGGAAGAATTAACACCACAACTTTTCAAATTTTTCCATAAAATGTAAGAGGAAGGACAATAAGAAATAAAACAACCCAATTAAAATGGGCTATAGGTAGAGCATGCCTTTAATCCCAGCACTCGGGAGGCAGAGGTAGGAGGATCACTGTGAGTTCGAGGCCACCCTGAAACTACATAGTGAATTCCAGGTTAGCCTGGGCTAGAGTGAAATCCTACTTTGAAAAACCAAAAAAAAAAAAAAAAAAAAAAAAAAGTGCTATGGAACTAAATAGAGAGTTTTTTCTCACTGGAAGAAATGGAGATGGCATATGAACATCTAAAAAAGTGTTCTACATCCTTAGCCATCAGGGAAGTGAAAAGTAAAACTACTTTGAGATTAAATCTCACTCCAGAATGAGTCAGAATGGCTATCATCAAAAAAAACAAATGACAATAAATGATGGCAAGGATGCGGAAAAGTGGGAACCCTTCTACACTGTTGGTGGGAATGTAATCTGGTACAACCATTGTGGAAATCGGTGTAGAGGTTCCTGAGACGGCTAAAAATAGATTTGCCATATGATCCAGCTATAGCACTCCTAGGCGTATATCCTAATGACTCTTCTCACTATCTTGGAGACAATTTCACAGCCATGTTTATTGCTGCTCTATTCATAAGAGCTAGGAAATGGCACCATCCTAGATGTCCCTCCACAGATGAGTGGACAGTGAAGATGTAGCACATTTACACAATTGAGTTCTATTCAGCAGTAAAGAAAAATGAAATTTGCAAGGAAATGGATGGATCTGGAAAGGATTATACTAAGTGAGGTAACCCAGGCCCAGAAAGCCAAATGTCACATGTTCTCTCATATGTGGATCCTAGCTACAAATGTTTAGACTTGTGCATGAGCTGGCACCAAAAATCAGTAGCAGAGACCAGTAAGCTAGAAAAAGGCTTTAAGGGAGGGAGGAGAGACAAGGACTTAAGGGGATGGTATTGTATATATGTAAGTAGAAGAACAGATTACAGGAAGGAGAAAAGCCTAAGCGAGGCTAGGGGAAGAGATTGTGTAAAAGAAGGGTGGGGAAGGGTCAATCAAAATTCAAGATATTCTGAATAAGACATATGAAAACCTACTTTTTTGAATAATAGCACATCCAGAAGCCATAGAAAACTTTCAGTGCCAGGGATGGGATACCTTACAGTGACTTGTTGGCCAGGGAGGTCCCTGTTACCTCCAAAACATTATAGGCAATTGCCAAGGCCCTTGGTTTCCCTTGAAAAACAGATGGCAAGATCCTGTTGCTGATGTATTCCAAGTTCTGAAAGATAATAACTGTCAACCAAGATTACTTTTTCCCTTTGCTCTCTTGTATTAACTAGTATTTGAGGATGGTTTATTTTTTCCAGGTTCCTCATGTGTGTGCTTTTCTTCCTCTTCAGCATAGAGATTTCTTTCAGGTTATTTCTTGTAGAGCTGGTTTGTTCTTCATATATTCCTTTAGCCTGCTTTGTTGTGGAATGCCCTTATTTCTCCATCTATTTGAATGAATAGCTTTGCAGGATAAAGTACTTACTCATCTATCCTGCAAAACTGAAGGACCCAGGTTCAATTCCCCAGTACCCATGTAAAGCCAGATGTGCTAAGTGGCACATCCATCTGAAAAACCAAACAAAGGGGCTCAAGAGATGGCTTATCAGTTAAGATGCTTGCCTGCGAAGCCTAAAGACGCGGGTTCGATTCCCTAGGACTCACATAAGCCAGATGCACAAGGTGGCACATGCATCTGGAGTTCGTTTGCAGTGGCTAAAGGCCCTGGTACACCCATTCTCTATCTGCCTCTTTTTCTCTCTCTCTCTATCTCCCTCCCTTCTCAAATAATAATAAGTAAATTTTTTTAAAGAAAAAAGCATAATAAGAATAGCAAAGAGGGCTAAGCTATATCATCTCAAGGCCCGCCCCCAGTGACACACTTCCTCCAGCAAGGATCCAGCATCTCCTCAAGTTTCCACAACCGTTCAGAACTGTACCACCAGCTAGGGTATAGGTATTCAAACATATGCTTGATCCTATGAGGGACATGATACATTCAAACTACCACATGTTTTTTACTGTCTCTAAGTGCCTTGAGCTGGGACCCCAGGTCCAGTAGACTAAGTCTTATCACAGTATATTGGCAATCTGCCTCACAGTGACATGAGTTCATTCCAAATAAGCATGCAGGTGGAGGGTGGTGGGGCTCAGTTTAGTCAGAAGTGGACCCTCTTCTTCCCATTCCTCAAGTTCCAGGCTGAAAATGACAGTGAGCTTCTTTCTTTCCTGCCTCGCCTTTGGCTTCCGGGAGCCTAGTGATGTTACTCCCTGTATTGCATGAAGCACCTTAGCTGCAGGTGCCAGGAGCTTTACCTCTGGAGACTGGTGCTGCTTCCAGCCTCAGAGCCCAGCAAACCCACTGCCTCGGTCAGCACTTGGCATTTTTTCTCTCGAGGTAGGGTCTCACTCTAGCTCAAGCTGACCTGGAATTCACTATGTAGTCTCAGGGTGGCCTTGAACTCACAGCGATCCTCCTACCTCTGCCCCGCAAGTGCTGGGGTTAAAGGCACGGCAGCCACCACGCCAGGCTAGCACTTTGCATATTTGATCTGCTTCTAGTACACAGAGGTATCTGTTTTGGTCTGAGGCCCAGCTATGTCTCTTTGTTTATCATGATTTTTTTTTTTTTCTATTCTGCTTATTTTTGCTGTGTGTTTGGGATGGAGAAGAAGCTACAGGATGAATTTATTATGCTAACTTGACTAGAAGTCAAGAACTGAACTGTGTGATTGTCATACCAGTAGAGAGTCCCATGTTTTCTTTTATTAAATATAAAAGAGAACAGATCATGTTACAAAACTTCGGTGGTTTTAGTTTACGAACACCATCTGAGGGCCAGTGGCTCCTGAATGGGCTGTGGAGGTGGTCCCCAAATCAGTATATCTCTCTCTGTGTTTCCAGAGAGAGAGAGAGAGAGAGAGAGAGAGAGAGAGAGAGAGAGAGAGAGGACACTACTCTTTGGAAGAGGATGTCACAGCATGCAGACAAGACCCCATCAGTACTCCTCTCTCTCCTCAGAGCAGAGCTGCGCCTAACGGTAACAGCAGCCCTGAGACCCTGGGTGCCATTGAAGGGACCGGGGAGTACAGGGATACTCTGCAGCCAGTTCTAAGGGAGCACCTCCCCCTGGTGGTAACAAGAGGGAGCTGCTGCGCCCTCCACCAAGAGAAAGATGGAGAATAAGGAGTCATGGTTCTCCAAATATACCCAATCCTGCTAATCTGGGACTTGTGGAGATGACACAGGGTGCCTGGAGATCCCACTTAATCCGGAGCCCCATACAGAGTCCTCTCTCCTGCTGTGGAAGAACAGCTACTTGGGCTATTTCCTGTGGACCCTTCTAAGCATCAAAACACTAATTCTAGAGGCCTGATGATCTAGAAAGCTCTTTGAGCTCCTTAACTCAAATGTCCAGACCCCTCCTTTAAAGCCACACGAGACTGTGGAAAGGCAGTGTTGTTGGTGATGAGATGGACCCGGGTCTGAACCCTGTCTCTGTTCCTCATTAGCTGTGTGTCTCTTGGCAAATTATGTAATCTTCCTGTGCCTCTGGTTCTTCTGTAAAAGATGTCAGTGACAAGAAAGGGAAAGGAGTCCTGGTGTTCAGGTCTGGGGAAGCACTCACAGCAAGGCCAGTGTGGGTACTGAACACAAACAATTTCACACATCAACCTCTCACAAGGCCACTCTGCGGCTGCGCTGAATCCAGACAGAAACAAGCCCAAACCCTCTCCATCCTTCCGCTCACCCCCTTTCTAAGATGCCCACAGTGCCCCAGGCTGTGTGTTCCCCTTCACTGCAGCAAGCATAAACCTAACGTGTTCTGCCACAGGTGGGTTTCTGGTGGTCTCTGAATAGAGTGCATCTAGAAGTTCATCTGAATGAAATGTGGGGCAAGCCATGTGGAGATGTGAGGAAAGAACATTCCAGGGAAACAGATCACACAGAACAAAGGGTCTGGTGTGGGAATATTACTGGCATGTCTGCTAAGCAGCAAGTTCATGGAAGAAGATGATGGAAAGCATAGGTAGTTCTGTGTGGCTGAAATAGTGCACAGAGCAAGCAATGCAATGAAGAGCCTTGCTGCGTTCCATCAGAAACTCTCAGCGGGAGCCCTCATGTCCTGTTGGAGCCACCATGGAGGTCATTTTTGTTGATATGATAACAGCTGAGGAGAGCAGTGCCATCTCTTTTTGAGTAAGATATATTGAAAGCAACTCTGCTTATTCAGAATGATTCCTTTATGTTATCACTAAGAAGAGACAATGAATGCCAGACCTCCTGCATTTTGGTGAACCGGCTGACTCTATGTACACATGTCCCTAATTCATCCAGAGAAAGGGTGTCCCTTTGGTTTAATACGATAAACCAGGCCAACCATTTGTGTGGTCCAATGTCGTTTCGTAGTGAGCAAAATTGAACAGATTTCATCACCAGCTGTAATTTATGTCCCAGAAAGAATGCAAAAGGGGGATGGGTACAAAAAGAGCCTGTCTTCTAGTTTCTGGCAAAGTAAACTGGAAATTCCCTGCAGCAGCTCAAGGCTGCAGGTGTGAACACACACACACACACACACACACACACACACACACACAGGCTCCACACTATCATTAAACCTCAACCCTAAACCAGCCATCTCTGGGCTCCCAGTGTCTAGCAATTAAAAGTTTCCCAGCGAAAGAGGGCTACAAGTGATGTAGGTGATAGCTAAGTATTGTTTTGGAATTGGCATTTAATAGAGAACTATAATAAACTTTTGACTCTTTCTGTCTCTGCATGGCCAAAAATTCCTGAACCATTAAAATTAACAAAATCGAGTACAGTCTAGTCCATGCGGAGAATAAGCCCTGATTTGGGGCAGAAGCTAAAAACGTCATGCATTGAGTTGCTGTCTGGCACTCTGCTGCCCCTGGGAACCATTTTGAATAGGAGTAGCAGTGGTCAGGCTTGAGTGTTAGCAAGTCTGTCTTTTTATTCTTTTTAAGTAGTTCTTCATTTTCATGGGGCAGGGTACCAGGGTCTCTTGCCACTGCAAGCGAACACCAAAGGTATGTACCACTTTGTGTGTCTGGCTTTATGTGGGTGCCAGAAGAGCAATGGAGGGTGATGCCCAACATTCCCCTCTGGCCGCCAGAAGTGAGTGCATCCCACTTTAGGCAAGCACACGAGGTACTGCATGGGCACACGCATGCATATACTACACATAACACGTTACACACATGCATATGTGTACAAAAAAAGGAATGGTCTGGAGGGATGGCTTAGCGGTTAAGGTATTTTCCTGCAAAGCCAAAGGACCCAGGTTCACTTCCCCACATTAGCCATATGCACAAGGGGGCACATGTGTCTGGAGTTTGTCTGCAATGGCTGGAGGCCCTGGTGCACCCATTCTCTCTCTCTCTCTCTCTGTCAAATAAATTAATTAAAATATTTATAAAAAATAAACTTAGTTGTATTCATTTTTAATATTTTTACTGATTTTAGAAAAAAGGAGAGTATAGGCATGGCAGGGCTTCTTGCCACTTCACATGCATGCACCACTTGTGCATCTGGATTTACATGGGTACTGGGGATTCAAACCTCAGGCCAGAAGGCTTTTCAAGCAAACACCTTTAACCCTTGAACCATCTTTCCAGCCCCATATTTCTAGTTATTTACCTATTTACTCTTGGGGAGGGGGTAGATGGGTGCACCAAGGGTTGCTTGACACTGCAATCAAATGTCTATCTGGTTTCGCATGGGTGGTTGGGGAATTGAACCCAGTTGGGATTTAGTAGAAGAAAAGCCACTAGGGTCAAAAGCACCAATCAACACACCTGATGGGAGGAAAGTGTTTATTTTGGCTTATATTCTCAAAGGGAAGCTCCACAATGGCAGGGAAAAGCATGACATGAGCAGAGGCTGGCCATCAACTCTACCACATGTGGAAAACATCAGCAAGACAGCAAGCCAACTTCTGGCAAGGGAGAGTTGGTTATAGCACCCCTAAGCCCATCCCAAGAAACCCACCTCCTCCAGCAAAGCTCTGCCTCCAAACTTACCATCAGCTGGGGCCAGCATTCAGAACAAGTGAGTTTACAGAGGACGTCTGGCTCAAGCCACCAAAGGAGCATACTCCAGAAAGGGAGGCTGCGGCCTCTGTGTCTTGACCACCATGAAATGAGAAGCTTTTTCTGCCATGCACTTCCCTCATGATGTACTTGCCACAAGCCCAAAAGTAACAGGACCAACTGACTTGGCCTAGAACCTCAAAAACTATGAGCAAAGATAAACCTCTCCTCCTTATGGTTGACAGCTTTTGGTTAGCTTAACACAATACCTGAGATGAACATAATAGAAAACTAAAATATTTAAGATCAAAGGGAAGATTTCATTTACATATACATATATATGTTTATATATGTACATATATTTCTATATTTTATATGTATGTATACATATATATGCATATATATATACATATACATATATATATGATGACTCATATTGATCTAGAGGTTTGATGAAATACCAACAAAAATTTCAATACTGCTTTTATTTAAGAAGTGCTTTAATCAATATTTTTTAAAATATTTTATTTATTTATTTATTTATTTATGAAATAGAGAGAGAGAAGAGACAGAGAGAAAGAATGAGCATGCCAGGGCCTCTAGCCACTGTAAATGAACTCCAGACACATGTGTCACTTTACACATTTGGCTTATGTGGGTACTGGGGAATCAAACCAGGGTCCTTGGACTTCATAGGCAAGCATCTTAACTACTGAGCCATCTCTTCAGCCCTTTGATAAATAAATTAGGGTTGAGTGTGGTGGCCACACCTTTAATCCCAGCACTCAGGGGGCAGAGGTAGAAGGATCGCTATAAATTTGAGGCCTGCCTGGAACTACAGAGTGAGATCAGGTCAGCCTAGGCTAGAAAGAGAACTTAACTCAAAAAAAAAAAAAAAAATTAGAACTGGAGAGATGGCTTAGTGGTTAAGGCATTTGCCTACAAAGCCAAAGGATCCAGATTCGATTCCCCAGGACCCATATAAGCCAAATGCACAAGGAGGTCCTGTATCTGGAGTTTGTTTGCAGTGGGTATAGGCCCTGGCACACCCATTCTGTCTCTACTGCCTCTGTCTCTCAAATAAATAAAATAATATTTTTTAATTTTAAATTAAATTAAATACAGCATGATGAACTTTTATATACATATGTACCCATATAACCATGACCACAATAAAAAAAATAAGAACTATTTTAATCATCTACCACCATCCCACCCACCCTCCCCATCCCCCAAAAAAAGAAAGAAAGAGAGGAAAAGATCATCTGACATAGTGGCACAGTTCAGTGGGAGAGCTCTTGCCTAGCATGTAGAAGGCCTTGGTGAGCACAGCAAATAAAACTCCATAAAGAAAAGAACAGAGAAGGCATTGATAACATTTTGGAAGTAACAGCTAGATAAGTGGCAATCAATGCAGCAGAATCAAGAAAGCTCAGTCCTGAACCTACGGACATGAAGAACCAAATCTGGTTTTTCATTTGTTTGTGTTTGGTTGGTTTGGCGGCACGGGGGGAGGGGTGTTTTATTTTGTTCTGTTTGTTTGTTTGTTTGTTTGTTTTTTGTTTGTTTTGGTTTTTTGAGGTAGGGTCTCACTCTAGCCCAGGCTGACCTGAATTTCACTATGTAGTCTCAGGATGGCCTCAAATTCACAGTGATCCTCCTACCTCAGCCTCCCGAGTGCTGGGATGAAAGTCCAGTTGTATTTATAAAAGGTCCAGAAGTGATACCAAGGAACTCTGATGAGGAGAATGGGAGGCTGGTGAAGTTGGAGACAAAAACAAGATTGAAAATCAATCCTCTCTCCCTCCCCGCTGCCCCCCATGTCCGTTTCTTTCTCATTCTTATGGAGAAAAGGGATGCTTTCCTTTTCCTGGGCCAGGCAAACATAGGGAATAGTTTAACCATTCAGAACGCTGGCTGACTTGAGCAGTAAACACACCCTTCTCCTACACCACGTACCTAACAACGTGTTGGGAGCCTGGGACCCCCAAGTACCCAGTGTATCCACTGCACTTAAACCCCACTCCAAATAATAAACTAATTATCTCCTCTCTTAGCAACCATTATTTGTGATCAGTTGCTATTGAAATATATTCTTAGATAGATTTGGAACTGGGACATCAAAGAGTCTGTCCAGCATGGACTGGTCTTGACAAACACAGCAAGGCAAAGTGTGTCCTTTAGGTGAACTTTTAGGGAGAAACCCCTAATTACCATTTTATGCCTATGTATAACGAGGCATACATATGATTAAAATCAGATGCATTATGGGAAGGAACGTGTACAGTTGAGAAAATGTTATATAACCCAAACCTGTCAATCAAAGATTGAGCTGCCAAACTATGCCCCTAGCAACAAGTCCACCCTCCCCTAAAAACCCTATAAAAAGAAGCCCTAGACAATGGCAGATAAAAGCCACCAGGGCATCTGCCACTACAAAGTCAATTGTGAGAGGATAATCAGGCCATGGAAATGGGCAAATCAGGTTCTTCCTAGAGCAAGACAAATCCACTCATTGGTTAGGTCAGTGTTTTTATGGCAGAAATGAATGGTTTTGCCTTCCTTTCTCTGTTTTAACTTCATGTCACTTCTTTAAATAGCTCATTACTAAATGGCAGGGACCTCAATTTGCTTTTATTTATTTGCAAGCTGAGAGAGAATGGGCGTGCCAGGGCCTCTAGCCACTGCAAATGCATGTGCCGCTTGGTGCATCCAGCCCAAATTAAAAATATGTACATATATTTTTTCTAGTTTTTCAAGGTAGGGTCTCACTCTAGTCCAGGATGACCTAGAATTCACTACCTAAGTTTCAGGGTGTCCTTGAACTCACAAAGATCCTCCTACCTCTGCTTCCTAAGTGCTGGGACTAAAGGCGTGCACCACCACACCTGGCTAAAATTATTAAATGATTATATTATTGAGGGAAGTACAGAGACAAGAAAAGGCACCCATGTGGCTAGAGATGCCACCTGGAGGGCCTGGGGAAAAAGTGCAGAAAGAAAAGAGAAAAGAAAGTTCAAGGAGATCCTGCCATGTGGGGAGCTGGAGGGGATAAAGGAGCCCATGGGGAAAGCAGGGACTAGGGGGCCCTCTTGGCTAGACCTGGGCTGAGCCAGCCCCAGGCTCAGCTGAGGGGAAAAACTCACCCACAGCTGGAAGTTCCCAAGTGATCAGAGAGCCTGCCCTCCCCTTGTAAAGAAGGTATTGATAACATTATAGTGATGGGCTGTCTTCCGGCTCAGGTGAACTGAACCAGAGGAACAGCTGGCTGCTTAGGGCTAGGGGCTGTCTCAGGAAGAGGTCAGCTCTCCTCACACCAAGCTCCAGGGGCTGAACATGACCAACCACAATGTTTAAATCCTATGAAAGACCTCGCTCCCAGGAGGGGACCAGACTGTTTGTGGAAAAACAAGTCTAAGGAACTAGGCAAGAAATAAGAAGTCAGATCATCTTTGATTTCTAGCAAGTGCAAACTTTCCTGCCTTCTTACTTTTAGGGGTCCAGTCACCCTAGCTCTAACCCCCTTTATATCCCCCTCTCATGATAATCTAATTGCTATTAGAGGACAAGGGGCAATGACATCCATTCTCAATCTCTCTCTCTCTCTCCCTCTCTCTGCTTGCAAATGAATAAATAAAATTTTAAAAAATGAATGAATGAATGGTTATACCTTGAAAAATCAAAAAGAAGAAGAGGAGGAGGAGGAAAAGAAGAAGAGGGAGGAGGAGGAGGAGGGAGAAGAAAAAGGAGAAGACCCTCTGAGGAGCTGGTTCCATCGATAGTCTAAGGAATAGTCCTTCAACTCCAGACTGGCAAAGCTGGCTACCATCCGCACTCCTGCTTTTCGTAGAGCCTCTCCTCCGCCGGATTTCCTGGTTTACCTTCGGACCTTTTCTTCCCAATAAGCACATAGAATTTATCTCTCCCAGAATCCAGACCATTTAAATGCAAATGGCCCTCCCCCAACAGCTCTCACAAAGAACAAGAGTAGGATATCCTGTAACAATGACCAAAGGAGAGAAAACATTACACAACCCTAACCCATCAATCAAACCACAAGACCAGCCAAAGGACACCCCTAGCAACCAGCGCATCCTGCCCTAAAAATCCGATACAAAAGCCCAGGCCGCTTCTAGTGTCCTTGAGTACTCTCCACTCAACTAGCCTGCTGTCCCTCTGCGGTGTCTTCAAATCTTTGCTACTGTTTTTCTCTTAATAAGGTTTCTTGCTGCTTAGCTGTTGGTGTGTGCCTTTCTTCAGTTCTTTGACATGCCAAGAAAAGGAAAAAGAGAGAGACCACCAGTAACCTCCTAACAGGGTTAAAGATACTCAAGCTATCACAGAGTGAGGGTATCACCCCATAATGGGATCAAATGGGGGTTACAACTTGAATACTGAGATGCCCCATCCCAGCCTCCTCCTTTGTCTCTCCAATCCTGACATCCGAGTTCCAAATCCCCGGCCTGAGCACTGGAAGGGCCATTTGCAGGATTTCCACCAGCCATGAAGGAATCCCTACAGATTCTATATCCACACTCCCCATAAAGCAGCCTGGCCTCAGCCCGCTGCAAAGCTTCCAAACAAATATCCTTCACACACACACACACACACACACACACACACACAGCCATGGTGAATGAAAGGTGCGGAGGGCAGAGGCTCCTAGTTTCGGCCAAAAGCCTTCTTTGAGTTGACACTTTTTTTTTTTCTCTTTTGGTTTTTCGAGGTAGGGTCTCACTCTGGCCCAGACTGACCTGGAATTCACTATGGAGTCTCAGGGTGGCCTTGAACTCACGGCGATCCTCCTACCTCTGCCTCCCGAGTGCTGGGATTAAAGGCGTGCGCCACCACGCCCAGCTGAGTTGACACTTTAAACTCAACACAATTGTGGGCTGGAGAGGTGGTTTAGTGGTTAAGGCATTTGCCTGCGAAGCCTAAGGACCCAGGTTCAATTCTCCAGGTCCCATGTAAGCCAGATGCACATGGTGGTGCATATGTCTGGAGTTCATTTGTAGTGGCTGGAGGCTCTGGCAGACCCATTCTCACTCTCTCTCCCTCTCTGTCTCAAACAAATAAAATAGATAAATAAAATGTTTAAAAAAACATAACATGGCTCAGGGTCCATTACAGAAGAGGTGCCAGAAAGAATGTAAGAGCCAAAGGAAGGGTAGGACTCCTTACAACATGCTCCTCCAGACACACAATGGCCTGGATATCCATGACCTCCCAATGCCTGACACTACCTACACAAGACCATCAAAATAGGAGGAAAAGATCATGACATCAAAATAAAAGAGAGGAGGGAGGGTATTACCATGGGATATTTTTTATAATCATGGAAAATGTTAATAAAAATTGTGAAAAAAATAAATAAAAATAAAAGAGACTGAGAGGGGGAGGGGATATAATGGAGCGTGGAGTTTCAAAGAGGAAAGTGGGGGGAGGGAGGGTATTACCATGGGATATTGTTTACAATCATGGAAGTTGTTAATAAAAAAAATAAATTAATTGAAAAATAATATAAATAAACTCAACACAATTAAGCCACCATAAAAACTGGCTGAGGCCAGGCATGGTGGCACATGCCTTTAATCCCAGTAGCGGGGAGGCAGAGATAGGAGGATCGCTGTGAGTTCAAGGCCACCCTGAGATTACATGGTTAATTCCAGGTCAGCCTGGACCAGAGTGAGACCCTACCTTGGAAAAAAAAAAAAATTGACTCTGTTGGGCTTGGTGGCTCACACCTTTAATCCCAACATTAGGAAAGCAGAATTCAAAACCAGCCTGAGACTAAATAGTGTAGTGAATTCCAGGTCACCCTGGACTAGAGAAAAACCCTACCTCAAAAAAAGAAAGAGAAGCCAGGCGTGGTGGCGCATGCCTTTAATCCCAGCACTTGGGAGGCAGAGATAGGAAGATCGCCTAGAGTTCGAGGCCACCCTGAGACTACATAGTGACTTTCAGGTCAGCCGGGGCTAGAGTGAAAACCTACCTCAAAAAAACAAGAAAAAAAAAAAAAGAAAGAAAGAGGAAAGAAACAAAGAAAGAAAGAGAGAGAGAAAGAGGGAAAAAGGGAGTAACAGAGAGAGGGAAGAAGGAAGGAAGAGCCAGGCGTGGTGGCACACACCTTTAATCCCAGCACTTGGGAGGCAGAAGTAGGAGGATTGCTATGAGTTCGAGGCCACCCTGAGACTCCATAGTGAATTCCAGATCAGCCTGAACTAGAGCAAGACCCTACCTTGAAAAGCCAAAAAAGCCGGGCGTGGTGGCGTACGCCTTTAATCCCAGCACTCGGGAGGCAGAGGTAGGAGGATTGCCGTGAGCTCGAGGCCACCCTGAAACTCCATAGTGAATTCCAGGTCAGCCTGGGCTAGAGTGAGACCCGACCTCGAAAAAAAAAAAGAAAGAAAAGCCAAAAAAATAAAGAGAAAAAGAAAAAGAGAGAGAGAGAGAGAAAGGATTTGGTGGAGGGTACATTCAGAGGGAGAGAAAAGGAAGGTGGTAGGAGGGAATTATGATCATGGTATATTGTTTGTTTGTGAGAAGGGTGTCAATAAAAAGATTTTAAGAGCTGGAGAGATTTCTCAGTGGTTAAGGCACTTGCCGCAAAGCCTAAGGACCCCAGTTTGACTTCCCATTACTCATGTAAAGCCAGATGCACATGTGTGTGGAGTTCATTTGCAGTGGCTGGTGGCCCTGCCATTCCCATTCTCCCTCTCTCTATATATATATCTGCTTCGTTCTCTCCCTTTCTCAGATAAATAAAAAAATAAAATATTTTTAAAGCTTTTTTTTTTTTCTTAGACAAGGTCTCACTCTAGCTCAGGCTGACCTGGAATTCACAATATAGTCTCAGGATGGCCTCGAACTCATGGTGATCCTCCTATGTCTGCCTCCCAAGTGCTGGGATTAAAGGTGTGTGCCACCATGCCCAGCTTTAAAAGCTTTTTCAAACTAATACAGAAATGAAAGAAAAAAAAACTTGGCTGGGGATATGGTTCAGTGTTAAAATATTCACCTAGCATGCCCAAGGCCCAAAGTTGAACCCCAGCACAATTCATACATACTGTTGTAGTCAGCTTCGTGTTGCTGACAGAAAACACCCAACCAAGAGCCGCTTGTGGTAGGAAAGGGTTTATTTCAGCTTACAGACTTGAGGGGAAACCACGATGGCAGGGGAAAATGATGGCATGAGCAGAGGGTGGACATCACCTCCTAGCCAACATCAAGTGGACAACAGGAGCAAGAGTGTGTGCCAAACACTGGCAAGGGGAAGCTGGCTGTACCAACCATAAGCCTGCCCCCCAAAAGTACACTGCCTCCAGGAGAATCCAATTCTTAAATTGCCTCCAGCTGGGGAGAGACCAGAGGCAGAATCTCTTCCCCAGTGACCTCCAGCCCTGTTAATGTCTGCCTGCTTACAATAGTATTGGTTAAATCTCATTCCAAAAAAAAAGGTAGAAACTCAAATTCAATCAGCATGAGCCAAAAGGGACCATTCAGGCTCACAAGCTATTAAGAGTGGTATTACTTCAGACACTACTACATCTATGTGGCAGAGCTTTATCTCCCTCTCCATTTCTTCTTATAATAATAATAGTAGTAATAATAATAGTAATTATTATTATTATTTGAAAGAGACAGAAATAGAATGAGAAAGAGAAAAATTGGGCACACCAGGCCCTCCATCTGCTGGAAACAAACTCCAGACATATGTGCCACCTTGTGCATCTGGCTTATGTAGGTCCTGGGGAATCAAAGCGGGGTCCTTTGGCTCTGCAGGCAAGCACCTTAGGTATTAAGCCATCTCCCCGGCCCTCCCTCTCCATTTCTTGGTTCTACTTGGATATTTCATAAGCATAAAGACCTTTAGAAGTGCCAGGGTCCCGAGTTGGGTGTGGTGGTGCATGCCTGTGTGGTGGTTTCTGTTGATTTTTCAATCTGAAAGGACCTAGAATCACGTACAAGGAACTATGCACATTAAGTTAGCCTCTGGGCATGCCTGTGAGGCGTGGGTTGTGTGAAAAAGGGGAGAACTGGCTGAGGCTGGACGTCCCTCCCTCCCTCCCTCACTGTGGACATGTGACCAGCTGCCTCACGCTCCTGTCACCATGCCCTCCCCACCATGGTGGGCTGTGACTTGAAACTGTAAACTGAAGTAGACCTGTCCTCCCGTGAACTGATTTTTGTCAGGTATTTTGTCCCAACAATGAGAAAGTCAGTAATATAGCCTGGAATCCAAGTCTCATGAGGTAGAGACAGAAGACAAATGTGAGGTCAGCCTAGTCTACATGGTGAGTTCCAGGCTAGCAAGCTAGGGCTACACAGCAAGACCCTGCCTCAAAAAGAAAAGAAAACTGGGGCTGGAGAGATGGCTTAGCGGTTAAGTGCTTGCCTGTGAAGCCTAAGGACCCTGGGTCAAGGCTCGATTCTCAGAACTCACGTAAGCCAGATGCACAAGTTAGCGCATGTATCTGGAGTTTGTTCGCAGTGGCTAGAGGCCTTGATATGCCCATTTTCTCCCTGTCTCTCTCCCTCTCTTTCTCCCTCTCTCTCTCTCTCTCTCTCTCTCTCTCTCTCTCTCTCTCTCTCTCCCTCTCTTGCTCTCAAATAAATAAAAATTAAAAAAAAAAAAACCTAAGAAAAGAAAAAGAAGAAAACTTACCAACTCCATGTCCTGCATAATAATGATCCCAGAGAAATGAGAGCTCCCTTCGAGTCACAGATCAATCACAAGAATACCTCGGACTCTGCTTATAATATGCTCCAGCCCTGAGTTAATAAATGGACCAAAGAATGCTGAGCAATGTGCCCACCCCCTTGTGTGTGGGTATATCTTGGGGGTGGGGACAGAAGTTCTGTGACTGACCATCGTTAGTACCACATGGACTGCAAGAAGAGGCTCCAGGCCCCAAAAGTGGGCAGCCTGAGAAAGCTTGATAGTAGTATACAAGTACCTTTGCCTCAGTCCAGTTTAGAGTGGAAACAGGCAAGGTCAGGGCTGCCACTCCTGGTCTGGGTCTCAGAAGCCAAGTACCCCTTAATATTCAGCAAATCCAAATTGGTTGGTCTTTTTAGCCAAAAATAAAATCACCGGAAACACTCTAAGAAAAAACAATTATACCAAGACCTTAAGTAATTTATGTCTGGGTATTAAGATTTTGGGTGATTGCAGGATGGAGAATACAGCTGCTTCGGTAAAGAGCTTGCTCAGCCCCAGATTCGATCCCCAACACTGCATAAAACTGAGCATGGTGGCATTTTGCATCCCAGCAGTCTGGAAGTTATACAGTCTTGTATAACTGGTCCACATAACAACTGTGAGGTCCGCCTGAGCTACTTGAGACCCTGTCAAAAGAGAAAGAGGGCTGGGAAGATGGCTCAGCAGGTCGAGGTACTTGTTTTCAAAGCCTGCTGGCTGGAGTTGGACACCCCAGAACCCACAAAAAGAGAGATAAAGAGGGTAGCCAGGCACAGTGGTGCACGCCTTTAATCCCAGCACTTGGGAGGCAGAGGTAGGATGATCGCCCTGAGTTTGAGGCCACCCTGAGACTCCATAGTGAATTCCAGGTCAGCCTGGGCTAGAGTAAGACTCTACCTCGAAAAACCAAAAAAAAACAAAAAAAGAGAGAGAGAGAGAATGAGAGAGAGAGAGAGGGAAGAGATTAATTTCAGCTTCATTTTTAAAATCTTTTTCCCAGATCATAGTTATTTAACTTTGGTCATGTAGGTACTAAATATTTGATGCAGCAAAAACTTTATAGAAAACTGCACTCAAGGGTCATGCTTATTAACCTTGTGACCTTATTTAATGCTTCTTCTTTTAATTAATTAATTTATTTTATTTATTTGAGAGAGGAAAATAAGAGAGAATGGGTGCTCCAGAGCCTTCAGCTGCTGCAAAACAAACTCCAGATGCATGCACCGCCATGCGCATCTGGCATACGTGAGCCCTGGGGAATCAGACCTGGTTCCTTTGACTTTGCAGGCAAGTGTCTTAGTGGCTAAGACATCTCTCCAGCCCTCTTTTTGTTTTGTTTTGTTACTGTTTTTCGAGGTAGGGTCTTACTCTAGCCCAGTCTGACCTTGAATTCGCTAGGTAGTCTCAAAGTGGCCTGGAATTCACTGTGATCCTTCTACCTCAGCCTCCCAAGTGCTGGGATTAAAGGTGATATGCGCCACCATGCCCAGCCTAATCTTTCTTTCCTTCTTTGTTTTTCAAGGTAGGGTCTCACTCTAGCTCAGGCTGACCTGGAATTCACTATGTAGTCTCAGGGTGGCCTCAAACTCACGGTGATCCTCCTACCTCTGCCTCCGAGTACTGGGATGAAAAGTGTGCACCACCACGCCCAGCTAATTTTTCTTTTTGAGATAGACTCTTAGTCTAGCCTGCCAGGAACTTGCTGGCTGGCCCCAGCTGGTGGTGATCCTCCTGACTGCTGGGGTTACAGGCACATGCCACCAAACACAGCCTTTGACTTCTTTGTTTATGGGGTTTGCTTGTTGTTTTCTTATTATTGTTATTGTTGTTTAGAGGTAGGGTCTCACTCTAGTCCAGGCTGGTCTAGAATTTACTATGTAGTCTCATGCTGGCCTCATCTCACAGTGATCCTTCTACCTCTGCCTCTTGAGTACTGGGATTGAAGCCATGTGCCACCATACCTAGCTCATTAGCTCGTTTTGACTTCTTATACACACACACACATTGCACCCTTTGGCATTGAATGATACCATAAAGTAGGCACCCTTATGCACAATGCTTAGAGAAATGAAAAGATGTGTTTGGGGCTGGAGAGATGGCTCAGCAGTTAAGGTGCTTGCCTGTAAAGCCTAAGGACCCAAATTCAATTCTCCAGGACCCACATAAGCCATGTGTACAAGGTGGTACATGCATCTGAAGTTCGTTTGCACTGGTTGGAAATCCTGATGTTCTCTCTCTCTCTCTTATAAATAAATAAAAATATTTTTTAAAAGATGGGGCTGGAGGGCTGGAAAGATGGCTTAGCAGTTAAGAAACCTAAGAACCCCAGTTCAAGACTTGATTCCCCAGGACCCACGTTAGCCAGATACACAAGGGGGCGCACGTGTCTGGAGTTCGTTTGCAGTGCCTGGAGGCCCTGGGGCGCCCATTCTCTCTCTCCCTCTGCCTCTCTCTCTCTCTCTCTCTCTCTCCCTCTCTCTCTCTGTCTCTCTCAAATAAATAAATAAAAATTAAACAAAAAAAATATTTAAAAAAAAGATGGGGCTGGAGAGATTGCTTAGTGGTTAAGGTGTTTGCCTGCAAAGCTAAAGGACCCTGGTTCTATTTCCCAGAACCCACATAAGCCAGATGCACAAGGGTGGGGGTGCATGTGTCTGGAGTTCATTTGCAGTGGCTGGAGGCCCTGGTTCTCTCTCTCTCTCTCTCTCTCTCTCTCTCTCTCTCTCTCTCTCTCTCTCTCTCTCTCTCCCTCTCTCTCTCTCCCTCTCTCAAATAAATAAATAATATTTTTTTAAAAAAGATATGCTTTGGGCCGGAGAGATGGATTAACAGTTAAGGCACTTGCCTGCGAAGCCTAAGGACCCAGGTTCTATTCTCCAGATGCACAAGATGGCACATGCATCTGGAGTTCATTTGCAGTGGCTAGAGGCCCTGAATCAACCATTCTCTCTCTCTCTTTCTCTCTCATTCTCCCCCATTTCCCCCATCTCATAATAAATAAATAAATATTTTTTAAATATGTGTTTTGTACTCATGGAAAATAATGTGACCCCTAATCCCACTTGAGATTCACATGGACAAACACCAGTCATGCATACTGGGTGGCCGTGGGGATGAAGAAGGTGATGGAGGCGCAAAACAGGAGTAGCAACGGGAACCCCAGGGAACAAGTCACCACAAATGAGAAGATTCCAGGTGTGAAGGCCAAGGCCAGGTGGACTGAGAGGGCTGCTCCTGATTCCTCCAAGCCTTCCTTCTTGACGGAATCAAAGCTCTGAGATGAGCAGGATGGAGGGAGCCTTATCTCCTGAGGAACCTACTTCAGATGGTGAGAAAGACAGAGAGGCGTGTGTCACCCAGAAAGCTGGAAAGGCAGGGGGAACCAGGTAGGAACTCCAGAAATTCTGCTCTGACATCCATTTCCCCCTAAAAAAAGCTAGCCTGAAATAGGATCATGACCCTAAAAATCTTGGCAATAAGTGACCATGAACTTTAGGTATGATCAAAAGAGTGAGCATTTGATTTGTTTTGTTTTGTTTTGTTTCTAAGACAGGGTCTCATGTTCGGCCTGAACTTACTATGTAGCTGAGGATGATTTTGATCTCATGATCCTCCTGCCTCTGCCTCCCAAGGGCTGGTATTATAGACCTGCACCACCACACCCAGCACTTCAAACAACAGGCTCTAAGTAAAACATTCCAATATAATATAATTCAAAGATAATTTGGTGTTTACATGGTAGGGAAATACTAGAAGTCTACTAATCCCTTATGCTTCTGACAAATGAGAAAACTTTGTACAGTAGAAACACGGTAATTCATAACATACAATAGCCTTGGATCTGCGTCGCGTGTTTCACTGGTGCTGTGGCATGATGGCATGTGCAGAACCACGTATGCATGTTGTATGTTCAAAACCAAAGCTACAGTGAAGTTGCTTATTGCAACACAGGTGAGACCTGCCAGGAACACTTTGGATTCATTGCATCTTTGATTTTGAATTCATTTTTGGTCATCACACAATCAGAACCCATTTGCTGTTGCTAAATTTGTCGCAACCTCTTGGTCTTGGGACCCAATTTAGGTTTCATGTCCACAGTTTAAGAAATTGATCGCTCCTGAATCTGTGCCATGCAGAATCTCCCAGGCTTGTGATGAGACAGCTGGGACTGGTAGAAAATGCTGTGGACTGAAGGAGGTCCCATAGATCCTTCATCAAGATGGCCCAGGAACTGGGCACTGACTGTGTGTACCCCTAGATAGACTGGTCCCTCCCTTAAAGCTGAAATGAAGGCTGGAGAGATGGCTTAGCAGTTAAGAGCTTGCCTGTAAAGCCTAAGGACTCCGGTTCCAGGCTCGATTCCCCAGGACCCACGTTAGCCAGATGCACAAGGGGGAACATGCATCTGGAGTTCTTTTTCAGTGGCTGGAGGCCCTGGCAGGCTCTCTCTCTTTCTCTCTGTCTGTCGCTCTCAAATAAATAAACAAAAATAAAAAGCTGAAATGATCCCTTGAGTCCATGCTCTGTGAATCAGACCTGTCTTCACACCTTAATTAACCTTGCTAGGCTTGGATTTCCTCTTCTGTGAGGAGGAAATGAGAGGACACACCCCCAAGTTCTTATGGATGAATTTAAGAATGCATGTTACAGGTGCCCAAAGTGCCACATGCATCTGGAGTTTATTTGCAGTAGCAAAATGTCCCAGTGCACCCATCCCTCTTCTTCTTTCTCTGCTGTCAAACAAATAGATAATTAAAACTTTAAGCCAGGTGTGATGGCAACCACCTTTAATTCCAGCACTTGGGAGGCACAGGTAGAAGATTCACTGTGAGTTCGAGGCAACCTAAAACTACATAGTGAATTCCAGATCAGCCTAGACTAGAGTGAGAACCTACCTCAAAAAAAATTTTTTTTAATGCATAATAGGGGCTAGAGAGATGGCTTAGCTGTTAAGGTGCTTGCCTGCAAACCCTAAGGACACATGGTCTACTCTCCAGATCCCACATAAGCCAGATGCACAAAGGTGAGGTAAACACAAGGTCACTGTTGCAGTCCGGCTCGCATTGCTGGTAGGAATCACCCAACCAAGAGCAGCTTCTGGGAAAAAGAGATTTATTTTGGCTTACAGGATCAAGGGGAAGCTCCACGATGGCAGGGGAAAACAGTGGCATGAGCAGAGGATGGACATCACCCCCTGGCCAACATAAGGTGGACAACATCAACAGGAGGGTGTGCCCAACACTGGCATGGGGAAACTGGCTATAAAGCCCATAAGCCCGCCCCCAACAATACACTCCCTCTAGGAGGCATTAATTCCCAAATATCCATCAGCTGAAAACCTAGCATTCAGAACACCTAAGTTTATGGGGGACACCTGAATCAAACCACCACATTCCACCCCTGGCCCCCATAAACTGATATCCATACATGATGTAAAATACAATGCATTCAGTCTGACTTTAAAAGTCCCCATAGTTTTATCAATCCTAATGATGTTCATACATCCCCATAGTCCAAGATCTTTTAACTGAGACATAATACCAAAAAATAACCTCAAAAAACCCATAATGGCACAGAATAAACATTCATGCTGCAAAAGATGGCTTTGGGCATAGCAAAGAAACATTCAACCAATACAAGATTTAAAACAACCAGGGCAAATATCAAACTGTAGCTTCAAGTCCAACAACTATGGCCAGTGACAAATCTTCAAGTCCGATAATTCTAACCAGCAACAAGTCTCTGGCATTCCAATTCCAATTCCCCTCCAGCTAGGCTACTTACAGTCCTGGGAAACTTCATCAGGGCCGGCAGCTCCTTGGCAGCCATCTCATGGTCCTGGCATCTCCACTGGGTCTCCACTGCAAGCCACGGTTCATCCTCATGGCCCCATGGGGTCTCTATGCAGGCAACCAGGAAACCCGCTTCACACTGCCCATGGCCATTTCCAAAACACAAGACCATGTTGCAAACTCAATGACCCTCTTTCCAGCATTTCTTATACTCCACGATACCAGGTAGGGTGCCAATTTGTTAATCCAGGGGGGAATAAAGCAGACTTTGAAGAACAGGACATTCCTTGAGCACTCAGGCCCCTTCTAAAGAGTCTACATTCTTCTTGTTGCCCCAGCACAGGTCAGCTAGCCCAGTCTCAAAGGTTGTAATCTCTCAGTTTCAGTGGGCAAGAGTTCATCCAAAGATTTTTCTTTCTGTGCCATATCCCTCTGCACACACCAGTTCATTTCTACGCAAAGCAACCCTGCACAACTTCTCAGGACACGGGCATAAGAGCAAGCTTCTCACACAAACTGCTAGCCCAGTCCAAGCAAAGCTCTTTCTCACCCTCATAAGCCAAACCTCACAGTCCATAGTTCTTACTGCCTTCAGGTCTTGCAGCTCAGACCAGGATAGACCATCAAGCTGCACTTACAGCACTGCAAGGCATCTCTTAGGCCAAGGTTTCAGCTCCTTCCACATTCCTCTTGAAAATCACCTCCAAAAGGCCGAAACCACATAGTCAGGTGTCTAGCAGCAACCCCACTCCTGGTACCACTTTACTGTTGCAGTCCGGGTCGCATTGCTGGTAAAAATCACCCAACAAAGAGCAGCTTCTGGGAAAAAGAGATTTATTTTGGCTTACAGGCTCAAGGGGAAGCTCCACGATGGCAGGGGAAAACAGTGGCATGAGCAGAGGATGGACATCACCCCCTGGCCAACATAAGGTGGACCACAGCAACAGGAGGGTGTGCCAAACACTGGCATGGAGAAACTGGCTCTAAAGCCCATAAGCCCGCCCCCAACAATACACTCCCTCCAGGAGGCATTAATTCCCAAATATCCATTAGCTGGGAACCTAGCATTCAGAACACCTAAGTTTATGGGGACACCTGAATCAAACCACCACAGTCACACATGACCACTAGGTGGCACAAGTGTCTAGTGTTAGATTGCAGTTCCTGAGGCTCTGGCATGCCAATTCTCTCTCTTTCTGTCTCTCTCTATATATATAAAATGATGGTGATGATGATGATGAATGCATAATGGGCTGGAAAGATGGCTTAGCAGTTAAGGCACTTACTTGCCTGCAAAGCCAAAGGATGGAGGTTAAATCCCCCAGTACTCACATAAAGCCAGATGTACAAGGTAGTGCATGTGTCAGGAGTTCATTTGCAGTGGTCAGAGGCCCTGATGCTTGTATTCTTTCTATCTCTTTCTCTCTCAAATAAATAAGAAAAAATGCACAATGGGATCAGAGAGATGGCTCAGCCTTTAAGGAGCTTGACTGCAAAGCCAAACAACCCAAGTTTGATTCACAAGTACCCACATAAAGCCAGATACACAAAGTGGCTCATGCATCTAGAGTTCATTTGCAGAGGCCAGAGGCCCTGTTTTGCCCATTCTGTCTGCCAGGCATGGTGATGCATGCCTTTAATCTCAACACTTGGGAGACAGAGGTAAGAGGATCAGTGAGTCTGAGGTCAGCCTGAGAATACATAGTAAATTCCAGGTGAGCCTGGGCTACAGTGAGACACTGCTTCAAAAAAAAAAAAAAAAAAAAAAAGAAATTAAGGAGCTGGACATGGTGGCACACACCTCTAATCCCAGCACTCCGGAGGCAGAGGTAGGAGGATCACCTTGAGTTTGAGGCCACCCTGAGACTCCATAGTGACTTCCAGGTCAGCCTGGGCTAGAGTGAGACCCTACCTCTAAAAACCAAAAAAAGTAATAATAATAAAATAAAATAAAATAATTTTAACTATCTTGAACTAGAATCCAAACAAGACCCTGTTTTCAATGGCTTTTAAATGTGAACTATTCTCCATAGGCTCATGTGTTTGAACACTGGGCCCCCAGCTGGTAGCAGTGTTTGAGAGGGTTGTGAAACCTTTAGGAGGTAGAACCTTACTGGAGAAAGTGAATCAGTGAAGGCGGGCCTTGAGATTTTATAGCCTGGCCTTCTAGTTTATCCTCTGCTTCCTGCCTCTGGCTGAAATGTAAGAAGCTGGCCCGCAGTGATTTCCCCACCATGATGGGCTATACCACCACCTCTGAATGTAAGTCAAAATAAACTCTCCTTCTTTTAAGTTGCTTCTGAACAGGTATTTATTTACAACAATAAGATAGTAACTTATGCAACTTTATCTTTAACTTTCTTTTATTTATTCATTTATTTATTTATTTATTTTTGTTTGTTTGTTTTGAGGTAAGGTCTCACTCTGGCTCAGGCTGACCTCTCTCTCTCTCCCCCTCCCTCTTTCTCTCTATCTGTTGCTCTCAAATAAATAAATAAAAATAAACTATTTTTTTAAAAAAAAGAATGACACAGTTTGACAGCCAAGTCATTTACAGAGCAATTTCAAAACTAAACATAGAATTACTATATAACCCAGCAATTTTACTTGTAGGTGTATATGGAAAGGGTTGAAAGTGACTCAGACATACTTGTGCCCCGATCTTCATAGCAGCCTTATTCATAATAGCCACAAAGTAGAGACAATCCATGTGTTAATCAAGTAAGGAAGGAATGAAGATAATATAGAATATACATGTAGTGAAATATTATTCAACCTTAAAAAAGAACAAAGTCAGGCATGGTGGTTCATGGCTGTAAGCCCAGCACTTGGAAGGTTAAAGGTGAGTTCAAGATCAGCCTAGGCTACAGAGTGAGCTCTGTTCTCAAAAACCATAACAACAAAAAGGAAATAAATAGGGCTGGAGAGATGGCTCCACAGTTAAAAGTGCTTGGTTGCAAAGCCTGAGTGTCCAGGCTCGATCCCACAGTACCAGCAGAACAGTCTCCCAACTCAGGAGGCACCTCTGACCCCAAGCACCCCTACACAAAATATCAGTCTGACACCAAGCGTGGTGGCACACGCCTTTAATCCCAGCACTCAGGAGGCAGAGATAGGATGGGCACCATGAGTTTGAGGCCACCCTGAGACTATACAGTAGATTCCAGGTCAGCCTGGGCTAGAGTGAGACCCTACCTTGAAAAAAAAATAAAAATCTGTCAACTAAGACCAAATCCACTTGTAGCCGAGTCTCCTTAATTAACTAAAATTAGTACACATATTTGAAAATTATTAAGGTGACTAAGTAGAAAGAGCACCTCCACTTTCTAGCAGCAGCCTCTACTCCCCAGGAGTGGCATCTCACACTCCCTCTGGCCATAGCCACCCAAAAAAAATGAATGCTTGCCTGCCCCTCAGTAGCTTCTCACTGCTCCCGACTGTGACTCTCTCTGGGTATCTAACGTCATCCCGCCTCCATTGGAGCTGCAGCGAGCTGCCCAGCATCCGTCAGCCAAGCGCTGAGCCTATCACACAAAGATGGAGCCTGGCACCGGGACCTAGCTTCCTCCAGATGTGCAAAAACAACACACCTGACATCGTCTTTCTTAAAATGCCATCCACAGAGCTGGAGAGATGGCTTAGTAGTTAAGGCGCTTGCCTGCAAAGCCAAATGACCCAGGTTTGACTCCCCAGGACCCATGTAAGCCAGATGTACAAGGGGCACATGCATCTGGAGTTCCTTTGCAGTGGCTGGAGGTCCTGGCATGCCCATTCTCTCTCTCTCTCTCTCTCTCTCTCTCTCTAATAAAGAACAATAAAATATTTTTAAAAAGCTCCATCCATCTATGGCAAAGCTTATGATAGGTATACTGGATCATAGGAACAAACAAGGAAAAGAGAGGTGTAAGTTACAAACATGGCATAAACTCAACAAAACACACAGAAAAAAAAAAAAAGATTTCAAAAGATCTTGTATTCTCTACAGAGAATTTTTCCTGGTTTGCTTTGTTTTATTTGTTTGTTTGTTTATTTATTTATTTATTTATTTAGAAGTAGGGTCTCACTCCAGACTACGCACTCTGTAGTCTCAGGGTGGCCTTGAACTCTCGGTGATCCTCCTACCTCTGCCTCCCAAGTGCTGGAATTAAAGGTGTATGCCACCATGCCTGGCTTGTTTGATTTATTTTTTTATTTTTATTTTTATTTTTATTTTTATTTATTTATTTATTTTGGTTTTTCGAGGTAGGACTTCACTCTAGCTCAGGCTGTCCTGGAATTAACTAAGTAGTCTCAGGGTGGCCTGGAGCTCACAGATATTTTTTTACCTCTGCCTCCCAAGTGCTAGGATTAAGGTGTGCCCCACCACGCCCATCTTGTTTTAATTTTAAAACAGCATTTTCTGTTTCAAACAAGAATTGTGGGTTTTGTTAGTTTGTTTTTTATTTTTTAAGGTAGATCTCATACTAGCCCAGGCTGACCTGGAATTTGTTATGTTGTCTTAAGGAGGCCTTGAACTAACAGTGATCCTACCTCTGCCTCCAGAGTGTTGGGATTAAAGGTGTGCACCACCACACCTGGCCTCAAGCAAGCTTTCTTATTTTATTTTATTTTATTTTTGAGGCAGGGTCTTGCTCTAGCTTCTTAGGCTGACCTAGAATTCACTATGTAGTGTCAGGGTAGCCTCGAACTCACAGCGATCCTCCTACCTCTGCCTCCCAAGTGCTGGGATTAAAGACATGCGCCACCACGCCCGGCGTATTTTTTTTAAAATATTGTTTTATTTATCTATTTTGAGAGAGAAAGAGGCACAGAGAGAGTGAGAAAATGGGCATGCCAGGGCCTCTGGCCACTGCAAAGGAACCCCAGACACATGTGCCACCTTGTGCATCTGGTTTATGTGGGTGCTAGGGAATCAAACCTGGGTCCCCAAGCTTCTCAGGCAAGCACCTTAACCATCTCTCCAGCCCCCTTTTAAAAATATTCTTTATTCAAGCAACTTTTTTTTTAAATTAAGAAATATGGGAGCCTCATATTGTGGTGCACACCTTTAATCCCAGCACATGGGAGACAGGAGTAGGAGGATCGCCGTGAGTTCCAGGCCACCCTGAGACTCAGTAGTGAATTCTAGGTCTGGACTACAGCAAGACACTGCCTTTGAAGATAAAAATAATAATAATAATTAAAAAATAAATTAAAAATAAATTAAAAATAACTAAATATGGTCAGCCAGGAGTGGTGGTACATATCTGAGGCTGAGGCAGAAAGATCACATGTTTGAGGCCAGCCTGGGCTTCAAAACAAAGCATAATTCACCAAAAATGTCATCTAAATTTCTGAAGTAAATCATACTACATTAATAATGTTCAGGGAAAATATATTTGAAGGGGGCTGGGAAGACTGCTCAGTGATTAAAGGTGCTTGCTAGAGAATATGTTATGGGAAAAATCAAAGGTAAATAGGAATGGATCATTCTGAGTTGCAGTTTTAATTTATTAAATTTTTCTTCATTTTAGGGCTGGAAAGGTTAAAGCACTTGCCTGCAAAGTCTGACGACCTGAGTTCGATTCCCAGTACCCACATAAAGTCAGATGCACAAAGTGGTGCATGCATCTGGAGTTCCTATGCAACAGCTAGAGACCCTGGTGCACCCATTCTCTCCCTCTCTCTCTCTCTCTCTCTCTCTCTCTCTCTCTCTCTCTCTCTCTCTTTCTCTCTCTCTGTCTAGCATGGTGGTGGAAGAATGGCCACATAGTGAATTCCAGGTCAGCCTGGGCTAGAGCAAGACCCTACCTCAAAAAAAAAAAAAAAATCAGTTTATACAGCTCTGTATTCCAGAGCTTAATTTTTTAATGATGAATCATATTTATGATCAGATAAACATAAAACATCTTTTCTTTTACACCAGTTGGGAAACCCTTCTTCTGTAGGAAAGGAGAATTTAAAAAGTATTTCTGAAAACCTTCCCTGGTGCCACTTCCAGTGTACCTTGGTTGGAACCTATGAGAAGAAAAGTTCCTTCATAATGATGTCAGCCTTGAAAAAAAAATAGCCTCTCAAGCTCATGAAAAACACAGTTGATGTGAATCATATGTCTGAGTGGCAGAGTTCCCGCAAAGCTGGGCAAGTGCACAGATGTGCAGGACGCAAATTCCTCTCCACACAGTGACTGCTCCTCCTTGGAGCTGTTAAGGACATCTGTGTGGATGTCCCTGCCTGAAAGGCTGATGGCAGTAAAGCCTCCATTTCCCTACCCCCTCGCCCAAGTCAGTCATCTGTTCCTTTCTGTACCATTTCTCCTTCTCAAAAAGCACCAGCGTCTGGATGTCATGTATACTTGTTGACTGATAGATTATACCTTAGCAGATGACCCTACTATCTAAACCAGTAATTAGCATTTAGAAACTCTCATCTTCCAGTTTCAGAAGGAAAAACTGCTAAGGAATTCCAGGAATCAGCCAGCAGGTGCAATAATGTTTTTGCCAAAGGGAGGGGAGTGGATTCTGAGACTTCCTGGAACCTGAGAGGGGGTGCAGAAGGAGGGGTGCCAGGCCTCTTCCCAGGCAGGCTCCCTGCTTCCCTGAGAGGACAAACTGTTCCAACTTCCAGAGTTGCTGGGGAAGAAATGAGGCGTTTTTGTCCTTCAACATCTGGAATATGTCCTTCTGCCTTGTATGCCAGTCTGTTACTTCTCCTCTCCATCTTTCCTTGTTCCCTTTCCTTCTTTTTTTTAAATTACGTATGTGTGTGTGTGTGTGTGTGTGTGTGTGTGTGTGTGGTGTGGTGTTGGGGGACACATGGGGAGATCAGAGGACAACCTCAAAGTGTTTGTCCACTCCTTCCACCTTCTTTTTTTAATTATTATTATTTTTTAATTTTTTGGTTTTTTTAGGTAGGGTCTCACTCTGGTCCAGGCTGACCTGGAATTCACTAGGTAGTCTCAGGGTGGCCTCGAACTCACGGCTATCTTCCTACCTCTGCCTCCTGAGTGCTGGGATTAAAGGTGTGCGCCACCACGCCCAGCTTCTTTCCACCTTCTTTTGGAGGCAGGGTCGCTGTGTTTTGTTTTGTTTTTGTTCTGGCTGTTGCACGGATGCCAGTCAAGCAGGCTTGCAAGCTCTGTCTCCCATTGGTGGCAGGACCAGCGCCCATGGAGAGTACATGTGTGCCACTTTGCATCTGGCTTTGCGTAGGTGCTGGGGAATCGAACTCAGGCCCGTAGGCTTGCAAGTAAATTATTTTAACTTCTGGTCCAACTCCTCACTCCCTGATTCCTCTCTCTCTTTCTCTTTTTTTTTTTCTTTTGTTCGTTTGTTTTTGGTTTTTGGATTTTCATGGTAAGGTCTCACTCTAGCCCAGGCTGATCTGGAATTAATTCACTATGTTTGTCTCAGGGTGGACTTGAACTCAAGACGAGATCCTTCTACCTCTACTTCCAAGTTCTGGGATTAAAGGAGCGCACCATCACACCCACCCTTGGCTCCTCTTTTTTTACAGTAACCCCGTTCCTCAGTTTCCAGGTTGTCAGTTCCCTTTTCCAGCATGGAATTCAGGGAGATTTTCAAACTGTAGACTGCCTTTCTTACCACAGCCTACAACCTTCTATGTTGTATGTGGCATTTTGGCCTCTAACATTTCTGACCACAAAACATGTGTTTAGATTAAAATTCTTAGTAGAGATTTTACGCTAGGTCCCCTTCTTAGGTCTAAATAAATCCTCCTCCATTCTTCCTTCTCCAAGCTTCCAAATGTCTTAAAACAGACTGAAATATTAATGAGTGTGACCTAATTATGCCAGGTAATAACTATTTCTTGAATAGTTGCTCTGGTCATATTTCATCTTGCTGTAGTATGTAGTTTAAATGTCGGATGAGACATAATACATTTTGAATTTTTTATAAAATTGGATCAAGCTGGATGTGGTACAGTCCTTCAAGACCAGCACTTGGGAGGCTGAGGTGGAAGAAATACCATGTGTTTGAGACCAGCATGGGCTACAGAGTTCCAGGTCAGCCTGGGCTGAAATGAGATATTGCTTTTTAAAAAAAAGTGGGCAGGGGGCCACAGGAGAGACGGCTTAGCAGTTAAGGCGCTTGCCTGCAAAGCAAAAGGACCTCTGTTCAATTCCCCAGGACCAATGTAAACCAGATGCACAAGGTGGCACATGAGTCTGGAGTTCGTTGGCAGAGGCTGGAAGTCCTGGCGTGCCCATTCTCTCTCTTGCTCTCGCTCTGCATCTTTCCCTTCTCAAATAAATAAGTAAAATAAAAATAATTAGGTCAAGATTTTGCCCACCTTTCTTATGTGGAGATGTAGCTCTCTTCTCACCATCAGTTTATTTTTCCAAGGTCCTCTTTCTTTAAAAAAAAAAAAAAAAAAAAAAAAAACCTAGCCAGGCATGGTGGCACACGCCTTTAATCCCAGCATTCGGTCAGAGGTTGGAGGAGCATCAAGGCCACCCTGAGACGACATAGTGAATTCCAGGTCAGCCTGGACTAGAGTGAAACCCTACCTCGAAAAAAAAAAAAAAAAAACAGAAAGAAAGAAAGAAACTATTTCATTTACTTATTTGCAAGGAAGCAGGGAGAGAATGGGCACACAGGGCCTCTAGTCTCTGCAAACAAACTCCAGACACACGTGCCACTTTGTGCATTTGGCTTTACGTGGGTACTAGGGAATGAACCCAGGTTGTTAGGCTTTGCATGCAAGTGCTTTTTTTTTTTTAATTTTTTTAAATTATTTATTTATTTATTTGAGAGCGACAGACACACAGAGAAAGACAGATAGAGGGAGAGAGAGAGAATGGGCGCACCAGGGCTTCCAGCCTCTGCAAACGAACTCCAGACGCGTGCGCCCCCTTGTGCATCTGGCTAACGTGGGACCTGGGGAACCGAGCCTCGAACTGGGGTCCTTAGGCTTCACAGGCAAGAGCTTAACCGCTGAGCCATCTCTCCAGCCCGCATGCAAGTGCTTTTAACCACTGAGCCATCTCTCCAGCCCCTCAGGGTCCTCTTCCACTGAGTTCTGATATCTACTAATACAATGATTCCACATGAATATCACAATTATAGTTGTCTTTCCTTTGTTTCCCCTGACAAGGAACTTAACCATATTCATAGTACGTGTGTGTGTGTGTGTGTGTGTGTGTGTGTGTGTGTGTGTGCGTGTTTACATACTCCCATGGCCCCACCCATTCTTCAGCCTTCAGATCTTTATATAAACATCATCTCACTGGAGTATTCCCAAACCATCCTTTTTATTTATTGACTGGCAAGGGTATGGGGGTTGCACAACTTAAGACAGTGCCTCACTATTGTAGTCCAGGCTGGCCTTGAACTCCCAGTCCTCTTGCCTTAACTTCCTGAGTGCTAGGATTATAGACATACACCACAATGCTTGGCCAAGCCAGTCTTTTAAAAAATCACATCCAGCTCCTCTATCCCAGAACGTGCAGTTCTCCACTTCCTACTCTACTTTTCCATAGCACCATCTTCTCTATACATGACGTGATATATGTTGCTATACTGTACTTATTGCTTAGTTCAAATCTATAATGTTGTCCAGAGGTTCATGTGTCAAAGGCACTACTGGAAGTACTACAGCCTTTAGGACATAGCACTCGGGGAAAAGAAAGGTCTCGAAGGGTGAGCCCTTGTAGGAGACATTGGGACCACACCTTCTATGGGTAGCTATCTTTGTTTTCTGGCTGCCATAAGTCGATCAGGCCTCCTCTACCATGCACTCCCATTAAAGGCCAGGTGACCATGGACTAATCTCTGAAGCTATAAGCCAAAATAAATCTTTCTTCTTTTCTTAATATTCATTTATTTATTTACAAGCAGAGAAAGACATACAGAAGAGAGATAGAGAGAGAATGGGCATACCAGGGTCCCTAGCCACTGCAAACGAACTTCAGACACATGTACCATCTTATGCATCTGGCTTATGTGGGTACTAAGGAATCAACCCTGGGTCCTTTGGCTTTGTTGGCAAGTACCTTAACTGCTGAGCCATCTATCTCTCCAGCACCCTCAATTGATAACTTTTTAAATTTTTATTTATTTACTTATTTATTTGAGAAAGAGAGAAAGAGGCAGATTAGAGAGAGAGGATGGGTGCACCAGGGTCTCTACCCCATGCCAATGAACTCCTGATGCATGTACCACTGTGGTGGTTTCATTCAGGTGTCCCCCATAAATTTAGCTGTTCTGAATGCTAGGTTCCCAGCTGATGGAGATTTGGGGATTAACACCTCCTGGAGGCGTTATTATTATTGGGAGTGGACTTAATGTGTATTATATCCAGCTTCCTCTTGCCAGTGTTTGGCACACTCTCCTGCTGTTGTTGTCTACCTGATGTTGGACAGAAGGTGATGTCCACTCTCTGCTGATGCCATCATTTTCCCCTGCCATCATGGAACTTCCCCTTGAGCCTGCAAGTCAAAATAAACCCCTTTTTTCTCACAAGCTGCTCTTTGTCAGGTGATTTCTGCCAGCAATGCGAACCTGACTGTAATAGTAAAGTTGTTACTGAGAGTGGGGTCATTTACTGTTAGACAACTGACTGTGTGGCTTTGGCCTTTTGGAACTGATTTTCAAGAGGAATGTGGAAGGATTTGAAACCTTGGCCTCAGAGACATCTTGCAGTGCTGTAAGTACAACTTGATGGACTATTCTGGTCTGAGTTGAAAGGCCTAAATGCAGTTAAGAACTATGGACTGTGAGGTTTGGCTTGTGAGCGTGAGAAAGAGCTTTGCCTGTACTGGGCTAGAAGCAGTTTGTGTGAGAAGCTTGCTGTTATGCCCATGTCCTGAGAATTTGTGCACGGTTGCATTGCATAGAAATAGGCTGGTGTGAGCAGAGGGATATGGCACAGAAAAAAAACTAAATCTTTGAGCCAAAATTGCTGCCTGTTCAACTGCAATTATATGAGAGATTACAACCATTGAAATTGAGCCAACTGACCTGAATTGAGACAACAGAAAAAATGCAGTTTTTTTGAAGAGGCCTGAATGCTCAAGGAGAGTCCTGTTCTTCTAAGTCTGCTTTATTCCCCTCTGGATTAATAAATTGGCACCCTACCTGGTATTATGGAGTATAAGAAATACAGGAAAGTGATTCATTGAATTTGCAACATGGGCTTGTGTTTTGGAAACAGCCATGGGCAGTGTGCAGCAGGATTGCCTGCAAGGACACCAGGGAGCGATGAGGATGAACCATGGGTTGCAGTGGAGATACTGAACCATGAGATGGCTGCTAAGGAAAGCTGCAGGCCCGGGTGAAGTTTTCCCAGATTGTGAGTAGCCTAGCTGGAGGGGTGGAATTGGAACTCCAGAGACTTGTTGCTGGTTAGACTTATCAGACTTGGAGACTTGACATTGACGAGTTGTTGGACTTGGAGCTACAGAGTTTGATGTTTGCCCTGTTTAAATCTTGAATTGATTGAATATTTCTTTGCTATACCCAATACCATCTTTTGCAGTGTGAATGTTTATTCTGTGCCATTATGGGTTATTTGATAGAGAGTACCTTTAACCACTGAACTATCTTCTCATGCTGCTGAGCTGATAACTTTTGAGATAAATAGTAAAAACGTTTTCTCCCTGGCTTCCTTTCTCTGAGGCCCTGTCTTGTAGCTTCTTAGTCCCCATCCCAACTGTCCCCTCAGTATAAAAGCTATGCCACCTCTGCTGCCAGGGTAGAGAAGTGAGAAGATGAGAGGTTTTTTTTTTTGTTGTTGTTTTTTAATTTTTTATTTATTTATTTGAGAGCAACAGACACAGAGAGAAAGACAGATAGAGGGAGAGAGAGAGAATGGGCGGGCCAGGGGCTCCAGCCACTGCTAATGAACTCCAGACGCGTGCGCCCCCTTGTGCATCTGGCTAACGTGGGACCTGGGGAACCAAGTCTCAAACCGGGGTCCTTAGGCTTCACAGGCAAGCGCCTAACCGCTAAACCATCTCTCCAGCCCGAGAGTTTTTATATTCATGTAAGACAGAATGTCCCTGGCTTCCCTAAAGGTGGGGGGTTCTCAGAGACCCAGACCCCAGTGTTCAAAGCCCAGAGTCATGAGGAGCAAAAGCCAGTTATGTAGGTCATCTCAAGGGTATTCCTGCCATTTGCATGGAAACTCAGAGCCATGGATACCTGCTTCAGTGTCACGTCAGACTCAGACCCACCAGCTGCCAGGCTGGAAGAACATGTACGTGGCAGGGCTGTCCTCCCAATCCCAGAAAGCAGCTTTTCTGAAAGAAGGGTTCAGTATGAGCATTGCCAGGCAGTTCCCCTCCACACAGGAGAGGGGGAGTCTGTGTCCTCAAAGCAGACCAGAAACTTCAACACAGTGTGGGAGGCTCCCAGTGAGGAACAGAGACCTCAGAGCATCACAAGGACGCTATGGCACAGCCAATGACATCGCCCCATCAAGGCAAGCAGACAAGAAGAAACAGAGTGTGGCTGGAGAGATGGCTCAGCGGTTAGGACACTTGTCTGTAAAGCCTAAGAACCCATGTTCAAGTCCCCAGAACCCACATAAAACCAGATGCACAAGGTGGTTCATGCATCTGAGTTTGTTTGCAGTGGTAAGAGGCCCTGGCATGCCCATTATCATTCTTTCTCTCTCTCCCCTCAAATAAATAAAATATTTTTTAAAAAGAAGAAACTAAGCCAGGTGTGATGGTACATGCCTTTAATCCCAGCACTTGGGAGACAGAGGTAGGAGGATCGCCATGAGTTTAAGGCCACCCTGAGACTACAGAGTGATTTACAGGTCAGCCTGAGCTAGAGTGAGACCCTACCTTTAAAAAAAAAAAAAGAAGAAGAAGAATGGGCTGGAGAGATGGCTTAGCGGTTAAGCGCTTGCCTGTAAAGCCTAAAGACCCCGGTTCGAGGCTCGGTTCCCCAGGTCCCACGTTATCCAGATGCACAAGGGGGCGCACGCGTCTGGAGTTCGTTTGCAGAGGCTGGAAGCCCTGGCGCGCCCATTCTCTCTCTCTCCCTCTATCTGTCTTTCTCTCTGTGTCTGTCGCTTTCAAATAAATAAATTAAAAAAAATTAAAAAAAAAAAAAAAGAAGAAGAAGAAGAAGCTGAATGTCCCACTCCACCCCTCCAGATCCCTCCACAAAGAACAGGAGCTTTTGGCTGTTACCTCTGCTTCCTACATAAAGACAGGACCAGCCCCCACCCCCAGCTCACCACCAACATCCATCAGCTAAATTTGCTGAAAATCAAACCACTGAATGCCAGTTTGTCAGATTCTCTGAGCTGTTGAGGATTTTTCTCCCCAGCTTTCAGTTATTGTACCTCACTGGTTACTTTCAGTGCAAAAGGTCCTTTTTCCTTTAACTACCATTCACAGCTTTCTCTGTGCCCCAGCTCAGGGGACTGCACACTAAATCCCCCAGGCTGGTCATGACAGCTACTTTACAGGTGAGGACTAAGGGGCTACAGGAACAGGACGCTGATCAGTGCAAGGCCAGGCAATGAAATGTTTTAGCTCAAACTGCAAAAGCTACTCTTTTTACAGGAAGGGAGTTGGAATAACAGGTGAATTTTTCTTTTTCTTATTTGTGTATTACCTAATTACAAAAGTTTACTTTTTTAGTTTTTGAATATTTTATTTCTATAAAATATTTAAATATTTTCTTTATTTAACAGAGAGAGGGTGGGAGAGAATGGGTGCACCAGGGCCTCCAGCCATTGCAAATGAACTCCAAATGCAGGGGACACTTTGTGCATCTGGCTCACATGGGTCCTGGGGAATCAAACCTGGGTCCCTTGGCTTTGTAGGCAAGTGCCTTAACTGCTAAGCCATCTCTCCAGCAACCACCCCCCTTTTTGTGGTTTTTTTGTTTGTTTGTTTGTTTTTGGTTTTTCAAGGTAGGGTCTCACTTTAGCCCAGGCTGATCTGGAATTCACTGTGGAGTCTCAGGATGGTCTCAAACTCACAGCAATCCTCCTACCTCTGCCTCCTGAGTGCTGGGATTAAAGACGTGCGCCACCACGCCCAGCTTCCTTTTTTTTTTTTTTTTTTTTTTGAGGTAGTGTCTCACTCTACATCAGGCTGACTTGGATGTCAGTCTGTAGTCCCAGGCTGGCCTCAAACTCACAGCACTACTCCTACCTTTGCCTCCTCAGTGCTGGGATTAAAGGCGTGCACCACGTCTTGCAATAATTTGGTTTTTTTTTTAAATATTTTATTTATTTATTTGAGAGCGACAGACACAGAGAGAAAGACAGATAGAGGGAGAGATAGAGAGAATGGGCGCGCCAGGGCTTCCAGCCTCTGCAAACGAACTCCAGACGCGTGCGCCCCCTTGTGCATCTGGCTAACGTGGGACCTGAGGAACCGAGCCTCGAACCGGGGTCCTTAGGCTTCACAGGCTAGCGCTTAACCGCTAAGCCATCTCTCCAGCCCAATAATTTGTTTTTATGATGAACAAAAACAATCCTAGGAGCCTGTTCTGTACATGGAAACGTGTCAAAATCAAATACTGTCCAAGGGTGGTCTCATTCTCAGAGCACTCTGACCCGTCCACAGTCCCTAACAGGCCCTTCCCTTTTGTCTTCTGTAATGATGTGCTTCTAACATCCTACATGTGGTCTGTATGTATCCCATACACACCTGTCTTCTCCTTCACATACCACTTGGGACCTAAAAGCTGAAATGGGTCTTCAAATGTAACAGAGAAATCCATCCTTGCCCCGGTTCTTAAGAACTCTCCTTCTTGTCATTTTGTTTTGTCAAATTGGGCTTTTTGTTATTGTTATTGCTCAGGATTTTTAATAAGTTATTTATTATGTGAGAGAGAAAGAGGTAGATAGAGAAAATGGGTACACCAGGCTCTTTAGCTCCTGCGAATGAATTCTAGATGCATGCACCACCTTGTGCATCTGGCTTACATGGGTACTAGGGAATTGAACCTGGGTCCTTAGGCTTTGTAGGCAAATGCCTTAACCACTAAGCCATCTCTCCAATGCTCACGTTTTTCTTTAATACTCACTTGACAATTTGGATTTTTTTTTTCAAGGTAGGGTCTCACTCTATCCCAGGCTTAACTGGAACTCACTCTGTAGTCCCAGGCTAGCCTCAAACTCACAGCAATCCTCCTACCTCTGCCTCCCAAGTGTTGGGATTAAAGGCGTGCATCAATTATTGCTGACAATTATTTTTAATATATTTATTTATTTGCAAATGTGTGTGTGTATGCGTGCACCAGGGACTCTTGTTGCTACAAATGAACAACAGATGCTTGTGCCACTTTTTTCATCTGGCTTTATGTGGGTGCTGGGGAATTGAACCTGGGTCAGTAGGCTTTCCAAGCAAGTGCCTTTAACCACTGAGCAATCTCCACAGCTCTTTTTTAAATTTTTTTTTTTTTTTTGAGACAAGGGTTTATGTAAACCAGCCTAGCCTTGAACTCACTATGGAACCAATGATGACTCTGAACTCCTAATCTTCTGACCTGCACCTCCCAAGTGCTAGGATTACAGGTATGTACCACCACAACCACTTTGTTTTTGCTTTTTTTCTACTTCCCATTCTTATAAAAGACTTAAATGTAATCAAATAGTTAACTTTGAAACTTATTAAACAAACCAACTTATTTTTGGAGTGCAGGCTTTGCAAGTAGCTGAATATCTATCTGTAGAGTAGTGGACCTGAACTCCTCACTTCCAGTGGGCCCCTTGACCCCCATGTCCCCCTCTGCCTGTTGGCAACTTCACATATCCACAGCCATGGTTCAAATACCAACACAGACACTGCTCTGGTGAACAGATGGCTGCTGGTAGCCTCACCATTCCATAATGCAAACTGGTGGCTGGCTGTAGCCTGGCATGCCACAATCTGGACTCAACATATAAAAAGTAGGTAAATAATGTCACTGGAAGTACAAGTAGAATATGGCAAAGCAGAGGACCAGACATGGAGTTTCCTCTTCGAAAAGCAGGTGTAGCTGAACCATCCCATCTGTCCTGCCAAGTAGCTTCCATGTGTTTCCTGTCTTTCTGCCAAAAGAGCTCAGGGCTCAGTCACACCCTGAGAAGGCCTGCCTAGCTCCAAGCTTAGAGGCCAAATATTTGGCTCGACCAGTGCCTGCTTTAAGATACTGAAATATTCTACCCAAGATAAGGGCCTCTTCTTGGTCTTTGTTTTGATGGTGGTGGTGGTGGTGGTAATAGTGATGATGGTAATGGTAATGGTAGTGGTGGTGGTGGTGGTACTGGTGGTGGTGGTACTGGTAGTGGTGGTCATGGTGGAAATGGTGATGGTGGTGGTGGTGATGGTGGTAGTAATGGTGGTGGTGGTGATGGTGGTGGTGATGGTGGGGGTGATGGTGGTGGTGATGGTAGGGGTGGTGGTCATGGTGATGATGGTAGTGGTGGTGGTGATGTTGGGGGTGGTGGTCATGATGGTCATGGTGGTGATGGTGGTCATGACAGTGGGGGTTGGTCATGGTGGTGATGATGGTGGTAGTGGTGATGATCGTTATGGTCATGACGGTGGGGGGGTTGGGGGATGATGGTGGTGGTCATGATGGTCGTGGCGGTGGTGATGATGCTGGTGGTTTGGTTTCTTTAGAGAGGAACCTCCTACTCTCAGACCTTTCTCCACTAGTGCCCACCCAGATTCTAAGCCATAAAGAGCCTACACCTGAAGCCCAAAGACTGAAAAAAGTTTTAATAAATACAAAAAAAATCTCTAATAATGACTCTGCTCAGCTCAGGGACAGCAGGAATGATGTGAGGGGACCCTTGGTGCTGAGTGAGGATAAATTAAAAATCCCAGCAAGTGACATTATGTACAGAAAGAAAGAAGTTGGGCTTCTGGGGTAATGGGAAAGGCCAAAGGAGTAACAGAGCAGGATATGGCCTTGGCCTGGCCCAGCACCCTCTTCCCTTTGTGGAGTTGTAGTTCCCAGAGGTAGTGGGGGAGGAGAAGCAGGACAAGGAGACAAAGGCACTGGGTTTCCCACAGGAGAGCGCAGGGTCCTCAGCACAGACCCTCCCCCACCTCAGGCCCTTCCTCCTGGTCTCCGGCCTTCTGGCTGCCCCTTAGGAGCTTTCTGCTTCTTTTTCCAGCTCTGGAGTGGTCTTAATCTCGGGGGCTGCTGCAGACAGAAGGAATCGCACATTAGAGGATGGGGAGCAAGGCTTCATAGGGAAAGACACGGGGGGCGGGGGAAGCTCTGATCCCAGAAAAGCCAGAAGTTTCCAAGCAAATCAGTATACAAACTAGCTGCAGAACATTAGTTTCTTAATTCCATTAAGCTAAAGCATCAAGCAAGTGCCTTTAACCACTGAGCAATCTCTCCCCAGCCCTCTGAGCTTTAGAAATCTCATTTGCAGCCAGGCATAGTGGCGCACTCCTTTAATCCTAGCACTTGGGAGGCAGAGATAGCAGGATTGCCATAAATTCAAGGCCAGCCTGAGACTACATAGTGAATTCCAGGTCAACCTGGGCTAGAACAAAACCCTTCCTTGAAAAAAAAAAAAAAAAAGAAAGAATTTGATTTGTAAAGAAATAATAGTGACAACCTTCAAGGATGAACTAGGTAGGATGGCACTTGTGAAGGAGACTGTGCAATTCCTGGCTTCATAGGGATCCTCTTCCCTCCCAGGCACCCCACAACCCCCATAGCAACTGCCCTAGGCCTCCCAAACTTACACTGCTGGACTGTGCAGTGGGAGCAGCATCGACTCTCCTTCCCAGAGTCACAGGATGGTGGCAATGGACAGTCATCCCGCTCACAGTGGGGCACCCCTGCCTGGTGCCAGATAGAAAGAGATGCTAAGAGTGCCCAGGAACACTGGAGCCTTTGGTCTCTTCAGGAAATGCCACCTCCAGGAATCTTCCTGGGAAGGTCTCCCCACTCCAGACCAGGCACACACTGCCCATCTCACACAGTTTCCTACTTACTCCACATCTACAGGTGATACAGCTCATTTCCCCAAAGGGGGGTACTGACGGGTGCCAGCTCTGGCTCTCCGGGAACCACTGCCCAGCAAAGCGGCAGCCCCGGGGCCCATCAGCCTGCATGGGGTCCCCCAGCTGGGCATGAGCCCCAGACCCTGCTGTTAGGAGAGAAAGACACAAAAATCAGCCAAGAGGTGCCAAACAGGTTCGTTTTCTTTTTCCTCTGAATCCCTACCACCTAGAAGTTTCTGGCACTATTTTAGGTGATATATGTGCATGTCTGTAAGACACAGTGGAGAGGGAGGAAGGGAAGACTGAGTAGCTGGCTGGATGGATGGATGTGGGTGGGTGGATGGATGGATGGATGGGCAGATAGATGGGTAGAAAATAAAAAGATCAGCAGGGGGGCAGATGACGTATGGATGAGTACAAAGGTAGGCAAATGGTTAATGGACAGGTAGGCAACTGGATTCATGGGTAGGCAGACAGATGGGTAGATGGATGGATAGAACAGGAACTGGCTCACAAATCACCCCACTATAATATGCATACAAACTTTTTCCACTGTGTCTAGAGCACTAGCTCCAGGCTGGACTTAGAATAGTGCTCAATAAATGCTGAGGTGGCTGAGAGGCCCTTCTCCCGCCCCATCACGCCTCCCTCACATAGGTCGGGGCCTGTCCCAACCCACAGGGGGAGGCCTTCATATCCGAGCCCCTCACCTGGACACTGTTTGCAGCAGTCAGTGGGGTTGGCACGGACAGGCTGGGCACAGGCTAGCCGGGGACACTGCACCTTCTCACAGTGCACCTCTCCAGTGCCCCCCTGTAGAGATCCGTTGAGTGAAGGTATCAGGAAGGAGGGAGGACATTTAATCCTCCTGCTTCCTTCTCTCCTTTCCCCACCTCAAGTGAAATATATGTGTGTTCTTTTACTCCAGGGCCTGTGTTTGCTTTACATGCCTGAATTCAAATCCTCAGTATGCCCTGCAAGGGAGGTGCACCTTATTTGTTCACAGAGGAGAAAAGGCAACTTAGGGAGGTTCAGAAAGCACCCAGGATCGCATGAAACCAGTCAGCTGGCAGAGCCAAACTTTGCACCTATCAGCCCTTTCCTCTCTCCTGCAGGAAGCCTACTCTCAAAACCAAAGGGACTTCTCATCATCCTTGAGCCCTCCTCTTCAAGGATGGGCTTTGCTCTCCAGGCAGCCCCCTCCCCATCTCTGCAAACCCCGCCGGGTTATGGCACCAGAGAAGATTGGGCAGCCATACCTTGCAGGTGCAGACAGCACACTTAATTAAGCCAAAGGGGGGCACGATGGGGTGCCACCGAGTACCCGCTGCCCGCCAGCTCCGGTCACCATCAAAATAGCAGCCTGGTGGGGGACAGTGCCCATCTGCCATTAGTACTGAGCTCGTCAGCTGAGCACACAAACAAGGCTTGAGCCTCAGGCCAGTCCCACACTAGCCTAACCCAAGGGCCTATACATGGACCAGTAACACTAATGAGGCCAGTCAGGTGTCACTTAGAACCTGTGCACCTCAGCCTCCACATACACACTCTCCTGCCTCCTTCTAAGTCCAACCCAATGGCTCCTTTAGATCCTCCCACTCCTGGACGCGCTCTTCCAACTCACCCTCTCCTGGCTCTGTGCTCCTTGGTAGTCCTGGCAAGTCTCTGACATCTTGTTTCTCTATGGAGCCAAAGATATGGTAAGGCAGAGGGTGATCGACCTCTTTCCCTCTCTAAAGGACCCCTCACCTTCACCACCTCTCCTCCCCTGCAGGGAAATCACCTGGACACACAGGGCAGCATTGATCCAGTGCCTGCACCGGGTGCTGGCAGCTTGGCGGTGGGCACACGACAGGATCACAAATCACAGTTCGTCTCTATGAAGAGGCAAAGGCTTGGACGGGGTGCCAGGCCCTTTGCCCCAAACCTGCCTGAGGTGCCCACTATATTCTACCCAAGCATCCTACCTGGCAGGTGCACAGTGAGCAGAGTGGATCATAGTTGGGTGCCCAGCGAGCTCCATGGGGACGCAGCTGCCCCTCGAAGAAACATGTGTTAGGATCTCGGGGCCTCCCAGGGCCACTGGCTTTGGCTGGTGCTGGGATGTCAGGGCCTGGCCCAGCAGGCGGAGCAGGTAACACGGCTGCCACTGCACTTGGAGCCCCTGGGGCCTGGCTTCCCTCAGCAGCCAAGCGTAGGCCGCCCGCCTCACACTGGTTGGCAACATGCACCTGAGAGAAAAGACTAGCTGACGCAGTGCCAGGGCTTTTCTTTGCAACTCCCCCAACCACGACAGTCGTGCCCCTCAGCACCTGCGCCCAGGCCAAGGCTATTAGCTACAGCACTCATCCCTGGCTGCCAGCCTATGTGAGTTCATGCTCACCACTACCCAGCACGGATACCACCCCAGAGCTCGGAGAACACAAGTACTGCTCCACCATGCCCACTGCCCACCTACCTGCCCACGCAGCTCCCCTCTGGGGCTGTTCTTGGTGGTGATCAACAAGGAGGCGGTGCCATGTTCCAAGTGCCGCAGCAGCTCAGGCTCCAGGTCCTTTACCACACCCTGGGCCTTTAGGCAGGACAAGGAACCGGAACAAGGCATTGAAGAGCCTACTGTCCCCATTTTGTGCATGCAGAAGCAGACACGGGAAGACTGAGGCCTCTACAACAGCAGAGCTTTTGGCAGTGGTGTGCTTCTTGGAAGTCAGGTGTTTCTGACTCCAAGTTCATGGCAGCCCACCTCACTTCAGATGGCCTGATCCATTCCCACCAGCCCCATTAGAGGCCTGGTCCTTATATATTATCCCAGACATCATCTCAAAGGACTCAGAAAGGAAAATGCATAATAAAAGCTTGGCTCAGCTTCATACCTAGGCCTGTCTAACAGCTAAGTCCATGCCTCTTCTAGAATACCAGGCTGCCTCCCTCTGAGCCTCCAACAACAGTGGGCTCACCAAGCCCCTCAAACTAAAACTCAGAGATTTTCCAAGCCTCTTCCTATGATCAGCCTCTTACCTCTGAGCCATAGAATCCCTTCAGCAGCCGTCGTGGCCCTGGCACCCCAGGAGGCCCAAGGAGGTGAGCGGTGACAGTGCCCTGTTCTGAGCCACCAAGCCCAGCCAGCAGCACCTCATAATGCAAGTGGCAGTGAGTGTCCAGGGAGAGCCAGGCATGCCCGGCTGCCTGACTCCGCACAGGGGGCAGTATCAGGGCTCCTGCCAGGGGCACGGGTAATGCTGAGTCCAAACAGAGGAGAGGGGACAGATGAGAGAACGGTAGTTTATTTTATTTATTTGCAAAGAGAGAGAAAGGGAGTGGGCATGTCAGAGCTTCCTGCTACTGCAAATGAACTCCAGATGCATATGCCACTTTGTGCATCTGGCTTTAGGTAAGTACTGGAGAACGGAACCTGGACATTCAGACATTCAGGCTTTGCAAGGAAGCACCTTTAACTGCTGAGCCATTTCTTCAGCCCAAGAGAGTGGTCTTAATCCCAGCATTCCCCATTACAGGCTGGAGCTGGAAAGCACTGTCCACAGCCCCAGGGCCTAGGAGCAGCAAGCTTTAGAGGGCTAGCACCATGGCAACAAGGAAGGCCATCCCAGCTCTCCAGGTGCCATTCAGAGCTCAGGCAGGGAAAGATACACCAGGCTCTGGCTCTCTGGCAATGTCCTCCAGATTCCTGAACAGCAGGTCAGAGGACACAAAGGGGCAGGCAGACTCTGGGACACTCACTATCATGGAGGGCACTATGCCCACTATAAGAAAGGGCAGCCACATGCCCTCGAAGCTCTCCATCTGGGAAGTCCTTGGTGCCCACATTCAGGAACAGCTCATTCTGCAGCAGCATATGAGCCCCTCGGGCACCAAGCCCAGGGCAGACACCCACAACCTGGAGGACAAGGAAGAATGAGCCCGCCTCAGCTTTCACACGAGTTCAGAATCCAAGGGCTTTCCATGTTTTATGACCCCGCTACACACAATCTCCTCTATGCCAGTAACACTGGATAAGAACCTTATAGGTGAAGTTTCAAGTCCCCCCTCTGCCACTTCCTTAGCCACATATAATCTTGATGAGTTACTTCCTCACTTATAAAACAGGCACTATGGCCAGGCATGGTAGTGCACGCCTTTAATCCCAGCACTAGAGAGGCAGATGTAGGAGGATCGCCATGACTTTGAGGCCACCCTGAGACTACATAGTGAATTCCAGGTCAGCCTTGGCTAGAGCGAGATCCTACCTCAAAACTCTAAAAAATTAAAATTAAAAAACTTAAGAGACATAATACCTAGTATTCCTAGTATAGAAAAAGACTCAATAGTAGCAACCAATATGGTCTTTTGCCCTATTCTATTTGATCCCTTGCATTTAACTATGAGCTTGCTGAGGACAGAGTCTCTAGCCTGAGGCTCACTAAAAATATATCAGCTAAATAAAGGACTCACTGAGAGAGTCCATGATTGTGTGAATGAAACTCCACATCCCCAACGAACCAACCTAGCTTCCCATAAACCATGCATTGGCAGCCCTGGCCCATGGGCCCCAAGGCCCAGCTCTGCCTGGAGCCCTCACCATGTGTCTTCCTGGCTGGAGTCCCACCATGTGGCACAGGACAGTACGCTGGTTCTTCTGCTGGGGTTTGGTCTCCAGTGTCATAGCCACCACCTCACTACCTGTGCCTACCACTTGCACCTGGTGGGAAAGGTTGGGAAAGGGCAATTGGATTGCCAGCCAAGACCTATAGTGGTTCAGGCCCTACTCCTCCCCATCTCGTGCAGCCTGACTCTTACCTGGTAGATCAGGGAGCCATTTCCCAGCAGTGTGAGGCTGGCTGAGCCTGCAGCACCTGTCTGGACTGGGATCAGGGCATCAGCTCCACACAGGACACTTTGCAGCACTGTAGGGGGCAAGATAGGTGGTGACCAGCTTGTTCATACCCTGAGTCCCAGGATCTGTCTCCCATATCCAACTTGACTTCTTCCCTAGCACATATCGGTGCCTCTGGGTTGTGCATACCCAAGGTGCCAGGCTCCACCCTGCCATACCATCACAGCTCTGCCTGGCAGCAACGTGTCCACTGATGCGCAGCTCTGGCTCATCTACCCTCTCCAGGACCATCTGCAGCTCCCCCAGCACCAGCCAGTCCATCTCTTGGTCTGTGAGGCTAGGGAGCACCTCAGCAAAGCCTGGGTCCTGGGGCCAGAGCAGAGTGTGGTGGGCAACAGCAAGAGGCCACAGCAGGCGGCAGCAAGAGCCAGACCCTCCCTCACCTGGGCTGAGGCACTGGCCTGAAGCTCCCGAAGTAGCTGTCCCCGGTGAAGGACCCGAAGCTTCAAGGGAACCTGGGTGGGTCCTGCAATGGCTGCACACGAGGGCATCTCTGAGATGAGCACCCTCCCTGCCCTCTCGTGCTCTTCTTCCCCATCATTTACCTCCGTCCTTGGGTTCCAGCATCCCCCGGAAGAGCAGCAGAAAGTGTAAGGAGTCTTCCGTGTCACTGAGGGTGAGCAGGGCAATGCCTCCAACACCGTGCTGCCGTGTGCTGTCCACAGTCAAAATGGCACTAAAGGTCTCTGGGGATTTTGAGGACCGTGAAAGTCAATCAGGAAATCCTCTTCTAAGCCATCCCATCCCCAGGTTAGAAAAGACTCATCTTCACATCCCAGTGCCTGCTTGCTTCCCGTACCTGCTGCCAGGGCCCGGTGCCGAATAAGAGGCCCCCAGACCTCTCCTGAAGGGTGAGTGGATGTCACAAGGGCTACATGTAGCTGCTCTGCCCTAAGGAGCCGCAAAGACAGTCGAGGCATTGCTCGCCATACCCCACAGACCTAGAGCAGAGATCCAAGAAAGTCCACAATCAAACAGTATGCAGGGGCTGGGAAAATTGCCCAGTGGATAAGGTGCTTGCCTCTAAAGCCTAAGGACCCTGGTTTGATTCCCCAGTACCCACGTAAAGCCAAATGCACAAAGTGGTGGATGCATCTGAAGTTCACTGCAGCAGCTGGAGGGCCTGGTGCACCCACTCTCTCCCTCTCTCTCTTTCTCTGCTTACAAATAAAATATTTAAATGCATAGTTCAAGACTCGATTCCCCAGTACCCACATAAGCCAGATGCACAAGGTGGTGCATGCATCTGGAGTTCGTTTGCAGAGGCTGGAGTCCCTAGCGTGCCCATTCTCTCCTTCTCTCTCTCCCTCTTTGTCTGTCTCTCTCAAATAAATAAATAAAAATAAACAAAACAAAACATATATACATATACATATATATATATATACACACACACACACACACATATATGATAAAAAACAGTATGTAGGACAGGCCAGCTAAGTGGCCCAGGCCTAATGAGAAAGGAATATGGAATGAAGCCCCCAGACCCTTCTTTTTTAAAATATTTTATTTATTTATTTATGAGACAGAAAGAGACAGAGAGAATGGGCACTCCAGGGCCTCTAGCCACTGATTACGAACTCCAGACACATGTGCCCCCTGTGCATCTGGCTTATATGGGTCTTGGGGAATCGAACCCAGGTCCTTAGGCTTCGCAGGCAAATGCCATAACCGCTAAGCCATTTCCCCAGTCCCCCCAGACCCTTCTAAGAAGGGTCCAAGAACCTGGGGCTTGGGTTTAAATCCTGCCTCCACCATTCACTAGCTATGTGACATTGAACAAATCACATTCTGCTACTGACTAAGTTCCCTCATCTGTAAAATGGGCATGGTAATGTCAGGGCCTTCCTCCCACTGGGTTGTTGTGAGGACCAAAAGAAGCAATGCAGAACATGGTCTCAGCACCCTGCCCAGACTGGATAAGCATTTATCCATCGCATCATCTCACCAAGCCATCTTGGGTGGGAACTGCCGGGTGTTCAAACAATACGCTACCGGAGGAGTCTGAGAACCGGACCCTGCTGGGGCGATCAAGCCTGTGTGAATGAGAGGTCTGGTGAAGCTGAACCCAGAGCCTGGGCAGAAAGAAACGCACACGTGTGTCCACACAGAAGCACGTGTACACATAGTGCCCCCCCGCCTCCCTCAAAGGACTGGACCCCCCGGATTCCCCTTTCTCACTGCTGGTAGGAGATGGAGAAGCGGAGACTAGAGCGCAGCAGCGAGACTCGAACCCGGGCCACTGCCGGGGACCTGGGCCCTGTCAGCAGTGCCACAAAGTCTGTGAGGAAAGGAAGGTAACCTGAGTGCAGCCAACCACTGCTGGTGGTCCACCCCTATAATGACCCCACTTCTGCCCCAGCCTACCCGTGTGGCTATCCGTTCGCATCCGCTCCCCAGCACCCAGCACCCTGCGGTCGCTATAACTGCGGTGCTCTGGGTCCCTCGGATACTCGGAGGACAGGCCCAGCGAATGCCGCTCCTGGTTGCTGCGTTCTGTGCCAGGGGTAAGACGCACTGGCTTCTTGTGCGGGCCACAAGGAGGCCAGCCCCCTCTGCCCCATTCCAAAGACCTAGGGGTAGGTGCCCGGTTGCCCTCCCCTAACTCCCTGCAAGGCGGGCCTCACCCTGGGAGCAGGTCTGGCAGCAGTGTCCAGGCAGCTGGCGCGGCTGCCTGCAGGCCAGGGTGGGGCACTGGGGTTTGATGTTCTTGCAGCTGACCCTGCCAGGGCCCCTCCCGCGGCGACCCCACTGAGGCTAATTGCAGAGAACACAGGAAAATGGAGTGAGTGTAACATGTCAAGCCAGCAGGGTAAGAAGGGGTCCCAGGAACCAGGGCGAGTTCCTCTGCTGGAGTCAGACAGCGCTGCCATTTACAAGTTACACGATCCTAGACAAGTTTCTTAACCTCTCTGAGCTGCAGCATCCTTGTCTGTAAGGTGGAGACAGAATGCTACGTTTTAATGGGACTTAAGCAAGAGATGGGCAGAGGGCAGTAAGCGCAGAGCCAAGCATAGGATGGCCAACCAATAATTGCCAAAAGCCCTTCTCTCTACCACTAAAGTATCTGAGGAGCAGCCTTTCTCCCGGGCAGCTCTGGGCTGGAGCACCCCATGACCATCGAGGGCCAGTCCGGCGGGCTCCACTCACCGCCTCACAGGCGCACAGCACGCAGCGCATCACCCCGAAGGGTTCCCCCAGGTCCGGGTGCCACGTCTCGTCCAAGGCATAGACCTTTCCACCGAAGAAGCAGCCTATGGGGATGGGTTTGGCTAACCGGCCGCTGTCGGGCTGCTCGTGCCCGCTGCCTGCCCGGGGCTCTTGCCCGCTGGGCCTCGGGTTCCTTGGCACCGGGCGCTTGGCGGGGGCCCCCGCCGACTCCAGCCCGCCCACTGCGCGGAGCCACCTGCGCCGGGGGCCCTCTCCCGGCCGGCCGGCGCGGACTTGCCCGGAGCCGGACTCCCCCGCCTGCGCCTGCCCCTGGTGCCCACCTACCTGCCGCTCCCCGCACGGGCAGCGGCTCCTTCTCGGAACGGATGGGCAGCGCTGGGGAGTCGGGGCCGGCGCCACCGGCCGGCCGGGAGCCGAGCAGCAGCAGCAGCAGCCCGCGGAGGAGCAGCCGGGCCGGCGGGGCCGGGAGGCTCGGCATGACGCGAACGGGACAGCTGGGGAGGTGGGTGGAGGGAGCGGGACGGGGAGGCGGGAGGAGGGCCAGGCAGGGGGCGGTCCGACGGGAGGGGGCCGGGGCCAGGCCCGGGGCTGTGCCGTGAGGGGCTGGTCCGGGCGGCCGCAGAGTCGGCGATGGGCCGGGCCGGGCCGGGCCGGGCGGGAGGAGCAGCCCGGAGGAGCGCGGGGAGCTGGGCGCAGACCCGGGGCCGTACGCGGCTCTAGTGCCCGGGGCGCGGCTCGGGCCCGTTTTATGCCCCGCGCCCGCCGTCCCGGCCGGGGGCCCTCCTCTTCAGTAAACGGAGTGGTGACTCCACTAGGGGCCGGGCTGAGCCCTGGGGGTCCGGCCCAGCAGCAGCCAGGATCACTAGTTGGGGGAGGGAAGGGAGGGACTGGGACCGGCAGGGGAGGAGGGAGGGGCTGCAGGGGAAGGGGGAGTGGAGTGGGCAGGGGGAAGGGAGGAAACCGGGGGCGCTAAGAGGGGGAGGAGACATGGGCCTGGAGCCCCCTTCCCCTATTGCTGTCGGGCCACTGGGTGGTCAGGCCAGGAGATGTGCGTCCAGTCCAGGACCTGGAGCCTCAGACTACTTAGGGACAGAGACTGGGCCTAAGGCCTGCCTGGACCAGTCACCAGGCAAAAACCGTAGGAGGAATGAAGACTTGTCTTTGAGGATCACAGCTGATCCCCTGCCCTGAGGTCCACAGCACCCCTCTTCCTTTGGCTGTGGTTGTATCCCTATATCCCTTCTTAGGTCTCTTCTCTCCAGAATTCCCCAGGACGGGGACGTAGACAGAAACAGGCTGTTCCTCCTGCGGTGTTTACCTCTTCGCAATGACCTGTCCTCAGCCCACGTAGCCATCACCCTCTTGCTTTCTCACCAAGCGACCCTCTTCCCCTCTAGCCCATCCCCAGGTTTTGCACCGTTTCCTGGTCATCTCTCCCCATGCCCTCCCACCCCCATCATCCTTTCAGCTATCCCAGCACCTAATCTTGAGAGGCATCTGAACTGAAGAATTCCGGGATCTGGGCCATACTCTTTAGCAGACAGCCCCATCCTTGGGAGGAGGCACAGGCGAAGAGAGCCTGAGGAAGAACAGTGGGGAGGTTGCACAAGGTCAGGCCAGGAGGTCCCTGAAGACAGAGACTGTGAGGAGACAGGGACTGAAGGGAAAGCAGGGGAGCTAGTGATAGCCAGGGCCAAAGGAAGAAGGGGGGGCAGCAGGGAGGTATTTGTGGGGGAGATTCAGCAGCTGTCTTTCCTAAGATGGGTAAATATGGCCTTGGTTATTCCTCTTGTCACATGTGTAGAGGTAAGGATGGAAGAGGGTGATAGACAGGGCAAGCAAAGGCGGACACAGGCATAGAAATAACGTGGGCTTAGCTATTCAAGCCCTGGGCCTCCAGAAAAAGGGTACCACCTGGGTCCATTGCTTAATCCAGCACAACACACCCTCACTTACCAGCCCCTCAAATGACGTCTTCCAATGACAAGATCATATAGGCAACACCTAGACTGCCACTTGGAAAAGGCAAAAGATGGGAAAAGGCCTCCCTGGGAGATATAAAAGAGAAAACCATGAAAGCAAAAGTCCTGTTGGATTTCAAGAGCAGGTGTAGTGTCTAGGGAAAAGAAATTTGCAGAACTAGGAACGGAACCCCCATCAATCTAAAACAGGACCGCTCTGTCTCTTTCTTCTCCGGACACAAACATGTCCAGCCAGATTTCTTCTGCGCCTCTCTCATCTCTCCCCTGCCAGGTCCCAGGTGCACATATCCTGGTAAAAGACAGATCCCCCTATGCAAATCCTCCCTGGAGTGTGTGTGGGTGGAGGAGCTGGGTTCCATTTGTGGACCATGGTCCAGACAGGGACTCCAGGTCCAGCTAGGGTAGAAAGCGTCACTTCCGGGGGAATTCACCAGTGTTTGGTGGCTTTCTGCTCTCTGATTGGGCAGAAGTGGCCTGGGCAGGCGTGTGACCCCACTGCTGTGGAGGGGCTGAGTCCCAACACATATCTTTCCTTCTCATCTGCTCCCTAGAGTGCTGCTGTCCGCTGTGTATCTCAACTCTGGAGCCCCTCTCCACCTGGTGAGTGGCCAGCAGGGTCTGAGGTGAAGGGTTCAATAAGGGTATGGCATGAAGGACCCGGGAAGAGAATTGGGCTCTCAGCTGGGGGAAGGGCAGGCGAACTGGAACCTACAGGCACTGACCTTTGTCAGAAGAGTGGAGCCTTCCCAGAATGGGAGGAGCAGGCCAAAGCATGGGAAGGGGGTTGGGTGCTTGCTGGTTTATGAGGGACTATTCAGACTCGGTGGAATAGGAGAGTATTCCTGGCTGGCCTGCGTGCCATGAGAAAAGCAGGGAGGAAGTACATGCAGAGAGCACCAACTCGGACCACAGCTCTGATCCCCACCTCTCATCTTTGTTTCCTAAGGTTCTGAATCCTGGGAGTGGGGAAGCTGGGTTAGGCCAAAGCACAAGGAGAGGATAATGGGAGGAGGGCTTGTGCATGTTGACAACCCTACAGGAAATCCCAATATTGAATCAGGTGCGGGCCTCTTTGCACAACTTGTGAAAAGAGGAGGAAGCCATGTGGGGGGTCGGGGAAGGCACTTGAAGGGGTCTGCAGAGGGGGCAGGGACAGCCAGGACAGATAGGTTGGCAGGTATTTAAGGTGAGACAAGCAATGTAAGGTAGGCATCACCTTGCCCAGCAGGTGCTTTATTCTGGTCCACTTCCCTCAGGAAGGAAATTTTAGGACTGTGAGCTCATCTGGTTCACATGAATAACATCACTTCAGGAGACTTTATGTGTGGGGCAATAGGGAAAGAATGAGAGGCTAGTTTCTCTCATACTGCCTTTTAATTCATATCTTCTGGTGGCTCTGATTCCCCCTTAAACCCCACTTCAACACACTGCGCATGTCTGCTATGCCTCATCCCGGCCTGACAGACCGTTTGCCATGCTCTTCCCCAGACTCACACCACAGCTTTTCCCTTCTGCATGCCCACCCCAGATTCTCTCCCACCTAACATCCAAGACTGCTCAGACTTTGAGGCCAATTAAGATGTGTGTGTATGTGCATGTCATGTCTTGCTGTCCTCAGCAGGGGTGGAGGAAGTACCAAGCCAGTATCAGAGTCAGCGAAGAGCCCTGACAAAGAGGGGACACCATATGCCACAGTCCCTAGAAAACTCAGGAGCAACTGGAGCTTTGGCAGGTCTGGGCTGGCCAGGAGCTCAAGGCCTCCCAGCATCTGTTCCCTCCTGGTAGGCAGTCTTTTTCTCGAACCTTGAAACTATTCGTGTCATTTTTAGGATAGATACTAGATCCTCTTCCACAGCTCACCTGTGCCCCACCCCACTCTGCCCAGAAGTGCACGAGTCCAAGCCGCCTCCATGGCCCCGGGAAAGATTCAGGGGAGAAGCCCCAGACAGGGAGCCACTCCATCCAGACACCGCAGCCAGAATGGAGCTGACTGGTAAGAAAACACTAAGGGCTAGAAACAGATGCCGCATGGCACTGGGGAGAGCAAGGAGGTATGCTTCAGGGGTGCAGGGCTGGGGAAGTCCAGTCGCCCAAGAAAAGCAGCAGACCCCTGGACTTCAAGTCTGGCTCCTAAATGGGAATCCCTGGGTCACCACTTCACGATCATTTCCTCCATATCTACCCCTCTCGACCGACCTCCCTTCTCTCCATCTAAGATCTGCTCCTCGTGGTCCTACTTCTCCTAACTGCAAGACTAACTCTGTCCAGCACGGCTCCTCCTGCCTGTGACCCTCGACTCCTAAATAAACTGCTGCGTGACTCCCATGTCCTTCACGGCCGACTGGTGAGAATTCCCAAGCACTTTACCCTCTATCCATTCAACTGGTAAGGTGCCCTCACTCCCTGACCGATGATTGCTCTGCCAGTATGATCTTTGGTAAGACCACCGTGTCTCAGCAGCCACTTCCTGGCAAGGGCTATGATTTACACACGAGGTTCTCTTAGAAGCTCCGGCCTGGGCATGGTACTGGTGAAGACTAACCTAGTTGTGGGCCACCATACCAATCCTCTATTACACCTTCTCTTTCTCCTACCCATCTTTCTCAATAGAGCCACTGCCCAGACGTCAACCCTTTGTCCACACCTGTCCTGCTGCCAGCTGTGGACTTTAGCCTGGGAGAATGGAAAACCCAGACGGTAAGAAAGCCATCCCTGGACTTGGGTGTGACTCATACATGCAAGGTTCTAGGTTCTAGGCTGAGACAGGATCGCCTGAGAGACCCTCTTTGTCCCCCCACCCCCACAAACAAAACAAACAGCTGTTCTAAGTCCTGCCATCCTCAGATCATTACTGCTTCACATGGATTCTTCAAAGCTCTTTTTATTATATTAAATTTTATTTATTTATTTATTTGCAAGCAAAAAGGGAGGGAGAGAGAGAGATAGAGGAATGAGAATAGGCACACCAGGGCCTCTAGCCACTTCAAATGAACTCCAGATGCATGGTCCACTTTGTGCATCTGGCTCTACATGGACAGTGGGGAATCGAACGCAGGCCATCAAGCTTTACAAGCAAGCACCTTCAACCACTGTGCCGTCTCTCCAGCCCCAGATTCTTAAAATTCTTGAGTTCCCTAAAAAAATCTCGCCTTCAGCTTGTCCATCCTAATTTACACTTACCTATGATGACATCGTTTGGACAAGATGATGGATTTCTGACCCAATATGTTAAGTAAATTCGAAGCTGAATACCATGAAGAGCTGGATAGAAGCCTCTTGTGGCCATGACTTTGACCTATTCCTAATCAAACTTAAGTTGGCATGAAGAAGGAAGTCTGATCCGCTGTCCACAAATGACATGAAGCTGGGAAGTACTACTGAAATAACAAAAGCCAGGCCCAAGATTCAAATCACTCCTGGGCATGAAATCTCAGCCCTCCAGAGGGTGAGGCATTTGAGACAGCCTCCGTTACAGAGCGAGACCTTGTCTCAGAAACCAAAAGCAAGCTAGCCAGGCATGGTGGTGCATGCCCTTAATCCCAGCACTTGGGTAGCAGAAGTAGGAAGATCACTGTGAGTTCAAGGTCACCCTGAGACTACATAGTGAATTCCAGATCAGCCTGGGCTACAAGACCCTACCTCAAAAACAAAGAAAAAAAAAATGCTGGGCATGGTAGTGCACACTTTTAGCCCAGTGCTGGGACTGATGGACCCTGGGCTTAATGCCAGCCAGTTAAACCTGAGTTAAAGTGGCTAGAGGCCCTGGTGTGCCTATTCTCATTCACTCTATCTCTCTCTCCCCCTTTAAATGAACAAGTTCCTGTCCAGTGAGAGACCCTTCCTCAGAAAAGGTGGGCAGTGACTGAGGAGAACCATCAGAGGGGAATTTTGTTTTGATTTGTTTGGGCTTTTTGTTTGTTTGTTTGGTTAGTTGGGTTGGTTTGGTTTTTGGTTTGGTTTGGTTGTTTGTTTGTTTTTTGGTTTTGTTTTTTGTTTTTCAGGGTAGGGTCTCACTCTATAGTCTCAGGATGGCCTCAAATTCATGGCAATCCTCCTACCTCTGCCTCCTGAGTGCTAGGATTAAAGGTGTGCGCCACCACACCCACCTCACCTCCACAATCTTCCAAGTGCACATATACCCATGAGAGCCCCCACTCACATACAAGTATGGATACGTGCACACAAAGATTTGGATTCTAAATTCACATGTGACATTACTGAAGTAGCTAGTTGATTTTTTTTTTTTTTTAACCTATTTTGCAGTACTGGGAATAGGACCCAAAGTCTTGTGCATTCTCAGCAAGTTCTCTACCACTGAGCTATACCCCATCCCTGAAGCAGCTATTTTTAAAGTGTTGAGCATCCACAATGTGGATATGTTCCTATAGAACACTTAGAATTAGACTATGCGATGGACATTGCCCTCAGAACATATGCTAACTTTTTTTTTGGGGGGGGGGGTTTGAGGTAAGGTCTCACTCTAGCCCAGGCTGACCTGAAATTCACTATGGAGTCTCAGGGAGGCCTCAAACTCATGGCAATCCTCCTACCTTTGACTCCCAAATGCTGGGATTAAAGGCCTGTGCCACCATGCCCGGCTCCTAATTTAAGAGGGATTGTACACCCATGTGTCCAGAAGTAAGAAACCTGAACAGTGAGAAGCTAGAAGACATGTTATATAAGAAACAAAAATAAATAAGACCACAAACCTATCTGATTAGCTTGGAGAAAAGTGCAGTCCCATGGCACAGCTCCAAGTGCTCAAGGGAACGCTTGATGGCAGGTCAATTTTTCTACCCCCAAGATCCTTAGAACACCCTTTCTTCCCTCATGTGGGTCACAGAAGGACATGTCCTACTAACTTCTTATAGTTCCAGCTCTGCCTTTGTTGTTGTTGAGACAGGGTCTCACTACGTATCCCTAGCTGGGCTTGATTCTCCTGCCTCAGCCTCCCAGGTGCTGGAATTACCATGCTCAGTTCACCACTCAGAAAGCGATAGAAGAGACAGAGGAAACAGGTGCCAAGGCCTCCAGCCACTGCAAACAGACTCCAGATACATGTGCCAGTTACATGTGTATTTGGCCTTCCATAGGCTTTGAGGAATTGAACCCGGGTCCTTAGGCTTTGTGGGCAAGCGCCCTTTACTTCTGCCATTTCTTGATGCTCATTGTGATGGAGTTTCATCGCTACATTTAGTTTAAAGGTTTTAGGTTTTTTGTTTTTGAGACAGGGTCTTAAGCAGCCCAGGCTGGCATCACTGTGTAACACAGTATAACCTTGAACTTTTAAAAAATATTTTAGTTATTTATTTAAGAGAGAGAGAGCCAGGCGTGGTGGTGCACACCTTTAATCTCAGCACTCAGGAGGCAAAGACAGGAGTATCACCATGAGTTCAAGGCCACCCTGAGACTACATAGTGAATTCCAGGTCAACCTGAGCTAGAGTGAAACCCTACCTCAAAAAACCAAAAGAGAGAGAGAATGGGTATGCCAGGGCCTCCAGGCACTGCAAACAACTCCAGATTCATATGCCACCTTGTGCCTCTGGTTTACGTGGGTACTGGGGAATCAAACCTGGGTCCTAAGGCTTCACAGGCAAACACCTCTCTGCCTCCTAACCTTGAACTTCTAACCCTCCTGGCTCTACCTCCTGAATGCTGGATGCTCCTAAGGCAAGCACTACCATGCCTAGTTTTATGTAGTGCTAGGGAGTGAACCCAGGGTCTCATGCCTGCTAGGTGGGCACTGTACTGATTGACCTATACTCCCAGAGCCTACATTCAGCTTAGAACTGGTATGATGGGGCTAGAGATGATTCAGTGGGTAAGGGGCTTGCTGTGCAAGCCTGACAACCAGAATTAAGCCCCCAGGCACTCACAGAAAGCTGGACACGTAGCATGAGTGTCTTTAATTCCAGCATGCCTAAGGTGAGGAGGTAGCAGGATTCTGACATTTGCAAGCCAGCTACCCTGGTGAACGCAGCAGTGAACAAGAAAGACCCTGCCTCAAAACAAGGTAGAAGGAGAGGACTAACACTTGAGGTTGTCCTCTGACCACACACCTACCCAGCCATGTGCCATGCAAATGCCCACATTCACACACAATTTAAAAAAAGAGAGAGAGCTGGGGAATGACTGTGGGGAAAAGCACTTGCTGTGCAAGCATGAAGATCAAAGTTCCATCTCCAGAACCCACATAAAAAGTCTGGGATGGTCGTGCATGCCTGTAACCTGAGAGTTGAAGGAAGCAGAGAGAGAAGGATCACTGGAGTTCCCTGGGCAGACAGTCTAACTAAAAAACAGGGAGCTCTAGGTTCAGTGAAAGACTGTCCCAAGGGCTGGAGAGATGGCTCAGCAGTTAAGGCACTTGCCTGCAAAGCCTAATGACCCAAGTTTCACTCCCTCTTATCTATCCATATAAAACCAGATACACAAGGTGACACATGCATCTAGAGTTCATTTGCACTGGCTAGAGGCCCTGGCACACCCACTCTCTCTCTCTCTCAAATAAATTATTTTGGGGGTTTTTGTTGTTGTTTTTGGTTTTTTGAGTTAGTATCTTGTTCTAGCCCAGGCTATATAGTCTCAGGGTGGCCTCAAACTCACAGCTGTCCTCCTACCTCAGCCTCCCAAGTGCTAGGATTAAAGGCATATGCCACCATGCCCAGCTTAATAAAATGTTTTAAGTCTCTCAGAGAAATAAGGTGGAGGAGTGATGGAGAACATATGACACCTTCTTCTGTCCTCTGCACACATGCAAATGCATGAGATGTGTACATCTGCCCACACTTGTATACATCACATACACATACCACATGTGCACTATACACACACACCACATATAACACAAACCAAAAAAAAAAAAAAAAAACAGAAATGCTGTTACTATGATTTTGTTACAAAAAGAAGAGACCAACAACACTATAACCTAGAGCTAAGAGCTACAATAAAGCAGCTTTCTGACTACGAGTTCATGGAAGACGAGGCTAGTTTGGTGGACGCTGGAGCTATTGAAACGGAGGCTGATGACCAATTATTGGGAGACTGTGAAGAAATTCCTATGCTGGGTGGAACTCTGGTCCTGTCTAATTCTCCCATTCTCAACTCCTATGATTCATCCTGCTGGCTACTCCAGTGGGTTCCCCACCCACTATTAGCACGTTCTTTGAAGCAGTCCGCTTTTCCCTTCCCTCTCCTTCCTAGGAGCAGACCAAGGCACAGGACATTCTTGGAGCAGTAACTCTTCTACTGGATGGAGTGATGGCAGCAAGGAGACAGCTGGAACCTACCTGCCTCTCGTCCCTCCTAGGACAGCTGTCTGCACAGGTCCGCCTCCTGCTTGGGGCCCTACAGGGCCTCATTGGAACCCAGGTAAGTTCCTGGCACGGAACCTATAGGAACTTGTCCTCTGATTCAATCCCTCTAAGGACCTGAGGGAAGAAAGGATATTCTCCACATCTTCAGGGTACTGCCTCCCAGCTAGAATCATGTGCCAGCACCCTATATTTTCCACTTAGTCAAGAGAGGCCCAATACGTGGGCCTGCTCTCTTGCCTTAGGCCCATCCTCTGCCCTCAGCTTCCTCCACAGGGCAGGACCATAGCTCACAAGGATCCCAAGGCCATCTTCCTGAGCTTCCAACAACTGCTCCGAGGAAAGGTGCGCTTCCTGCTGGTTGTAGAAGGTCCCACTCTGTGTGTCAGGCGGGCCCTGCCCACCACAGCTGTCCCAAGCAGCACCTCTCTACTCCTCCTCACACTGACCAAGCTCCCAAACAGAACATCTGGATTGTTGGAGACAGACTTCGGTATCTCAGCCAGAACTACTGGCCCCGGACTTCTGAACAGGCTACAGGGATTCAAAGCCAAGATTCCTGGTCTGTTCAATCAAACCTCCAGGTTCCAAGACCAAATCCTGGGATACCCAAACAGGACCCACGGACCCTTGAATGGAACTCATGGACTCTTTACTGGAGCCTCACCCGGGACCCTAAAAGTCCCAGACAGCCCACCAGGAACTTTGGACACAGGCTCCCTGACACTCAGCCTCCAGACTGGATATTCTCCTACCCCAACCAATCCTCCTGCTGGACAGTACACACTCTTCTACCCTTCACCCACCTTGCCCACTCTTGGAGCTCCACCACAGCTCAGGCACCACCCCCTGTTTCCTGACCCTTCGACTATCATGCCCAACTCTACTGGTCCCCTTCCAACCACAGCATAGCCTCACTCCCAGAACGTCCCAGGACGGTAAGGGTCACGGGCACTGCCAGCATGAGCAGGGTCTCTCAGGCACACACCCTTCCCCGGGAGAGGCCCTGAGAGATGACCGCAGCTGTATCAGATGTCCTGCTCTCACCTGAAACCCAAGCCCAGCTAAAGGGGACACACAGGACAGGAAAGGGGCTGGTTTTCCCTGTGTAAATCATAAAGCATCAGCTGGTTTTCTCAGGAGCTATTTTTTAAGCTATCAGTAATATTCATAAGAGCAGCTAGTTATCTTTGGTTTAGTTCAGCATAAATTTGCAAATTACTAATTCTGTATTATTTTTCATATGATAAATCTGCAAAGGTTAGACTGGCCTGACCTTTGAGCAGGAGTAGAGACTAATCTTGTTTCAGAAAACAGAAAAGTTTCCTTTGCTTCAAGTTTAAGACCCTCCAAACCCCCCATTCCTTTCACTATCATTCTCAATGGGACTGTTTGGTCATCTCTTCTTTCCCTATGTAATAGATAAAATTGAGCCTGCAAAAAAAATAATAATAATAAATCAGAGCACTCAAACGCTAGATTAAAAGAAAGGGAAAGATGTTCTTCACAGAGGCAACAGAACCCCTGGACCCCACCACCCAAGAAAGCTAACAGGAAGCCTAGGGAGACCTTCCACACCTCAGGTAAGGCTGTGCAGACAGTTCGGTGAAGACAAGACCTGGATGTGGCAGCTGAACAAACAGCAAGAGCATTGGCAGCCCAGCAGGGGCTTCACCAGGCCCAGGCTCCTGCTTCCCTCCTGTGGAGGTCAAGAGAAGTGCAGGAAGTGGCCAAAGGCCAGCCCCGGGCTCACCCCAGCAGGAGAACAAGTACAAGCCCAGAGGAAGGCTCACTTCCCACCTGCCACAAGACCGTCCCTGTGTGACCACCCTAATCTCTGCTAGTGGGGCCCCTAACACAAAAGCAGGCTTCTGGAGCTTTGTAAATAAGCATTTCCTTGGTGCTGGATATGAGGTTTGTGTTGCAATGAAACAAAAACTTCTTTAAGGTCAACAAGGGTCTTGTAAAAAGAACTAATAAGCATTTTCCTTTTTCCCATCCCAAAGGTAAGGAGGAAAGGCTACCATATAGGTAGAGAAGCCAGGATCCCAGAACGCCAAATACTGCCAAAAAATAAAAAATAAAAAAGCAAGGGAAAGATGTTCTCCTTCAAGGAGTAGATTCTCCCAGGCTCCATTTCCCACAGAACTATGTAAAAGTAGGTATTATCCATCTCTATTTTACAGATGAAGAAAGTAAGACTTCAGAAAGCCAGGTGAGTTCCCAATCTTAAATAGCCTGAGTAGGAAAAGAATCACCCTAGTCTGATTCACTCTCAAAGCCGTAATCTCCAGTGTGGTGCACTATGTAACATATCATTCAGTGATTCTATTTAATGCAAAAGATTCCCAAGTCTTAAGGAAGTAAATACACCAACTGTTGAAGAGTTCTGAGTAGAAAACCAAAGCTCAAGCCGGGCATGCCCAGTGCTTGGGAGGCAGAGGTAGGAAGATCACTTGAGTTTGAGGGCAGCCTGGGACAACAAAGTAAGTTTCAAGTTGGACTGGACTAGAGTGAGACTCTACCTCAAGAAAAATAAAAAATAAAAATTTTAAAATCTGGTGAAATACATAAAACTACTTTTGGCCGGAGGAGATTGCTGGGTGGTTAAAGGCACTTGTTTGCAAAGCCTACTGGCTCTGGTTCAATTTCCTAGTACCCAAATAAAGCCAGATGCACAATGTGGCACATGCATCTGGAGTTCCTTTGCAGTGGTAAGAGGTCCGGGGATGTCCATACTCTCTCATAAATAAAATTCTTTTTAAAAGAAAGAAAACCATGGCTGGAGAGATGGTTCAGCACTTGCCTGTGAAGCCTAAGGACCCAGGTTCAATTCCTCAGTGCCCACATAAGCCAGATGCACAAGGTGGCACATGCGTCTGGAGTTCATTTGCAGTGGCTCAAGGCCTTGGCATGCCCATTCTCTCTAAATATACATTTCTCAAATAAATAAAAAGGCTGAAGAGATGGCTTAGTTGTTAAGGTACTTACCTACAAACTGAAAGGACCCAGGTTCAGTTCTCTAAGACCCATGTAAGCCAGATGCACAAGGTGACATGAGTCTGGAGTTCATCTGCAGTGGCTGGAGACCCTGGCGTGCCCATTATCTCTCTCTCTGTCTCTCTCAAAAAATAAATTTAAACAAAACAAACAAACAATCAGGGCATGGTGGCACACACCTTTAAAAAAAATTAAATAAGGGCTGGAGAGAATGGTTTAGCAGTTAAGGTGCTTGCCTATGAAAACCTGAGGACCCAGGTTCAATTCCCCAGTAACCACATAAGCCAGATATACAAGATGGTACAAGCATCTGGAGTTCCATTTGCTGTGGCTAGAGGACATGGCACACTCATTCTCTCCCTCTCTCTTTCTCTCTCCCCCCTCAAATAAATTCTTAAAAATTAAAATAAAACAAAATATTTTAGGACTGGAGAGAGAGATAGCTTAGCAGTTAAGGCACTTGCTTATGAAGCCTAAGAACTCATGTTATAATTTCCAGGTCCCAAGTAAGCCAATCACACAGTGACACAAGCATGCAATGTCACACATGGACACAAAGGGGCACACACATCTGGAGTTCATTTGTAGCAGCTGAAGGCCTTGGCGTGTCCATTCTCCCTCACTTGCTTGAATAAAATAAATAAAAAAGCCGGAGGTGGTGGCAGATGCCTTTAATCCCAGCACTAGGGGAGGCAGAGAGGTAGGAGGATCTCTGTGAGTTCAAGGCCACACTGAGATTACATAGTGAATACCAGGTCAGTCTGGGCTACAGTGAGGCTCCACCTTGAAAAACCAAAAAAGAAAGAAAGAAAGAGGGAGGAAGGGAGGGAGGGAGGGAGGGAGGGAGGGAAAGAAAGAAACCAAGCTCTTGGTGGGAGTGACCAATTTGAACATCTCTAGGTGTCTCTTTCTTCATTCATGGGCAGGACTGTTATAGATGATCAAAAAAGACAGCTCATGTTCTACACGGACCTCCATGCACTTGTTCCCGGGACACGTGCATCTATACACATGTGCCTACACCCATGTATCTACACACAGACATACACTTCACATACTCTATACGCACACACTTACCCCATATACTCTATACACACAGCCCACAAACTATACACATACATACCACATATTTTACACACACACACACACACACACACACACACACACACCCCAAAAAAATATATTATCTGAACTTCAGATAACATCAGTTTCTACACAGGAAAGAATTAATTCACCTACACTACACATCTAGGATAAAAGTAAGGAAACAGCCAGGTGTGGTGGCACATGCCTTTAATCCCAGCACCCTGGAGGCAGAGGTAGGAGGACTGCTGAGAGTTCAAGGCCACCCTGAGACTACAGAGTGAATTCCAGGTCAGCCTGAGCTACAGTGAGATCCTACCTTGAAAAAACAAACAAACAAACAAAAAAAGGAAACAGTAAGTACAATTTGTAATTTACTAAAACACTAATGTAAGTTAAATTTAACATTTAAAACTTTTCTGGGCATGGTGGCGCACACTTTTAATCCCAGCACTTGGGAGGCTGAGGTAGGAGGATCTGAGTTCAAGACCACCCTGAGACTACAGTCAACTGTCAGCCTGGGCTAGAGCAAGACCCTACCTCAGAGAATAACAAAAAAAATGCTTAGTGGTTAAGGCGCTTGCCTGCAAAGTCTATCCACCTGGGTTTGATTGCCCAGTACCCAAATAAAGCCAGACGCACGAAGTAGCGCATGCCTCTGGAGTTCGTTTGCAGTGGCCAGAGGCCCTGGTGTGCCCATTCTGTCTCCCTGGAAATAAATAGGATACAAAATACTTTAAAAAAAGAAAAAGTTTTTAGTTTGGGGAGAAGGCTCAATGGTCAAAGGCACTTACTTACAAGCCTGCCAGCTTGGGGCTGATTCCCCAGCCGCCCATGTAAAGCCAAATAGGCATATGCGCGCGCGCGCGCACACACACACACCCCTATAGCCATGCTTCAATCCCCAGTATAAGAAATAAAATTTGAAGGCTAGGGAGATCACTTAGTGGATAAAATAACTGACACACAAGCATGAGTGCCTGAGTTGAGTTTGGATCCCCAGAACCAAATAAAGCTAGATGCAGTAGAGTCAGTAATCCCTCCTATAGCAAGACAGGAGGATCCCAGATCACAGGTCAGCCAGCCTGGCATTCGCAGCAATGAACAAAAACTGTCTCAAAAAAGGTAGAAGGCAAAGGCAAGCAGCAACACTGAGGTCATTCACTGACCTTCACACATGCCATAGTACATACGTGCCCATACCCACCTGCATTCACACACATGAAGATTTCAACACACACAAAGATCATTTTATTGTTTGTTTGTTTTTTTTTTTTGAGGTAGGGTTTCACTCTAGCCCAGGCTGACCTGGAATTCACTATGTAGTCTCAGGCTGGCTTCAAACTCATGGCAATCCTACCACCTCTGCCTTCCAAGTGCTGGGATTAAAGTTGTGCACCACCACACCTGACTAAAAAGATCATTTTAAAAAGGAAAAAAGGGCTGGAGAGATGGTTTAGCAGGTAAGGTGTTTGCCTGCAAAGCCAAAGGACCCAGGTTCAATTCCCCAGGACCCATGTCAGCCAGATGTACAAGGTGGTGAATGTGTCTGGAGTTCATTTGCAGCGGCTAAAGGCCCTGGCATGCCCATTCTCTCTCTCTCTCTCTCTATCTACCATTTTCTCTCTCAAATAAATAAATAAAAAGGGAAAAAATGAATCAAATTCCTTTATGGCATATGAAGGAGGCAGAACAAAAAAAGTCAAAGGAAGAGACTTGTAGGTTCCAGCACACCTCACTTAGATGAGGAAAGGATGACAAAACTGCATACGTCGTCATGAAGCTCTTACCTAGCAGGCCCTGGGTTTAATCCCAAGCACCTTAAAACAAAGAAACAAAAAAAAAAAAAAAAAAATCCCAAATCTGCCTGGCTGATTCCATCTCTTCTTACCTGACACAAACGAAAATTTGCACAGAGAACAACTCCTATCCCTATTCAAGTTTATACCAGTTCCCTTTCTCTGCCACCATGGAACAGAACAGGGGGTTACACATTCTATACTCGTACCATTGACTAGGCTGTCCCACTGTAACCTAAATCCACCTTTCTACCCCACTGAAAGGGCTTAAGAATGCATAAAAATTCATCCCAGGGCTGGAGACATGGCTTAGCGGTTAAGGTGTTTGCCTGCAAAGCCAAAGGATCCTGGTTCAACTCTCAAGGGCCCACGTAAGCCAGATGCACAAGGGGGCGCATGCATCTGGAGTTCATTTGCAGTGGCTGGAGGCCCTGGTGTGCCCATTCTCTCTCGCTCGCTGCCTCTTTCTCTGTCACTCTCAAATAAATTTAAAAAAAAAAACTTTTTTAATTAAAAAAAAATTCATCCCAGGGCTGGAAGAATGGCTTAGCAGTTAAGGCACTTGCCTACAAAGCCAAAGGACCTAGGTTCAATCCCCCAGAACCCATGTAAGCCAGATGCACAAAGTGGCGCATGTGTTTGGAGTTTGTTTGCAGTGGCTGGAGGCCCTTATATGCCCATTCTCTCTCTCAAATAGGTAATTTTTTAAATTCATCCCAGGTGGGTAGGGTAGCTCATCCATTTAATCCCAGCACTCAAAAGGCTGAGGAAGGATACTGAGTTCAAGGCCATGCATTACCTACCCACCCACCACAGCACACTCACAGGGCCTACTGTGGTAAGGTAAAAATACTTTTTCCTCCTCCCTACAGTGGCCATTCACTTCTCACCCATTTCATTTCTAGCACCTTATGTAAAAACAAGAAAAAGATAGGAACACCTCCTGGGGCAAAATCAGGACATCAAGAGATAGTTGGGCTGGGGACATAGGCAGGTTGGCAAAGTTCTTGCCTATCACAAGGCCCTGACACCGACACCACATAAACAGGGCAAAGTGATGCATACTTGTAATTCCAGCACTTAGATGACAGAAGTAGGAGGCTCAGAAGTTCAAGGTCATCTTCAGCCACATAGGCTTAAGGTCAGCCTGAGCTACATGACAGCCTGTCTTAAAAACACTATAAGGATCAGATTTCCAGAGCCCCAGAGGCCCCCAACACCTCATCACTGAAGCAGACCAAAAATGAACCCAACATGGCTCAGGGAAATTTTGCGGAAGAGGGGGCGGAAAGAATGTCAGAGCCACATGTTGGGTCACGTTATGCAAAGACATTTATCCTACCCATATCTATGGGCTAATTCCAGAATGTATGACCCTTATACCTCAGCCAGGAGGGTCCAGGAGGAAGGGGTAGGACATGGATGAGCCTAACAATGGTACCAAATTGGCTGTATTTGTTGAGTACAAATCTAATTAATAAAAAAATAAAACTTTCTGTGAAAAAAAAAACACTATAAGGCTGGAGAGATGGCTCAGCAATTAACGTGTTTGCCTGCAAAGCCTAAGGATACTGGTTCAACTCCCCAGTACCGACATAAAAGGCAAATGCACAAGGTGGCACATGTGTCAGGAGTTTGTTGGAATGGCTAGAGGCCCTGGTATACCAATTTTCTCTCCACCTTTCTCTCTCTCAATAAAAATAAATATTCTTAAAATCAACATACACTGGATGTGGTGGCTCACACCTTTAATCCCAACACTCGGAAGGCAGAGGTAGGATCGCCATGAGTTCGAGGCTACTCTTGAGACTACATAGTGAATTCCAGGTCAGCCTGGGCTAGAGTGAGACACTACCTCAAAAAAAAAAGAAAAAAAAAAGAAAGAAAGAAAGAAACAAGCACTTGCTTACAAAGCCTGCTAGCCCAAGTTCAATTCCTCAGCTACCCACATAATGCCAGACATTCAACTGCAGTGGCAAGAGACCCTGGCCTCCTCATATACATACATTCACACACATATAAGTAATTTTTTTTAATTTTAAATTAAGAGAAAAACTGTTCAATACTGTGAGAGACTCCTTACAGATGGTTCCCCTCAGTTTCCCTGAGGAAAAGAGTCCCATATGCTTTTCCAGACAACTCTGATGCCAGGTTGAAGGGCCAGCTCATGTGCTAGAGTCCTTGTAACCATCACCATTTAGTGGTTACAGTCAGATTATTGAATTGTTCTGGGCACTGGCCTGCCAACCTCATTGACATTACTACCCTGTCCACTTCACTGTACCACTTGCCCTTCTTGCCAGGTCACCACTGGAATGAAGAGATCCAGACCCTCCACCTACTTCAATAACCACCAAGTCCTTTCTCTTCTCTTCACAGTAGCACACGCCTGTGTCTAAAAGCCTCCACCCAAAGCTATGCAAGCAACTCATTCAAGTCAACATGCCCTGACTTTCTAAGAGACTGAAGGGGTTGGAAAGACCCGAGCAGTGCTCCTTGTCCACTGAAATGGGTAGTATCTTGTAGGCTTAGGGTTCTACCCTTTAAGAGCTGAAACACAACAATCTCTCTCTTCCAGATAGAAAACCACCCTAAATGATAAGTACATGGTACAGTCAACCAGAAGACTTGAGATAAACCTAAACGCAACACCATACGGATGGGAAAGATACTAAGCCAACACACGATCATTTGGCCATGGGCCAGAAATACAGCATGGACAGACAAATTACAGGGCAGTAGGAAAAGTCTTAACAAAGGAATAGAAGCTGCTGTGGCTGTACAGTTATAATGCCAGCATTCAAGATGAGGCAGGAGAATCTACTTCAAGGCCAGCTTCAGGTACACAGAAAAACTCAGTCCAGGGGCTGGAGGGATGGCTTAGTGGTTAAGGCATTCGCCTGCAAAGCTAAAGGACCCAGGTTCGATTCCCCAGGACCCAGGAAGCCAGATGCACAAGATGGCACATCCTTCTGGAGTTCGTTTGCAGTGGCTAGAGGCCCTGGTGTGCCCATTCTCTCTCTCTCTGCCTCTTTCTCATTCTCAAATATAAAATATGAAAAAATTTAAGAAAAACTCCGTCCAAAAGAAAAAAAAATACAGTAGTGGGGGAAAAGGGAAGAATCTATAAAAGTAAAGTTTAATTTTAAAAATTATATATACAAAACAACTTCAGATTCATGATAAGCAATCCCACTGGGTCTTTTACATGTCAAGTCCCAGTGAACTCCAGACAAGCTGAAGGTGCACCCACAGTGGGCAGAGTCACTCCTCCTTCACAGGTGAACATCAGCTTCTACTCAGGCTTGGACAGTGTGACTTGAGCACAGCTGGCATGCCCCAAGGTTCAGAAGGCCAGTTTCTTCATCAGCAGATAAACTCTGGAATCCACCTCAAATCCATGCAGGTTGTTGGCATCCCCCTGCAGCCTCATCAGCAGGCCCCCATAGGACACATAGGCAGAGCTGAAACAGAAGGTGCCACATCCTGTGAGTCTTGAGCTCTCGAGTAGCTGCTACCCTGCAGCTTTCTATCCACAAGAAACACAGGCACTCTCCTAGTATTCTGCCAGTAGGAACCAAAGAAAGACTGAGTCAAAGTTGAATGACCAGATATGTACAAAGCAGTGTTCTTTATACTTGTGAAGGTGGAAAACACCTACGTGCCCAAAATTAAGGGAATGGTCAAACAGTGAGATGTCAACTTACTAGAATGTTTTGGCAGTATTAAAATATAGAGGAAAAGCTATAAACAAACATAGGAAAAAGCATTGTTAAGCAAAAAGAATATAAGTTGGGAGGGAATACATTCCTGATACGGAAAACCTAAAACAGGGGTAGTCATGAGCCCTAGGGGTGTAACGTCTGCTGCTGTCTGGCTAAATGTATATACTATGCTCACCAAACTGCCCAGTAAGCAGTTCTCTTAATGTTCATACTCTTATATTAATGCTACTCTCACTTTTGGTAGAGAACCTTCTCTTTTCAGATGGCAGTGACCTTGAGATAACTCAGAAGACATCATGGCGATGGGAAGAAGTGACAGGAGTGCTCAGCACTACAGTATCTCTATCACACTTTCCAAGGCTCAGGGTCTAATGGGGAAGAGGTGGCAGAAAGAATGTAAGAGCCAAAGGAAGGATAGGACTCCTTACAACGTGCTCCTCCAGACTCAAAATGGCCTAGATATTCATGACCTCACAGTGCCTGACACTATCTACATAAGACCATCATAAAAGGAGGAAAAGATCATGACATCAAAATAAAAGAGACTGACAGGGGGAGGGGATATGATGAAAAGTGGAGTTTCAAAAAAATAATAATAAAGAAAGAAAGAAAGAATATGGGTGGGAGAGATGGCTCAGCAGTCAAGGTACTTGCCTGAAAAGCCTCAGGACCCAGGTTTGATACCCTAGTACCCACATAAAGCCAGATAGGTGGAGCATGTGTCTGGAGTTCGTTTGCAGTGGCTATGGGCCTGGTGGACCCATTTTCTCTCTCTATGTGCCTCTCTCTCTCTCTCTCTCTCTCTCTCTCAAATACATAAATAAAATATTCTAAAAAATACAATATTTTTATTTATTTTTCTTTTCAAATTTTTTTATTAACAACTTCCATGTTTATTAACAATATCCCATGGTAATGCCCTCCCTCCTCCCACTTACCCCTTTAAAACTCCATTCTCCATCACATTCCCTCCCCCTAAAGAGAGTATTTTTTTAAAAAAGAACATAATAGGATCTCAAAGAAAAAAGTAAACACTAAAAAGAAATTTGGGGGCTGGAGAGATTGGCTTATTGGTTAAGGCACTTGGCAAAAAAGTCAAAGGACCCAGGTTTGATTCCCCAGCACCCAAGTAAAGCCAGTTGTACAAGGTGGCACATGTATCTGGAGTTCATTTGCAGTGGTACACCAATTCTCTCTCTCCCTCCCTCAAAACAAGCAAATAAATAAATAAAATATTTAAGTAATGAAATTAAAAAATATCTTGGCTGGGTGTGGTGGTGCACACCTTTGATCCCAACACTTGAGAAACTGAGGTAGAAATGATTGCAGTGTGTCTTAAAAAAAAAAAAAGTATGAAACTATAACATGACATTTTGGCCCCCTTCTTCACATTACTTCTATGCTTCTCAAATTTCTGGCATGTACCATTTCAGTAACATTTTAGACAGACATGACAGCACACACCTTTAATCCCAGCACTTGGGAAGCAGAAGTGGGATGATCACTGTGAATTCAAGGCCTGGGACTACATAGTGAATTCCAGGTCAGCCTGGGCTACAGTGAAATCCCTTAACTCAAAACAAACAAACAAAAAATTTACAAATATTTGGACTTGTATAGGAGTTGGAATAAAACTCAGTAGCAGAGGGGATACTGGGGAGGGAGGAACTTAAAGAGATGGTATTGAATATATATAAGTAGAAGAGCAGCTTAATGCAGTTGGAAAGGCCTAAGTGAGGTCAGGGGAAGAGACTGAGTAAAGGAATGGTGGGAGGACAGTTAATCTAAGAGGGTATGAATAAGTCATATGGAAATCTACTTTTTTAGACAATGACACACCAAAAGCCATAGATTGTTACTAGAAAATTTTCAGTGCCACAGATGGGATAACCTCCAGGGAGGTCCCTGATGCCCCCAAAACACTACAGACCATTGCTGAGGCTCTTGGTTTCCTACCAAGAATATATGGTAAGACCCTATTGCTGAAGACTCCACATGGTTGGGCTGCAAAGTCACTGAGAAATCCTGCCGGAGCTGAGCTGAAAACCTCCTCCATGTAGCCCAGCTGACAGAAAGCTGGAGAAAGCCACACTGCATGCAGCTCCATGGAAGAAAGAAAAGTCACCAGTGGAGATAAACAACAGTGAATACTGCAAGCCTTAAGTTTGGCCACCCAGGCCAAATGAGCCAACAGGTGCAATAGTGGCATGTCTGTTATGGGGGAAACCAACGCTCTCTAATTGGACTGGGAGCCCGCTCCACAGGAGAGGATACATGCCTGATACTGCAAACCTATGATGGAGGAAGTCCTGAGCCCTAGGAGTGTAACGCCTGCTGGTGTATGGCTAAATGTATATATTATGCTCACCAAACTGCCTGGTAAACACTTTTCTTAATGTTCACTTTTGATTACAGAAGCTTCTTTTCAGAGAGAGGTGACCTCTGGGATGACTCAGAAGGCACCATAGAGCTGAGAAGTGACAATGGAGTGCTCAGCACAGAAGCATCTCTATCACACCTTCCAAGGTCCAGGGTCCATTGTAGAAAAGGTGGCAGAAAGAATGTAAGAGGCAAAGGAACAGTACAACCCCTTACAGGACACTCTTCCAGACACAAAATGGCCTGGATACCCATGACCTCAAGCCCTGACACTACCTACACAAGACCCTCATAATAAAAGGAAAAGATGATGACATCAAAATAAAAGAGACTGATGGAGAGTGGAAGTGTGAAGGGGAAAGTGGCAAGGGAGGGAATTACCATGGTTTATTGACTATAATTATGGAAGTTGTCAATAAAAAAGTAATTAATTTTTAAAATAAAAAAGAGTTGGAGAGATAACTAAGTGGCACTTGCCTGCAAAGCCAAAGGAACCAGGTTCAATTCCCCAGGACCCATGTAAAGACAGATGTCATAAGGTGGCACATGTATCTGGAGTTCCTTTGCAGTGGCTAGAGTCCCTGGAGCACCCATTCTCTGCCTCTTTATCTCTCAAATAAATAAAATATTTTTTTAAAAAAATCAAAAACAGGGAGTTGGGAAGATGGCTCAGCAGTTAAAGATGCTTGCTTGCAAAGCCTGATGACCCAGGTTCAATTCCACATTAATGCGTAAAGCCAGACAAAGTGGTGCATGCATCTGGAGTTTGCTGTGGCAAGAAGCCAGACCATACTCTCTCACTCTGTCTCCCTCTCTCAAATAGATTAATAAAATATTGATAGAAAAATAAATAAATAGAACGCAGGGCCTTTTGCCTGGCTACCCATGCTACTTGCTGGTACATACATCTACCAATTCTGTTAATGCTCATCTCAGACATTGTAATCCAGCTTCACCAGCCTTCCAATGTGGACCAGCAGTTCTCCAGGATGCTTCCAGGCCTCCAGTGCCAGATTAAGACTGCTGAAGCATCCAGCCTCATGGATTGAGTAGCTTGGGTTCTCAACTCTCCAGGCTGCACAGAGCCATTGTCTAAACTTCCAATCCTTATCCTGTAAGGTGAGCTAATATATACTCTATAATACTTAATAACCCTACCAGTTCTGTTCCTCAAGAACCCTGGCTAATACAAACAATGTGAATAGCCAAAGTTTTGGACTAGAAACTGTTTCCAGAACACATTCTTTCTGGTCCTGTCTAGATCTGAGGTCCCAAAGAAGAGGGACTCAACCAAAGAAGTAGGAGCATGCCCAAACTCTCAAAACAGGGAGAAAGAAAAAGAATTTTCACCAGACTATGGAACTTACAGGCGTGTGGCTGCTTCAGTAGATGTTTCATCTCCCTCAATCCTGTACACTTTTCCATACATTACATATTCAAACTGGTCAGCCCTGTGGAAGAACAGTGACAAATTAGTCTTCAAAAACAACTGGAGGATGGGCGTGGTGGTGCACACCTTCAATCCCAGCACTCAGAGACAGAGGCAGGAGGATCACTATGAGTTCAAGGCCACCATGACACTACATAAGGAATTCCAAGTCAGCCTGAGCTAGGGTGAAACCCTACCTTGAAAAAAAAAATGGTAACTGGGAAGGCAGGTGTGGTGGCACATGCCTTTAATCCCAGCACTCAGGAGGCAGAGGTAGGAGGATCGCCATAAGTTTGAGGCCATCCTGAGACTACATAGTGAATTCCAGGTCAACCTGAGCTAGAGTGAGACCCTACCTTGAAAAACAAAAACAAAAAAAAAAAGATAAATAAAACAAGTCAGTGCCAGAGATGGGATACCGTCCAGTGAGTTGTTGGCCTGGGAGGTCCCTGATGCCCCCAAAATAAGGGCCACTGCCAAGGCCCTTGGTTTCCCAACCAGGAATAGATGGTAGGACCCTATTGCTGAAGACTCCACATACTGCAATGCATGGCTGCAAGGCCACTGAGAAATCCTGCTGGAACTGAGCTGAAAACCTCCTCCATGTAGACCAGCTAACAGAAAGCTGGAAGAAGCCATTCTGCATGCAGTTCAATGGGAGAAAGAGAAATCACCCGTGAAGATACTCAACATTGGACATTGCAAGCCTTCTATTTGGTTAGCCAAACCAAATGAGCCAACAGGTACAATAGTGGCACGTGTGTCATGGTGGAAACCAACTGCCCTCTAATTGGACTGGAGGGAATACACCCCTGATACTGAAAACTTAAAAACAGGGGTAGTCATGAGTCCTGGAGGTGTAATGACTGCTGCTGTCTGACTAAATGTATATACTATACTCATCAAACTACCCAGTAAGCACTTCTCTTAATGTTCATACCCTTATATTAAGGCTACTCTCACTTTTGGTAGAGAATCTTCTCTTTTCAGATGGCAGTGACCTTGGGATGACTCAGAAAGCATCATGGTGCTGGAAAGAAGTGACAGGAGTGCTCAGTACTACAATATCTCTCTCACACCTTCCAAGGCTCAGGGTCTATTGTGGAAGAGGCAACAAAAAGAATGTTAAGAGCCAAAGGAAGGGTAGGACTCCTTACAATGTGCTCCCCCCAGACACAAAATGACCTGGATATGCATGACCTCACAGTGCCTGACATTACTTACACAAGACCATCATAATAGGTGGAAAATATCATGACATCAAAATAAAAGAGACTGATTGAGAGGGGGAGGGGACATGATGGAAAATGGAGTTTCAAAGGGGAAAGTGGGGGGAAGGAGGGCATTACCATGGGATTATTTTTTATAATCATAGAAGTTGTTAATAATAAAAAAAGGCAACCAGAGCTGGGTGTAGTGGCACATACCTTTAATCCCAGCACTTGGGGGGCAGAGGCAGGAAGATCACCATGAGTTCAAGACCAGCCAAAACTATATAGTGAATTCCAGATCAGCCTGGGCTAGTGCTTTTGACCCTACTTTAAGAAACCAAAAATAAATAAATAAATAAATTTTTTTAAAAAGGCAACTGGAGGCCAGAGTGAGATCCCACCTCAAAAAATCAAAACAAAGATTACCGTGAGTTTGAGGCCACCCTGAGACTACATAGTGGAATTCCAGGTCAGCCTGAGCTAGAGTGAAACCCTACCTGGAAAAAAAAAAAACTCAAAACAAAAAGGCAACTGCAATGGGGCTGAAGATGGCTCAGTCAGTAAAGCATTTGCCATATAAGCATGAGGACCTCCGCTCAGAACCCCAGGCCCAGTTAAGACACTGGGTGAGGACAGTGGCTTACACCAGTAATAATGCTGGGCATGCTGGTGTATACCGGTAATCCTAGCTCTGGGAAGGCGGAGACAAAGGAATCTGGGGCTGGCTGGCTAGTTTGTCTAGTTGACTCAGTGAGCTCTGGGTTCAGCGAGAGATTCTGTTTCAAAACAAGGTGGAAAGCATGAGGAAGAACCCCATTGTCGACCTCTGGGCTCTAGGCGCATGTGCACTAACACAAGTATGCAAGCACACACAAAAAAGCACAACACAGCTGGGCATGGTGGCACACTCTCTTAATCCCATCACTCAGGAGGCTGAGTTAGGGAGGCACAAACATAGCTGGCACATTTAAAGGCATGGTACCCTTAATCCTATCACTCAGGAAACTGACATAGGATTGCCATGGGTTCCTGGCCAGCTTGGGCTACAGAATGAGTTTCAAATCAGCCTGGGCTAGACAGACTGTTTCAAACACAAATGTAAAAATGGCAATAGAAACTATGTCAGGGCTGGAGAGATGGCTTAGCGGTTAAACGCTTGCCTGTGAAGCCTAAGGACCCCGGTTCGAGGCTCAGTTCCCCAGGTCCCACGTTAGCCAGATGCACAAGGGGGCGCACGCATCTGGAGTTCGTTTGCAGAGGCTGGAAGCCCTGGCGCGCCCATTCTCTCTCTCTCCCTCTATCTGTCTTTCTCTCTGTGTCTGTCGCTCTCAAATAAATAAGTAAATAAATAAATAAATAAATAAAGAAAGAAAGAAAGAAAGAAAGAAACAAACAAACAAACAAACAAACTAAGTGTCAGACTGCAACAGGAGCCTTAGAAATATGACATTACTTGTTACAGCAATTCTGTGAGCTAGACATGACCATCCTTTTCCTGATGAGGAAGTCAAGCTGAAAGAGTTAACCTTTCTTTGGGTGTTTGACCAATAATTGGCAGAACTAAGAACTGAGCTGAAAAATAATAAAAAGCCAGGGGCTAGAGAGATGGCTTAGCGGTTAAGGTACTTGCCTGCAAAAGCCAAAGGACCCTGGTTTGATTCTCCAGGACCCATGTAAGCCATGCACAAGGGGGCACATGCATCTGGAGTTCACTGGCAGTGGCTGGAGGCCCTGGCGTGCCCATTCTCTCTCTCAAATAAATAAATATTTTTTTAAAGCCAGCTCATAAGCATGTAATCACTCATGTTGTTTGAGGTTTTTTGTTGTTGTTTTCCAAGGTAGGATTACACTCCAGCCCAGGCTGACATGGAACTCACTCCGTAGCCCCAGGTTGGCCTCAACTCATCATGATCCTCCTACCTCAGTCTCCCAAGTGATTGGACTAAAGGCATATGCTATCAAGCCCAACTCCTTGTTTGTTTTTAATTTTAACAGGGTCTTATGTAACCCATGCTGGCCTCAAACCTGCTGTACAGCCAAAGATGACTTTAAGCTCTTGATCTTCCTGCCTCCACTTGCCAGGTACTGGGATTATAAGCATGTGCCACCATGATTCATTTTGCTTGTTTGAATTCATAAGTGTAGCAATTTCCTTAAGTTACTAAGAGTCTGTTGTTAACAGTTATTCCTGAAATTAAATAAAGCCTTTCTATATACCACATAAGTATACTTATCTACTTGGTCCCTAATGCCCTCTCTCCTCACCTGGAAGGCCTGTCATCTGTGGGGTTGTATTCACCGTCATCAAGAGTACCATCTTCATACAAGGTACTAGCAATGACCAATCGGAACTTGTCACCTGAAAAGAACCGCAGGGTCTGAGAGGGAAGAACAGCTGAAACCAAAAACCAAAAACCTCTTGCTCTTGTCTTGTGTTCAATACTTACCTAAGTCTACAGGGTAAATCTGAATGTTTACATCTAAGATGAGGTCCATCTTAAAAGATTCACTCTCACAATGCAGTCGAGATACTGGGGAGAAGTAGAAGAATGACAGACATAATTAACAGGCCCAGGGCAAATCCTGCAGACCCCAATTTGTGAATTAAGTACAAGTGAATAGCTGGGCAGTCATTCAAGAGGCTGAGGTAGGAGGATTGCTACAAGTTTGAGGCCAGCCTTGGCTACAGAGTGAGTTCCAGGTCAACCCAGAGTAAGCCTCTACCTTGGTTAAAAAGTGGAAGGGAGCTGGAGAGATGGCTTAGCAGTTAAGGTGTATGCCTGCAAAGCCTAAGGACCCAGGTTTGATTCTCCAGGTCTCACGTAAGCCAGATGTACATGGTGGCACATGCATCTGGAGTTCGTTTGCAGTGGCTAAAGGCCCTGGTGTGCCCATTCTCTCTCTCTCTCTCTCTCTCTAATAAGTAATTTTTTTTAATACACATGAACATTTCACCTAACAGTTTGCATCTACTGGCTTCTCTGCTGCTTTCACAGAGGTACAGGCTCAACCAGAACAGGATACACAAGAAGGCAAAAACTACATCAAGTGAACAGGCTCCTCAGAAAGAACCCAAACCCCTCTGACAACAATGACATATCTAGACTCTAATGCTGCCTGGATGACTTAGTGCCTGACTCGGGGCAAGTTATTCATTTACTGAAAGGTTTCTTCTTTCTATGCCAGGCACTGTTCTAAAAGTATTATCAAGATGTATAAGAACACTTGTTTGTGTAGAAAAGCATCTGGCTCCAGACAAAGTGACATCAAGAAACCATTATCCATTATTGGCAGAATAAAAAAGTATACACCAAGCAGTTAGCTCAAACGCAGAGAGGACCTCATAAAGAACTCACAATTCTGTGGGCAATACGACAATATGCGTTAGCAAGTCAGATATTTCGCTGCGTGGCCTTACAAGAGTTACCGGAACCCTCCATGGAAAAAAGGGGAAAAACAAAGCAAGTGTGAGAGGGACTCGCAATGCAGTTGAATGCACACAGATTAGGGGATTATTGATTACAGACATGCCCAGCGAGCCAGGCGTGCTGACGCACGTCTTTAATACGGAACTCGGGGGTGGGGGCGCTGAGGTAGAACGATAGGCGTGAGTTCGAGGCCAGCCTTGGCTCAGAGCGAGCTCCAGGCCAGTCTGGGCTAGAGTGAGACCCTACCTCGAAAGAACCAAAACAAAAGAAAGATGCCCAGGAATTTGCCAACTAAGGAACAACCATGCACCAGGCATGACCCAGAAGAAGCTCAATCAAGCTTCACCCACACCTCTTCCGTCACACCCCATCCCCCGACGCCTGACCTACCTCGGTCAAACTTCTTGCCCTCGGGATCAATGTCTTTCACATCGAAAATATCCTCAAACAGAATGCCTGCCATCGTGAGGGGGTCCCCGGGAGCAGCAGAAGCAGGGGGCGCCTGGGAGGCGCCGGCAACTCGCGCACGGCTTCACGTGGAGCGGGAGTCCGGGAATAAATACCGCCGAGGAGCCGCGACGCGCCCGCGGCGCATGCGCACGGGCCGGGGCCGCTCAGCCACTTCCGGCCCCTCCCGCTCGGGGCTTCTTAACTTCCGCTGGGGAAGGACACCTCCTCCGAGAGGGTTGAGGGCGGGTCTCAAATCCAGGTGACTCCGCCCCAGGTGGGGAGGACCGCAGCGGGCTCCACCCGGGCCGAGCGGGTCGCCCTCTTCAGAGCCTGCGCCCCGAGACATGGAGATGCCCGGGGCCTGACCGTGATCCTTGGCCCAGAGAAGGAAGCCCGGCCCTGCCCAGCAGTCCGCGTGCCCGCCGGGGGCACAGTCCGCGCCGGGGACAAGAGGACCAGAACTCCGCCCCCACCGGAGCGCTGGCCCAGCAGGGCATAGTGCCCAACCCCTCCGGCTGGCACCAACCCCCCCCCCCACCACAATGCCGGCCAGAGCCGGCTGGGCCCTGCTAGTCGTCACCCGAGCCGGGTCCATCCGGCTTGGCGATTTGCCACGATGTCACTATGGGAAAGAGGAAAGCCTGCATTGTCCCTCTACCCTCCCACCCCCGGGCTCTGCTCTCTTACCCCGCACTGCCCCTTCAGCCTGGCACTAAGCCCTTCACATCCCTAGACTACAGCATTCATTGCCAGTTCGACTTGGTACTGTCTGTTCCCCCAACATGACCATCTGATCGGGTGCAGCAGAGAGTGAGTGGTCTTGGGTCTAGAGAGCTCTTCCCTCGCAGGGCTCCTCCTTCTAGGTGCCACTGTCTCATACCACCCTCCCCCTTGTGGGCATTGCCCCCTCGCACAACCGCCGGTGCTTCCTAAACACCCCGATGGTTCTTCCTGGGCACTATCTCTCGTGGCACTAGCTGTGACATTGCCGGTCCGCCTTGTGCTCGCGCCATTCTGTTCTGCCTTTCCGAGGACCCTGCTGCACACCGCGGAGCCCCAGCAGGCCGTCCCCCCAAGTCCACGAGACGTCAGCGGCCGCTCGGGTTTCTCCTCGGGCTCTGCCAGGGAGAGGCGACCTCTGCTCCCCCACGCCCGTTCCCCGGGACAAGCCTCCCCCGCACCAACTCCCTTCCCTCGGGCCTCACCTCTTCCCGTTCCCTCCCACCACCTCCTAGGCCCGGGATCTCCGGGCGCACCTCCTCGGCTGGGGGGCGGGGGCGCTCCGAAGAAATGGAGACAGGATCCCCCCCCACACCCCGACCTGCTGCTCACCCCTGACCGAGCCGAGGCCGGTCTGACTGCCCGCTCCTCGTGAGGGCCGGAGAAGGGGTACCCCTTGCTTGTGCTCTCGGCTGCCCGCAGCCCCCAGCCCTCCGCGTCGGGACATCTCCAGCCCCTCCCGGGCCGCGCACGCAGCCGCCCGCCCGCCCGCCCGGGCCCCCCTCCACGTGCCGGCGAGCCCGCCCTCGTCCCGGCCCGGGGGGGACCGCGGTCAGCCCCGGGCCCCTACGGCGAAGGAGTTGTAGGCTCGCTGGTCCCCAACGCCCCCAGCGGCCTCTCCGGAGACGGGGAGCCGGCCCCGATCCGATGTCGACCCCAGCAGGGCAGCGCCGGCCCCGTGGGCACGGGCCAGCGGGCGGAGCGGCGCGCAGGGCACCGCCCTCGGCCCGCCCGCCGAGGAGGGGACCCGAGCGGGAGGCTGCGCCTGCGGCGCCCGCCGGGGACCCGCCGCACTCTGCACTCTGCCGCCCGGGCTGCGGGGGCCGGACGAGTGCGGGCACGGCTTCCTCCGGCCGAGGCCAGGCCAGAGCCCCGGCGGCCCAGGGAGGCGACAGGACAGTTTCGCCGAGATGGCGGCCGCGGCGGCGGCGGCGGCGGCGGCGGGGGAAGGGATGGAGCCTCGGGCGCTGCAGTACGAGCAGACCCTGGTAAGTGAAGCTTTATCCGAGACCTGAGAGGTGCACACCGGCACCGCTGCCCCGGGTGGTCCCAGAAAGCGCCGGGACCGGCGGCCTACCCTAGACGCGCCTCAGCCTTCCTTGGCTGGGGAAACTGAGGCTCGGGGAGTCTGAGAGGCCAAAGCATTGGAAAAGCTTCTTGTTTGCTGGTTTCTGGCTGAGGCTGGGGGCCTACAATGACACCAGGGGGGTTGGCCCAGGTGCCCTTCCCTTTGCTCTCCGCCTCACACACGTTTTCTTTCCTGCTTGCACCCACCACCTGAGCCCAAGGGACAGCACCTCGGCACCCTCTCCACAGCGCTCTTGTCTCCATCATTCAACACACTCCCTGTATCCCTACCATGTGCATGGCACTGCACTAGCCATACAATGTAGGCAGGTGATGAAACCCAAACTCATCCACCCCCAGGCCCTGCATCTTGAGGGCTTGGAAACCCGGCAGTGACAAGAACCCATCAGTCACTCCTCTAGGAAAGGGTGACTTGTCACCTAGGGAACAGAAGCTTAAGGACTGCTGGGTGAAGCAGGAATGGCTGTGAGAATGGGGACCTTTCTTCATTCGGGATCTGGGTAGGCAACCCTTCACACATGGCACCAGTGTTCCTTGACCCCAATAGAAGCGGGAGGGGGGGGGGTCCTAGGAGCCTGGCTAACTCGTGGCCATCACTGTTACCTAGTGCTTGAAAAACCATCTAACCTTCTTATGTCACTGAGCAGGGGATGGGGGTGACCCAAGCAAGTCCTAGAAAATGGACCGGGACCTAAGGCTCCTTTTTATCAGCCTGAGCTGGAATTTGCCCCGAGGGTGGCAGGGAGGAACCAAAGTAGGAGGAGAGGGCCTGGGCTGTAACTGAGTCAGGGAGGTGCCCAATTACCAGAGAGTGACTGTGTGAAATAGATGACTGGGAGAAGTGGCCAGTATGAGAGGAGAGTAAAAGTAGGTAGGGCAACCCCTTGTGATAGCATGGGAGAGGGCTATCAGCCTTGCCAAGGAGAGGGCCACTCGTCACGAAAGCCAGGCACATAGCCTCTGAAATGATGTTCCTGCTGTACCAGCTGCATCTTCCTCTCTCCTGTGCCTGTGTCTCTGGCATGAGCGCTTCTCCAGCAGGGCACTCCCACTCGGACCTCGCTACTTGCCCTCCTATTCCTTTGTCTTGCCCTCACCTCCTCCCATCTGCTATCTCTATAGACCACTTTCTTCTCGCTGCTCTTGTCTTTCCTCCTCTGTTGCTTCTTTCCCTCGCCTTTTTTTCTCATTCTTCCTCTCGCCTCACGTTCATTCCTCTCTCCTCTGCTTTGCTTTCCTTTCTCTCTCCCCCCATCTCTCCCTACTTCCTCCCCCCCAGGCCCAACAGGAGCCCTTTGTGTCCTGAAGCTCCCGCGGGTGGCAGCCGGAATCTACTCCTCCCCACCCCCCCAAAACACGCCCAGCTTGGCAGGTCTAGCCATAACTAGACTCTCCCCGTCCCATCACCCCAGCATCTACAACCACAACCTTACTATCCACAGCCTGTGCTGTCCCCAGGCCTGCCCCTGGCCTCAGGACAGCTACAGAGTGGGACTTAGGCCACCAAGCACTCCCCACTCACCCAGAGACACTTTCCACTCCCAGCTGGGCTGATAGGCTTGTGGGGGTGGGGGTGTTGAATGGGGACAAGGGGATTAGGGTGGGTGGGAGGTGTGCAGCAGAGTTGGTCACAGGCCTGAGGCCCAGCAGGAACGTGATAAGGATTGGGGCCGCGCCTGCTCTTAGGCCCAATGCAGCTGCCCTCAGCTCTACCAGGCTCTTATTGTTACCCATGTGCCCTTGACCATCCCTTATGCTCTGACTTTCCCTCCTCCCACTTTTCAAACTGTGCCCTAGGTTTTTCCATCTTTTCCCTCCTCAGAGACCTTCCCTCCCAATCATCATTGCCCCCACCCCTGGCCTGTTAGAAGAGGACCGATTATTCTGCCACCCCCAGAACTGTGTCCCTGTACCTTGGCTGTCCCCATCACTCTGGCCAGGACAGCCCCCACAGACTGCAGTATGCATTGTTCCTACACTCTGAGCCTGAGTGGGAACTCTGGGTTCAAGAGGGGTCATACAACGTAGGGGCTGGGAGAAAGGGGATCCAGACTCCAGGAGCCCTTCCTGCACCCCCACCTCGGTCCCACGTGCTAATGCTCACATCTTGCCTGTTACTCCAGATGTATGGCCGGTACACTCAGGAACTTGGGGCCTTTGCCAAAGAGGAAGCTGCTCGGATTCGCCTGGGAGGGCCTGAGCCCTGGAAGGGCCCCCCTCCTCGGGCTCCTCCTGAGCTCCTGGAATATGGACAGAGCCGATGTGCCAGATGCCGCAGTGAGAACTGGGTTGGGACAGGGACCTGGCTGTACTGTACTGAGGGGTGGCAGAGCCCATTAAAGCTGCCCATGGGGCAGGGGGAGAGACAGGGAACAAACGTGTTGCTGACAGCCTCCCATGGATCTTCCCTCCCCTGCCCCCAGTCTGTTCTGTACGCTGCCACAAGTTTCTAGTATCCAGGGTTGGCGAAGACTGGATCTTCCTGGTTCTCCTGGGGCTTCTCATGGCATTGGTCAGCTGGGCCATGGACTATGCCATCGCTGTGTGTTTACAAGGTGAGGGCAAGGGCTAGGGAGGGCTAACCTACTTCCTCTGTTGCACAGTTGTTAAGGCGTCTTGGCTACTTGACCACTGGTCACTTTCTCTGGACAGTCTGCCCATCTCCAGGCATAATCACTACCACTCGCATGGCTACACCTTCTTGCCTCCTCTCTCCAAGTGACCCTCTTGCCTGGGTTGGGCTTTGTCCCGGCAACTGCCCTCTAGGAGCCCTTTTCCTTCCCTCTGTCCCTCAGCTCTGTGCATTTGTCATATCAGTGTGTTCCAGGGACCGGGCAGGGACTGAGTGGAGGTGCATGTTGGGAGTCCAGCAGCATGTCCTCTATCCACAGCTCAGCAGTGGATGTCCCGGGGCTTGAACACCAACATCTTACTCCAGTACCTGGCCTGGGTTACCTACCCTGTTGTCCTTATCACTTTCTCAGCTGGATTCACCCAAATCCTGGCCCCTCAGGCTGTTGGTAAGACAGGGGGAAAGAGGAGGCCAAGAGTCAAAGCTCCTGAACTGGGCACATGTATCCCGGATATGTATTCCTGCAGGGTCTGGCATCCCCGAGATGAAAACCATCCTGAGGGGAGTGGTGCTGAAAGAATACCTCACTCTCAAGACCTTTATAGCTAAGGTCATCGGGCTAACCTGTGCCTTAGGCAGTGGAATGCCCCTTGGCAAAGAGGTAACTGCAGGTTGGGGAATAGAAAGTCCCTCCCAGTGGAGAAGGAGGCCAGGCCAAGGTCCGGGGGCCAAAGAGGCCCCTTTTCCCACTCACCACCAATCCCCATCTTCAGGGCCCCTTTGTGCACATCGCCAGCATGTGTGCTGCCCTCCTCAGCAAGTTCCTGTCCCTCTTTGGGGGTATCTATGAGGTAAAGGGGGAGTGCTATGGGGAGGGGGGGAAGTGGGCAGGCTGCTAATCCCAGGCTGATGCTGTGTCCCCACTTTTGCCAGAATGAATCCCGGAACACAGAAATGCTGGCTGCTGCCTGTGCTGTGGGCGTAGGCTGCTGCTTTGCAGCACCTATCGGAGGTAGGCAAGGCTCCAGCCAGCCGGACCCAGCCCAGCCAGCCCTGCCTTTAACCTCTCCTTTGGGTGCGAATGTACTCTCAGGCTGGCCCCGAACTCACAGCAACCCTTCTACCTCAGCCTCCCAAGAGCTGGGATTAAAGACATGTGCCACCACACCTGGCTTTATACGGTGCTTTCCCCACCCTCGCAGGCGTCCTGTTCAGCATCGAGGTCACCTCCACCTTCTTTGCGGTGCGAAACTACTGGCGAGGTTTCTTCGCTGCCACCTTCAGTGCCTTCATCTTCCGGGTGTTGGCTGTGTGGAACCGTGATGAAGGTACCTGGGAGATAGGAGCATCTAAGCTACTTCAGATGGGAGACCCACAAAGCTAGACCTACCTCCCTATGACTGTTGCTTTCAGAGACCATCACTGCTCTCTTCAAGACCCGGTTCCGGCTTGACTTCCCCTTTGACCTACAGGAACTGCCAGCCTTTGCTGTCATTGGGTGAGAAGCTAAGGGAAGCTATTGGACAGGAGGGAGGTTACCATGAGAAGACCCCCCCCCAACCACCATACCCTGGTACTTCTTCTCTTTCCAGTATTGCTAGTGGCTTTGGGGGAGCCCTCTTTGTCTACCTGAACCGGAAGATCGTCCAGGTGATGAGAAAGCAAAAAACCATCAATCGTTTCCTCATGAGGAAGTAAGTGTCCATAGACTCTTCCAGGCTGCTCTGAGTTGGGTAAGGGCCACAGTGGGCAGGGGGGAACAACATGGGTGAAATAATGACCCAGTCAAAAGCAGGTACTTGCCAAGTACGGTGGCACATGCCTTCAGTCCCAGCCCTCCAGAGACAGAGGTAGGCGGATCGCCGTGAGTTCGAGACCACCCTGAGACTACATAGTGAATTCCAGGTCAGCCTGGACTAGAGTGAAACCGACCTCAGAAGAACAAACCAAAAAAGCAGGCACTTAAGCCAACAGTGGTGGCAGACACCTGTAATCTCAGCACCCCAGAGACTGAAACAGAATTGTTGGAAGTTCCAGGCCAGCCTAGGCTGCAATGTAAGATCCTTTCTCAAAAAGAAAGGAGTGGGACAGGAACTCCATAAGAAATCAGCCAGTGGTGTTTCCAGGCTGACTATTATAACATGCATATGAACTCCCTGGAAACAGGTGTTTTTGAACTTTAGTCAGTGACAGAGGGCATTTATGATGAAAGACTGAGGCTTTCTTAGGTCTTCAGGTCTGGTCCAAACAGTCCAGTGTTCCCCTGGACAGTATTTGTTTGCATGTCAGTTTACCCTATGATCAATGAGGATGGATGAGATTTTTTGAAATCTTTTGAGGTAGAGTCTCACTGTAGCCCAAGCTGACCTGGAATTCACTATGTAGTATCAGGGTGGCCTCGAACTCATGGAGATCCTCCTACCTCTGTACCCCCCCACACACAGTGCTGGGATTAAAGGCATATGCCACCATGTCCGGCTCTAGATAAGATTTTTTAAATGTCCAAAACACAGCTCTCTCAGTTGTGGCCATGAGAATTGGGAGTTAGAAGGCTTCTGAGACTAAGGAGCCAACTGATCCTTTTTCCTACAGTACTTCTGGTCTACTTTATGAGGGACCCCAGCTTCCTCCACCCTGCTGTTTACTCTTGTACCATGGAGAGCTAGATAAGGACAGAAACACCTCTCTGGCATCAAACCATACACTCTAGCTGGGGCTTCTGAGAACAGGTGAAAAGTCACAGCTCCCATGTCCAAGAGAAGACCAGAGATGGACTTGCTGCTGCTGCTGTCACTACCCACTCGTGAAATCAGGGAGGAGCAGAAAGGCCTACAGCTCCTATAATGACCCTAGTTCACCATCACCCTTGGGGATGCAGTGTCACAAACAGCAAAAGGGACCTACTCTTAGGCTCGTGTTTTTATGTAGGAGCCAAGGCTCTGTTCTGACCTCAGCCCCGAGGTATGTGAGGGTGCCTGGCCCATGGTTAGTCCATAGGAGGTGTGCCACCCACTCCTGATGCTATGAAACCCTCATCTCTAGACGCCTGCTCTTCCCGGCTCTGGTGACCCTGCTCATCTCCACTCTGACCTTCCCCCCTGGCTTTGGACAGTTCATGGCTGGACAGGTAACCCCATCAGAACAGGTACATGAATTTTCCCCTGAGATGCATTCCTGTCCAAGCCAGCAGCCCCAGCATGTCTGGCACCCCTTGTTCCCATGAACTACTGTAGGCCTCTTCCTATCTTCCTGTCTGTGACCCAACCTGAGGCACCCACTCTGTTCACCCTAGCTCTCACAGAAAGAGACCCTAGTCACCCTGTTTGATAACCGGACGTGGGTCCGCCAGGGCCTGGTGGAGGATCTAGAACCACCCAGCACCTCGCAGGCTTGGAGCCCACCACGTGCCAACGTCTTCCTCACTCTGGTCATTTTCATTCTCATGAAGGTGAGACTCTGTACTAATATTTATCGAGGCCACTAGGTGCAGGTGCTGTCCCAGGCCCTTGACATACATTAACCCCTGAAAGCTTCACAGCATACTGTAAGAAAGGTACACTTAACACTGTTTCAAAGATGGTGAGTTCCAACACAATAGAAGTTAAGTAACTGGCTCAAAGCCACATAGTGTGATGGTGTGTGAGGATTTGAACCTGGTTCTGGTGACCTTTTCCTTCCCTTCACCTCTGGGAATACTAGGATAGTTGGAAGGTAGGCTTGCTTGTGGGGGAGGAGCCTTGCTTCTTTGAATCACATCCTGCCTTACAGTTCTGGATGTCTGCACTGGCCACCACCATCCCAGTGCCCTGTGGAGCCTTCATGCCTGTCTTTGTCATTGGTGAGTTTGCAGCTGCCTGTCATCCCAGCCTGCACCCTTCCCACTCCCACACAGCTTGCCCCTGTACTGAGTGACCCTCCCTCTTCCTACTTCCCCTCCTTGAAGGAGCAGCGTTTGGGCGTCTTGTGGGTGAAAGCATGGCTGCCTGGTTCCCAGATGGAATTCACACAGATAGCAGTACCTATCGGATTGTCCCTGGTGGCTATGCAGTAGTGGGTGAGCACCCAGTTCTTTCTGTTTTGTGGTGCTGAGAATCAAGTCTAAGGAATTGTGTGATCCTTGACACGCCCAGCAGTGCCCCGCCCCCCCAGGTCTGCATCTGCCCTGGGAGATGCCCTGGTCCAGCCAGAGTCTGAGGCTCTGGTGCCCCCTGCTGGCAGGTGCCTAGTCCCAACCCCAAGGACTATATGAGCCTAAGGGACTCCCACAGGACCTGTCCAAGGGAGGAGGGGGCCTCTTCTGGGGCCTCGGCTCCCTGAGAAGACTGAGAGTGGCCGTTCCCAGGGGCAGCTGCGCTTGCAGGAGCGGTGACACACACAGTGTCCACAGCTGTGATTGTCTTCGAGCTCACGGGCCAGATCGCCCACATTCTGCCTGTTATGATTGCTGTCATCCTTGCCAATGCCGTTGCCCAGAGCCTGCAGCCCTCCCTCTATGACAGCATCATCCGGATCAAGAAGCTTCCGTACCTGCCGGAGCTAGGCTGGGGCCGCCACCAGTATGTAGGGCTGGGTGAAGAGAGGGTGTGGGTGAGGGCCAGGAAGCCTCCCAGGACCTCTCACACCCACTCCAGCAAGGTCCTGAGCCAGTAAGGCTGGCCACTTTGTTCTGTCACCCTGAATCAGAACTGACCCTCACCTTGGGGACTCTGTAACTGGTCCCCGCTGATACTCATAAGGGTGAGGAGTACTCATTGCTACCCCGAGTCCTTCATCCTCCCTGATGCTGGGATAGTGCTGCTCTAGGGAGCTGTCCATGCCGACCACACACCGAGTGCCCCACTTTGCCCCCAGGCAGTACCGGGTGCGAGTGGAAGACATCATGGTGAGGGACGTGCCCCACGTGGCTCTCAGCTGCACCTTCCGAGACCTGCGCTTGGCACTGCACAGGACCAAGGGCCGCATGCTGGCCCTAGTAGAGTCCCCTGGTGAGGCTGGGAGGGGTCTCAGGTGCTGTGGGCATCTCCCTGAGGCATTGCTCAGGAAGGGGCAGGGAGCCCAGAACAGGTCATGTTCCAAGTGTGTGAGCTAACACCTTCCAGGCAGGAGTTTTCCTTGGTAATGCAGCTGGTATCCAGGGACCAGCCCTGGATGTAAGAGAAGGGGACCCTCGTTCTTGAGTCCTCCCATTTGATCTGCGCAGAGTCTATGATCCTGCTGGGCTCCATCGAGCGCTCACAGGTAGTGGCATTGCTGGGGGCGCAGCTGAGCCCAGCTCGGCGGCGGCAGTACATACAAGAGCACAGAAAGGTGCAGGCCTCTCCATCATTGGATCCGGAGAGTCCCCCCAGTTCTGACGCCTCTGTCCGCTTCCAGGTGAGGGGGAAAGCCCCATAGCCACACACGCCTCCAAAATGTCAGTGTATGGCCTGGTGGGGAACAGGGAGGTCCTGGATTGTAGCCTGCAGCCTATTCTGGCCCCGCAGGTGAACACAGAGGACTCGGGCTTCCCTGCGTGCCGCGGAGAGACTCACAAGCCCCTGAAGCCTGCTCTCAAGAGGGGGCCCAGCAACACCACAAACCTCCAGGAGAGTCCCACGGGTGAGCCCCTCTCTCTCCCGCCTTGGACATAGCCTGAGCTAGGCCCACCGCTGAATGAGGCTGCTCAGCGGGAAGCCTCCCCCTCGCCTTCACACTGCCCCCTTTGGGCTCTGTGTTGGGGAACACAGGCAACGCGGAGTCCACGGGCATCGCCCTCAGAAGCCTCTTCTGTGGCAGTCCACCTCCGGAGGCCGCTTCAGAGGTGAGTGCCCAAAGCTGCCATCCTGCCTGCTGTCTTGTCAGCTCCCCTCCACACCTCCTGGCTAACCCTGGAGTGGCTCTCCCACTCTGCCGACCTCCTGCTCTCCTGACAGCTTTGCCCCTGCAGTGCACCCTTCTGCGTGGGCTCCACCCATCCCTTACCTCCCTCTCCCTATAACCTCAACTCCTCTCTGCTTTGGCTCTGAAAAAGTTGGAAAAGTCAGAATCCTGTGAAAAGCGCAAACTGAAGCGGGTCCGAATCTCCCTGGCGGTACGTACCCACCCCCCCTTCCCTGCGGCTAGGAGCACCAGGCAGGGAGGGCCAGGGGCTAGGCTGGGCAAACCACCTAGAGCCAGGGATACATCCACCTACCTCCCCATTCCTTCCCTCCTAGAGTGACTCAGACTTGGAAGGCGAGATGAGCCCTGAGGAGGTAAGGTACTGCTGGACTCTGGACCCTATTTCTTTCCGGGTGTGTTCAGTCATCATCTTGGCTGATGGGAGGGGACCACAGGAAGGAAAAGAGTCAGGCCAGCCTTTAGACAGGCAAGAGCAGCTTTAGATTCCTTCTCCCTAACCCTCTTCCCCTCAGATCCTGGAGTGGGAGGAGCAACAGCTCGATGAGCCTGTCAACTTCAGTGACTGCAAAATTGATCCTGCCCCCTTCCAGCTGGTGGAACGGACCTCTTTGCACAAGGTAGGAGGGTCAGTGGACTGGTTCAGCGCAGGGTAGGGACCTGGGGGGTGCTCCCAAGTTTGGACTCAGAGCACTGGGATAGGACAGAACAGGAGACAGTAGACTTCGCTAGTTATCTGGGGGTTTTTGTTTTTGTTGTTTTTTTTTTTTTTTTTTAATATATTGCTTTGGTTGATGGAAGCCTGAGAGCCAGGGCCCCTCAAGTTTGTCCTGCTCCATTGTGGAGCCAGGCATATTTTCTCTGCTCAGCCCCCACTCCCACCCCTCAGGGAATTCTGGACCAAAGCAGCAACAAAGAAAGGGCTTGAACTGGGTGGAATCCAAAAGACCAGGCCAGGGTCAAAGCTAGGCAGAAGGCTGCCAGAGCCCAACAAGGCTGATACACCCACGCTTAAAAAAAATGGGTGAGAAACAGGCCAGATAAGAAAATCTAATAAACAAGCTAACAAACAGCCAAGTACAGAGAGGGAGACTGCAGGGAAGAGATAAACAAAGATGAGAGACACCAGCAGGGGGCCTGGAATGTCAGACCCCAGAGAGCGCTAACTTCATGTACGTCCAAGGAAAACTGGTGAGAGGCTCCGGAAGAGAGCTCAGCAAAGGGGGCAAAACTAGCCTGCAACACTAGGGAAAATCGAGCACAGAAAGGAACTGCTGAGGAAAGTACACACCTGAAGAAAGCAGGGGCCCCTGAGTGTGGCATAGTTGGCACCATTGGGCACATGCTGGCATCCAAGTGGTAATGCAGGCTGCCTAGCCAAAACCAAGGAGTATTCTAGTTACATTTTAAACAGACTTAATGTGCAAGCCTCCATTACAGGGTATGGAGGATAGTGACAGGCGTGGATATTCCAAAAGCCTGCAACTTGGGTGGCTGGTTTAGACATAGCTATGCTAAAAAGCCAGCATAGCACACACAGGCAGAGGCCAAGGTGTGTGTGGGGGAGGGGGGGACAAAAAGAAACAAAACCGCAACATAATAAAGGAACTGGCAGAGAGGTGTGGTGGCGCAGGCCTTTAATCCCAGCAGCACTGGGGAGGCAGAGAGGTAGGAAGAACACTGAGTTCAAGACCAGCCTGGGACTACAGAATGAGTTGAAGGTCAGCTTGGGCTACAGTGAGACCCTGCCTTGATAAAACTAAAAAAAATTAGGGGCTGGAGAGATGGCTTAGCGGTTAAGGCCTTGCCTACAAAGCCAAAGGACCCAGCCCAGGACCCACGTAAGCCAGATGCACAAGGTGGCACATGCATCTGAAGTTCGTTTGCAGTGGCTGGAGGCCTTGACATATCCATTCTTTCTATCTGCCTCTCTCTCTCTCTCTCTTCCCCCCCTCTCGCTAATACATTAAAATTTAAAAATAAATAATTTTAAAATCTTTATAAAAGGATCTTGCAGCCTTTAGATAAAGACTTCAGACCTGAATGAGTGGGAAGCTACAGTGCAGGGTGGCGAGAGAAAGGACGGGCCAGAAGACAGTAGTACATTAGGCTTTCGCTTGGATACCTAAGAAACCAGGAGCCAGGCTCCAGGAGTGGTGCACTCCTTTAATACTAGCACTTGAGAGGCACAGCCAGCATTTCATGTAGCCCAGACTGACCATGAACTCAATATATAACTGAAAATGACCTTGAACTTCTAAACCTCCTGTCTCCACCTCTACCCAAGATTTAGGATTATAGGCATGTGCCACCAATGCCCAGCTGTGGTCATTTTAATCCTCAGACATGCATCATGGTGATAATAATGCTAACCAGTTTTTTGAGTGCTGTCTATATGCCAGGCACTAAACTCTTCACAGGTGTGAGTTAATTCTCACAACCACACTGTAAGATAGATACTATGATATGCCAATTTATATACAAGAGCAAATTGAAATTCAGAAAGGTTAAGCAAGTTGCTCAAAATTCCCCATCTAGGAAGTAGCAGAACTGGGCCTGGAACCAAAGATAGCCTAACTGGCCTTAACCATTTTAATACACAGGGAAACTGAGGCATGCAGTGAGGTCATTTGAGTCAGTTTAGCAGAGTCAGGCCCAAAATCCTGGCCCTTCTCCCAGGATCCTTTTAGAAGGCCATGTTGTCCCCTTCCCTGTCAGTTCACTGTTCCCAGGCCCAAGAAATTTGGGCCCTCCAGTGGGCTCCCTGGTGTCTAATTAAATTAAAATGAAAAAGAACAAAGTAGATGTTTGTTACAAACTTAAAAATCCAAGGAAGAGAAGACGCCTCTGAGGAATTGCTAACAAAAGTACAAAGAACAGGGATGATAACATAAAAGATTAGAATTCTAAATATTAGATTCCAAATTACAAGCTACTTACTGAGAAAACAGTTAAGGCTTAGGAAAGCAACAATCAGAGGAGTGGCTACATTTGGAGACTAGTTAAGAATCTGTGCAGCTGTTTATCACTGCCAGCTAGGTTCCTCATTAGCTCAGGGACCACCTGTGGAGAAATACTGGGCAACCCGGCCAGACCCACTGAACCCACATCCTCACTCCACACTTGCAAGCTTAGCTGTGTAACTTCAGCAAGTCGCTTAGCCTCTTTGGGCTTCACATTTCCTTATCTGTAAATTAGGGATCATCGTGCCTCATTGGGTGTGCTGAGGTTTAAAAGAATTGAGACAGAGGCTGGGGATGTAGCTCAGTTGGTAGAGTGCTTGCTTAGCATGCGTGAAGCCCTGGGATCCAATCCCAGCACCTTATAAACTAGATGTATTGGCACAGACATGTAACTCCAGCACTCAGTAGGTGGGGGCAGGAAAGTAAGTTCAAGGTCATCTTCGGCTACACAGCACAAGCTTGAGAGTCTGGCGTATGTGAGATGCTGTTCCATGCTCCCCACCCCTAACCTCCAAAAAGAAGAAGAAAAGCCGAGCCTGTGAAGCACCCACAGTCGTACAGAGTGCCTCACACACACAGTAAGCCTTCAGTGTGTGTTAGAAATCGCTATGACTTAGACAGGAAAAAGTCTGAAGTGTGGAAAAATTGGATGTTTTCAGAAAAAGATGCTTGTGTGAGGCTTAGAAGCCCGGCTGGCCTGGCTTGAGAAGGATTTCATGGGCCGTTCTGGGAGTCTAGGGACTGCTCAGGTTGGAGGAAGCCACAGGATGGCAGATCCAATCGAGACAGGAGGGAGGCTGGAAGTAGGAGAACCCATCCTGCTGTCATGGCCCAGCCCTACCTCGTGAGGACAGTGGGGCTGAGCGGATGGCCCAGATACCCCACAGGGACAAGTGGTTTACAAACCTAAGTGGACACAGCTTGCTGGATGATCACTGCAGGGTTGAGGAGAAAAACAAAACCCAAAGGTACATAAGCACCTGGGTTGGTACCACCAAAAAAAAAAAAAAAAAGAAGAAAGAAAAATGAAATTCTTGCCTCTTTTTAAAAGTACAGTCATAGCCGGGCATGGTGGCGCACGCCTTTAATCCCAGCACTCGGGAGGCAGAGGTAGGAGGATCGCCGTGAGTTCAAGGCCACCCTGAGACTACAGAGTTAATTCCAGGTCAGCCTGGACCAGAGTGAGACCCTACCTCGAAAAACCAAAAAAATAAAAAATAAAAAAAAAATAAAAGTACAGTCATGCCCTGCCCTGGAGAAAATTAGGAAGGTGTTGGAAGACCCTTCCTATAGAATTTCAATATGTTAGAAAACATTTAGAAAGTGTTTTGAGTTCTATGTACCTGGTACTTAAGAAGCCACTCACCATGATTCATTTGCCTGGGCATCAACGCCAAGAGGCTTACGAGTATATTTGGAACAGTAAGATAACTGATAGGCCAAAACTTCCAAGAACTGCTGAGTCAGAGCCGTTTTCAAGACATCTGGCCCAAGAAAATCCACCCAGTGCACAAGGAGAGCTAGCTGCCAGGGTCTAAAGCATGACGCTCACGTTCGACAGGGGAGTGCTAAACAAGAAGAAGCATCAACATAAGCAGCCTAAGAATTGTAGCTACGGGGTCCTAAGACCTAGGGGCGCAGCACATTCTCATGATTATCTTCCCGACCCCACTATCTATAGCACCTATTTTGCTCTACCTCCACATCTTGTCCTGGACCCCTTTGGCCTCTGATTCAGAACTTCCCTCTCAAACAGCAAGTCTAAATCCAGGCGTGGTGGCACACACCTTTAATCCCAGCACTCCAGAGGCATAGATAGAGGTAGGAGGATCACAAAGAGTTTGAGGTCACCCTGAGACTACATAGTGAATTCCAGGTCAGCCTGGGCTAGAGTGAGACCCTACCTCAAAAAGTCAAAAAAAAAAAAAAGGAAAATCAAGTCTAGTATGTCTTCTTCCCACTCTGCAGACTCACACCATCTTCTCACTGCTGGGAGTGGACCATGCTTATGTCACCAGCATTGGCAGACTCATTGGAATTGTTACCCTAAAGGAGGTGAGATGACAGGGTCAAAGCCATTTCCTCTTCCAACAAGGAGCTTTGTCTGGTTCCCTTAAGGGAAATGCTGGGAAAGTCTGAGTAATGAAGCTCTGAGTCCAAACCTCTGACCCTCTTACCTTTCCAGCTCCGAAAGGCTATTGAGGGCTCTGTCACAGCCCAGGGCGTGAAAGTCCGACCACCCCTCGCCAGCTTCCGAGACAGTGCCACCAGCAGTAGTGACACAGAGACCACTGAGGTGCATGCACTGTGGGGACCCCGATCCCGCCATGGCCTCCCCCGAGAGGGTAGTCCTTCCGACAGTGATGACAAGTGCCAGTGAACCCCTCACCCAGTGGCCTATATTCCTTCTGCCTTGGAAGAGCAGGAAGTAGTGGCAGCCACAGGCCGGAACCCAAGCCCTGAGCTGCCAGCTTCTCCTAGACCATCCTACCTGGAATGTGACTCAATTCCCACCTGCCAGAGGGAGACTGACACTGCCCTGGCCAGATGGGGTGGGGCCATGAAACTCCTAACCCTTCTTTAAGGGAGAAGGGTAGAATTAAGATGGGTTTATACTGGAACTTCCAATGACCAGATGTATATAGAGATTTACAAAGATTTTTATATTAATTTAATAAAACAAATTCTTAAATAGAATAAAATAAACACTTAATGAGCCAGTCGTATATAGAAACCTTGTGCCATTGGCTCTTGTTCTTACCTTGAATCTTCTTACCTGCCAAAGCCTACAAGGTTCCTCATTCTGCAGCCACCTACCCTCCCCACTGCTCTAGAGTTAGTGTCCGAGGAATGCAGAATCTGCAAGAGGCCTCTGCTACCTGGTCATTAACACTCTGGCTGGTGCAGGGCCCTAGCCCTGTAACTATGGCCTTCCGTTGGGAAAAGCACTATCTTCTTTCCTCCCTTAAGGGGAGGTTCTCCGTCATGACTACCAACTCATTGGCACAATTCTGGCCAGGAACAGGCAGCAGCTGACAGCTTCTTGACCACCTCTGTGACATCCTTGTGGTCCTTTCTGGAGGAGCATAGAAGTCCCAGCTCTGTAGCAACAAGAGTCATGCCTTTTCCCAGTCCCACCCAACCCAGGACTCTGCGTAAGCCTGCTATGCTGGGAAAGGGCCCAAAGCTTGGGGAGCGGGGCAGGAAAAGGTTGGAGGATGCACTTTCATCACCCCAATGTCTCCCAGGGAAGATCGGCTGAAAGAACAGACCAGAAGCCCTCTGACTTTTAAGAAAAAAAGATTTAGAGATGAGGAGGTGAAGCACAGCAAGAGCCCAGCTAGGCGAGGGGCCCTTAGGGGACAGCTCAATCCGTAGACTCTGGGAGGGCAGGAGCCAGCCCCCCAGGTGGAGGCGGGTCTATCAAGCACTGCGCAGGACTCAAAGATGAGAAGCAGAGGAAAGCAGCTCTGGGAAGGGGGGAGGAGGCAGCCAGTCTCCCTCCACCCTGCCCCCCCAGCCCAGTAAGAACAACCCCTCAGGTTCACATCATCCCTAGAGGAAATGTGGCATTTGAGACTTAAGAACACGAACATCACTGTCGGCCACAGCTGTAGCCATGCCCCAGGGGCCCCGGGCAAGCCCCAGCAAACCCCAGGAGTGGGAGCAGGACATGCGCCCCCAGCCCGGCCCTGCCTCCTCTCCAAACACTTTCATGCAAAACACACAATGGAGAAGAGAGTGCTCCCAGGAGCACTCTAGGCTGCAGAGCCCACACGGGCACAGAGGCTCTGCCCCAGCAGCAGCCAGGATACGCATGCCACCACCAGGCATGATTTGGGTCACTGTTCCTCAGGTTCCACCTCATCCTCATCTAAGGACACCACCCCAGAAGAGGCTACGTCAGAAGTTTGCCATTGCTGTTCCCAGCTGCCCATGGGCAGTGGGCAGAGCAGCTGGCAGTCCTTGCAAGGGTCAGGCTCCTCCTCAGTAGGGGAAAGACAGGAATCCGTGAGGGGTGAATTGTAGAGCGAGTCCTGGGCTTCCAATGGACCCAGGCTGCGGAAGGCACTTTCCCGGCTTGGGGGCAGTTTGGCAAGGAGCAGCTCTTCACCTAGCATCTGGGAGGTCAGTCGGGCCGGGGAGCCCAGCAACCCATCCTCCAGGCTGCACAGACTAGAGCACAGGGTGTCTGGGGACACGGTCTGTGAGCAGTCGCTCTCTGGCTCCACAGAGCCCTGGCGCACAGGCCTGGAGAATCGGTGGCCTGTGAACAGGTCCTGGAGGTGGGGCCCCAGAGGCCCAGCCATGTCTGTGATGGGGAGAGAAAAAAAGACAGCTTGCTGGTCTCCTTCCAACTGGTCAACCTGGAAGCCACACCCACCACCCACCTTCTACTCCTAGCTGGAGGTGGAAATGTCAACATGCATAGGAGCTAGGTAACCTTGGGTGTGTTATAATTTTGTTTTAATTTATTCAGTAGAGAGAATGGGCACACCAGGGCGTCTAGCCATTGCGAACCAATTCCAGGCACCACTTTGTGCATCTGGCTTACATGAGTACTAGGGAATGGAACCTGGGTCTTTAGGCTTTGCAGGCAAGCTCCTTAACTGCTAAGTCATCTCTCCAGTTATAATTTTTTATGTTTTAGTTCCCTTCATGATGAATTAGGGAGTCTAATAATACCAACTTTATGGGGTTATTGAAAAAACAAGAGTTTGTTACACAGAAAGCAAGCAATAAATGCAGGGCCACTACATATGGTCAGGCAGGTTGCTCACCACAAAGGCAGTAAGGGCTAACATTCAACTATCACATATTCACCAATCATGGAGCTATGGTTGCCAGAAAAGGGTGTGCCCATTTTAAAATTTGCTCAAAAATCCTATACAGGATACCAGCAGCTCTGGTAAATATTCAAGGCCAGCCTTGGCTAAATAATTAGTTCTAGGCTAGTCTGGAATATAGTGAGATTCTTGGGGTAAAAAAGAAAAGAAGGACTGGAGAGATGGCTTAGCAGTTAAGGTGCTTGCCTGTGAAGCCTAAGGACCCAGGTTCAATACCCCAGCACCCATATAAGCCAGATGCACATGGTGACACATGTATCTAGAGTTCATTTGTAGTGACAGACTAGATAGAGGCCCTAGCATGCCCATTCATATTCTCTCTCTCAAATAAATTAAAAAAAAATTAAAGAAAAAGCCAGATGTAGTGACACCTGCCTATAATTTTATCACAAATGTATGTTCAAAAATCAAGAACATCTTCAGCTACAGAGTAAGTTGGAGGCCAGCCTTGGCTACAGGAAACCTTGTCTTAGATAATTAAGTAAGTAAGTAAACAAAACAATTATTGTGGTTGGGGTTACTCCTGGCCTTGGGCACCCAAAGCAGTGTCCTCTGGACTACTATAGCTTCTGGCCTGCTCTAATGGAGGGCCTGCCTTGGAAAACTTAGTTAGAGGAGTGGCAGTTGGTAAAGGTAATCTCCCAAGGCAAACAGGTAACAGGCAGGGGTCTTGTAAAGGCCAGACCCTAGAAGCTAAAAAAAAAAAAAAGTCAGCCCCTGTAGTTCAAGGAACAGAACAGAGCTGAGTACAGCTGCACAGCCCCCACAGTCTCCTCTGCAAACACTGGCCCAGAGCAAGGCCCACAGGCAGGAATAGAAGGATAGTGAGCTGGAGCCAGCACCCTGTGGAGTCCAGGCCCAGCAGCCTTCCTGTTTGCCTAGGGCCACTGTCCTCTGCGGTGCTGGAGACTGTAGTAGAGTTCATCGGTCTTGCCAACCACCAGGCAGAGGCTGACTCAGAGAGGAAAAGGCAAGGACGCCACAGACACTCCCGGAGACATGGTTGCATGGGGAGGGTATTACTGAGGCCTCTGGGCGTTGTCTCTTTTTGTTTATTTAATTTGAGAACTGCAGGGCCCAGCTGCACACACCAGAAAGAGAAGGCTCAACACCTGAATGAAAGCTATACTCCACTTCCAACCTCTGATTTCCCACCTGAGTGCATGCAGCAGTCTGGACAGAGTTGGCCTCCACCCTCCTGAAGGCTGAGGGCGCTTAGGCGGTGGTTCAGAATAAATTACAAGCCCTATCAGGCAGGTGGCAGCAGCAACACAGAATATCCTCACCTGTGTCAGTTCCCCCAGTAAAGTCCTCATCATAGGAGTCATCAGTAGAGTCATCACCATCCACTGAAGACCAAGCCCGGAGCTTAGCTTCTGCAATAGCAAACTGCTCCGCCACTCCTATTAGGGAGACAGAACTCACTAGCACAGGAGCTGAGCTAAGACGAGAAGTTGGGCTGTAAACAGGAGTCCTGTAAAGTGTGCCTGAGGTTTCTGCGCAGAGGCAGGTGTGGAAAGACACCAATTCCCATGGCAACTCTGAGATCAGAGGTAGCAGCCCTGTGATGAGTGTGAGGTTGACCCCCTTACTGTCACCCACCTGCTGCAAAGCGAGCCTCTTGTTCACCCTCGCTGAGGTCCGAATAGGAGGAAAAGGCCGACTCCAGGGCAGCGGGTGAGTCACTAGGCTTGCTCCAGCCTTTCCACTCAATGAGATGAGCCACTCGGCCCTGGGCCATGGCTGTAGGTTTGGTCACATGGTCCTTAACCACCTGGGAAATACCTAAATGCGAGGAGAAGGGAGAAGAGTGATTCTGGGAGGGGCCAGGGACCACCTAACAGGGAAGTGGAACGTGATGGTAGTTAGAAGGGCTGGAACTGATTTGGAAAAAGGAGATCTAAATGTCCATAGGAAATAGTCCCAAGAGACACGGACAGGAGAAAGGACACAGCAGGCAGAGGCATGGGAGTGAGGGACATACCATGCAGGGAGGATCGGGCCAGCGCAGTGATCTCCTGGATGGTCAGGGCTCTCCGGGACTTGGGCAGCATTGCGATTGTGTCTCCAACATTCACCTTGAGTGACACCATCCAAAGTCAGTGCCCCTCTCACAGCAGTGACCTTCCCTCCAACATGCCCACATCTAACCCAAGGTATCAGGGGGAATGGGAGCTGGGAAGAATGGCAGGGCCGTACACATGTCCCAGTAGCTGCCAACGCATAGGGCAGGATCAGAATCTAGGCTCCACGAATCCTCCCACAAAGGAACAGAGACTCAGGCGGGCCCACAGGAACATAACTGCAGCTAAGCCTCCACCTTCCCAGCTCTCAGGAGGGGAAACGGGTAGGTCAGAAAGTGAAGAACCGTAAAGGACAGGGAAGGGTGGGAGGGAGACAGCTACGGCATCGGAGACTTCCTTAAGGTTCTTCCCCTCTCCCCTGAGTCTTCAGAAATCCATGTTCTAGCTCATCCTGGGTGGCCTACCAGTCACAGAGCCAACATGACCCCCAGTCAAACCTACACATTCTCCTCCCCACGCTTGGCCCTGCTTCCCAGCTTCCTAACTGTGCATCACCCCGCTGTTCTCCCATTCAACCGTGCTCAGCAGTACCGTCAGCTGTCTCCTAAGCTTTGCCTGTACACGTCCACTGTTAAGATCTAGTGCTCCATCCTAAGCTTCCTGATAACACCCTTTCTATTCCCAGTGCACACAAGTCATGGGTCCCCAACTTCCTCTCAGAATGTTGTCTATGTAAGTCCTCGTTCTCTCCTGCCCCCTCCACCTCACCCCTGCCATGGCTGGCTGGCTGGCTGGTTCTTACTCATTTTTCCAATGTTAACTGAAATATCAACCCCTCAGAGAAGCCTTCCTGGCCATTCTGCCAGTGGTCTGTCCTCTCACTGTAGTCTCTAGCAAATCACTGTCCTCCATCAACGTCCCCTTTGTGGACCTCAGTTGCAGTGTGTAAATATGATCTACTTCACATGTTTCCTGTATCTTATTGCTCTACCTCTTTAAGGAATTCAGTCTGTGGTGGTCACCAATGCACCAGTATTTAATAGAATGCCTAGTAAGGAGTAATCTCTCAAAATGTATAGGTTTAACGAATGAGGCAACATATAAACAATTTTCCAGGAGTGCAGTGAGTCACACCAGGTTTCTATTTAAAATCTTGTAGAATGATGTATGTGCATAAAAATGTTATAATGAAACTCATTATTTTGTATAACTAAAGATATTTTTAAAAAATTTTAAAGGAATGAGAATAAAAACATGTTTTGGACTTCTCCACTGTCTGGTGACATTAGTGCAGGCTTCCTACCCAGGCCCTTCAGGGCCCCACTCTGAGGCCTCTGCCTGCTTTTCCCCATTCTTAGACTCCAATACTGACCTCTGCCCAATACACCACTCCTCCACCGTTCCTGTCAGCAAGAAGCTCGTCTGCCTTCAGGGAAAGCGACCAGCCTTCTGGGCAAAAAAAGTCCATTCCTGCCTGACAAAATGCCCCTTAACATTTAAGGACTGTCGCAAGTACCGCATCCTAACAATGCTTTCAGCCTTTGACACCCCTCTTCCCCCTCATCCTACCCTTTGTAACTCCCTAGGGAGCTGGGGTGGCAGGGCCTCAGTCTGATCCACCAGGGCTCCCAACTCCATCCTGTACCTGGCTCAATGCTCCTTGACAAGCCAGCAGAATGATTCCCTCAGCGAAGGGAGTCAAGGGCACACCCCCTACCCAGCGCTGCCTAACCCTCTTCCATCATGGTTGGTCGGCCCACCTGGCACGAGCAGCCTCCACCTGCCCCTTGACCTCAGGCCCACCCTCTGTCCCTCCCCTTCGGTACCTGGCTGAAAGGGCCTCCAGGTTGGCTCCGTTAGCCTCTGGCCAGGCCCGGGGGGAAGGAGTACCTGCGGGGTGTTTCCTGGCTCGTTCTCCCTCCCTCCCCTCGCTTCCCCCAGCCGCTGTCATCCATGCCAGGCGGGTGCTCCGCGCAGCTGCGGCCCTGGCCAAGAAAAGGTGTATATCTCCCTGGCAACCCATCACCATGCAACAGGGTCTCCCGGGATACAGCCCGGGATGCGCTGACGTCAGCGCCGAAGGCGCTAGCAAGCCCGCCCGCTGGCACCCCGCGGAGCCGAGCAGACCCGCGCGGGGGCGGCCTGCCGGATAGTGCCTCCGCTCTCAGGAAAAAGGAAGCCCGAAGCAGGGTGGTGAGGCGGGGCAGGGGTCACAGATGCCCTAAATGTGGATGCGGTTCCCCGCCTACACACATACACACACACACACACACACACACACACACACTCACGGGGCTCTGCACCTCTGCCACGCGCGCGCGCGCACACACAAACACAAGGGACTTTCTGCACCTCTGGCAAGTCCTGGCTGTCCACGGAGGAAGGACGGGAAGACCGGCTCCAGCCACGAAGGGTTCGAGCAGATGTCAAGGAGGACAAAGAGAGACCACGAGGAAGTTCTATCCACTCCACAGCCCACGCGGGGTCCGAGGCCACTGAGTAAGGGAAAAACTGTTCAGCCCTCACTTTTGCCAAGATCCCCATTTCCCCTCTGTGCTGCCTTATCGTTTCTTGTTAGCCCTTCCTCTATCTCTCAGAATGCCTGCGACCACCACATGCCCTCCTTTACTCTGAAAACCCTAACCCCACAGCTGACTTGTGGCAGCCCTCATGACCACCTTGTCCACAGCATTTTGCTACCAAGACTAAGGTGAAACCCAAACATGGGTAAATTCTGAATCTTCTTCCAGTTTCTCAGCCAACCCTTGGTAGAAAGGGCATGGAATTCTCCCACCAACACTATGCCCCTTCTCACTGCCACCCCCACCCCTGGGCAGCCTCGTCCAGTGCCTTCCTCCTCGTGTCTTGCTGCATCGATTCTTTCCTCTTGCCAATATAAACTTGGTCCACAACTCTATTCTTCTTTTCGGACAAATCCATACCTTTTATTCTTCACCCTGCCTTTCCTTAATGGCCCCAGCCTGGTTCTCCTTCAGCCTAGTTCCTGATATCTAAGCCAAAGGAATTTTCCTCTCATCTAGAGTGCCTTACTCCTCGGCTTCCCATCATCTCCCAGATCACACCAACGTTCTCTGGGCTCACCTCTGCGACTTGTCTGACAAGTCCATCGTCCTCCAGGCCCTTCACGCTGCCACAGGAACATTTTGCCCAGCACAGAAATCATAGGCATGCTGGCTATGTTGATGCGGAGAACCAAAAGCCCAGAACTGCTTCAGGCTCAGCTCCCAGTTCTATTCTTGTTTTGGCTCCGGATGCTGAGCCAGTCCCCTCCCCACTTGGAACTTGTGCCTAGTCACATAAGGAGAACACTCCTGTCTCACAGCGTTGAGGAAGTGGGAGTGCCAAGGACCTAGCCAAGCTCTCTGGGATTTGGGGAGCTGAGGCTCATCCCCCAGATAGTGCCAACAGGCCATGTACATCACAACTGACCTTTTAGCTGGAGCAGCCGTCTCTGTCCCTGAGCTTCAGCCAGCTGGTGGTCCTCTGAAATACTACCAACCAAAAGGAAGACAGGAGGTTATACGCTATCCCTGCCCCCACCCCTGCTAGTACCCAGTCAGGGCTTTTAAGGCCAGTCTAGGTCGGTCAAACTTTCTCCTGAGTACAGGCAGTGATGACTTCCTGAACTCCAAGCAAGCCAGGGGGTTCAGAGCAGCCTTCTGCTTCTCAGCTACAAAAGTCATGAGGTTAATTTAGGACTACAAATCCCAGAATTCCTCAAGGGAAGTACAAATCTCAACCAGAGTTAGTTCTAAAGAACCTCAGGTATCAACCACATTAAGGTTTGTGACGGGCCACCGGCTCTGAAGGCCTGGGACCCATTCTAAACCCAGTCCTTTACATCATCACAGGTTCCTACCTAGCCTTGGTCTTTAGAGAAATCCATGACACAGAAGGGAGGCTGACAGACTTCGGATGCAGAGCTAAAGGTCGGGCCCCTATGTATCACCATCTATGGGAATCAAGGCCTAAGCAGGGGTTGGCTGTTGTATGAAGACTTGATAATCTCTTCTTTTGACTCTCCACGGAGTAAGAATGATTTGTTTTGGGTGGAGGAGAGGGAGAAGGAAAATAGTTGTAAGCATGAGAAGCGATCAATTTGTTCACAGGTGCCCCACATGGGGCCTAAACCCCTTGATCTGACTGAAGGTGGGAAACAAGTGTTGGGCAAAAACTCTGTGGTAGGGTATGTGGCAGGGCTGACTCCTTCAGAGAATGTCACCCAGCTGGGAATGGCAGGTTCCCATCACAGGGCCACTCCCAAGACAGTGAGAAGGTGTAGGCAGAGGGGAGTTATGTGGGTGCTCAAGGCCAGTTGTTAGAAGACCGGGGGGCGGGGGCAGGGGGCGCAGGAATATCAGCCTCCTGCAAAGCTGTGTCTGCCTCTGCAGTCACGCTCAGCAATAGGAATACAAGCGGACGGCAAGACCACGCGTTGTCTTGCAAAGCCCAGAAGCAGGCAGGCCACAGCAGCGAACCGGAGTCGATTAGCCCCCTTCCACTGACTCATCTGGCCCGACCCGCCTCCCTGGTGCAGGCTCCTCCCCCTCCCGACACCAGCCCCTTCCACGGCCTCTACCCACCCAAGGCCCACGCACCAGGCGGCCGCGGCCCTACGCCCCAACCGTGTCCGGCCTCCGCCTCTTACCCTGACCCGCTGGGCTCCGAGAGCCAATACAGCCCATGGTCGGGCACCCAAGCACGTTAGCCCGCGCCAGGGGCCCGGGCCATCACCTTGCCAGAGGGTCGGGCGGCAACCACCACTGGGTAGGGGGACAGCCCGTGAGAAGGGAGGGGGTGGGAGATCCGCGTCTGCCGCCGCTCCCGGGAGAGGGAACAGGGCCGGTGACGTAAGCGCAGGGGCGTGGCCACCAGCGTCTCCACCCAGAGCAAGGCGCTGCAAGAGCGACGTCATTGCAACGCAGACAGCCTAGGGCCGAATTCAGAAGTCTGCCTCTCCAGGTAGTCCTCCCAGGCCACTGCGGGAGCCACCCAGAAGGCAAAGTCGCTGGGCCTTGCTGTCACATCCTCCCACTACACAAGGACAGAAAACCTCACAGCAACGAGCGCTTTCATTTTACAGGGCACATCCCAAATATTGTATGGCTTCTCCAACTAGAGCCCACGGAGGGGGTCCTATCAGTCTGTTATTTTCTAAGTTCCCTTCAGTTACTAGTCTCTCATCACCCCATTCTGCCTACTTGGAAGGCCCAACCCTCCAGGAAAAGCAATTTTCCAGCTCCCAAAACCTGAGGGAGGAGTCAGGAGTGCCAGGTACTAGGGCCAACTCTAGAAAAATGCCCACCTAACCATAACTTCTACAAAAGCAGCAGGCCTTAAAGAAGAGAGCCGATAAGCTTAATTGAATTCATGTTTAATAATTACAGGCACCGTGCCCCCCCTTCCCCCTGCCCAGGCAGCAGCAGGGGTGGTGCAGGGGCTGGGGCATATGCCCCCAGCAGCGAGGACGGCAGTCCCAAGAGTGATTTTCAGGAAATAAAAAAGGACCTAGGGGCAGGTGGTGGTGCCCAATCCCCTAAGACACACCAAATTTCAAGACTTTATATATAATATCTCTGTGCCCCAGGGGGAGGAAAGGGACACTTGGCAGCATCCTGGGGGGAGGGGGGGACCAACCCAGCCAGCCCCAAGCGATCCTGCCTCATCAGCCACTTTATTAGCTCAGACACATCGATACTACAGGCACCCAGTCACTGCCGCTGCCGTTGCCGTTGCCCCCCTACAGTCCAGACGGCTGGCTGGGCCATCCACAAGTTCATGGGGATCCAAGTCCCCGGGCCCCACCCGCCCTCAGTTGTGGTCGGACTCTTCCTCAGCCTCACGAAGCCAATTGAAGAAGGTTGTGACAGATTTAAGGGCCACGCCTTTGCCCTGCTGCTCAGCAGGGTCCTTGCTGCTCTCCCAGCTGTAGAAAGCATCCTCCTTCACCACGTCCTCATCATAGAGCGCATCAAAGAACATCCGTAGCAGGTCTGTAAGCCATCAGGAAAGCAGTTAGAGATAACTAGATACAACCTCACCAGTCTGTTCCCAAGGATCCCTCCCAGACACCACTGTTAAAAGCCCAGAACCTACCATCCAGATGTTTCTATCTGCCAAGAGTGACTAGGCCTGAGACAGAATGTTAATCTCATGACCTAACAAGATGTGCACAGGAATGAGTCACTTAACCATCAGAAATCCTTACAGCTGGACTAAGGGAGATAGTTCAGTAGTTAAAAGTGCTTCCTTGCAAAACTTAATGGTGCAGGTTCAATTCCCCAGTACTCATGTAGGGCCAGATGCACAAAGTGGTACATGTGTTGAGTTCATTTGCAGTGGGGAAAGAGGCCTTGCTGTGCCCATTTTCTCCCTCTCTTGTTCTCAATTAAAAAAGAAAGAAAATCCACCAGACATGGTGGCACATACCTTTAATCCCAGCACTCGGGAAACCTTACCTTGAAAACCCCGCCACCCCAACCCCGAAAAAAAAAAAAAATCCTTCAAACCAGCCATGAGCATAAGCCCCTAATTCCTACTTGGAAGGGAGAGTTCAAGACCAGCTTGGGCAATTTAACAAGCCTGATACAAAATAAGGATGTTTGATGTGGTGCATGCCTGCACTCCCAACACTTGGGAGGTGGAGTCAGTCAGGAAGAACAGGTGCTCAATGCCAGCCATGGCTATATAATTAGTTCCAGACCAACCTAGGGCACATAAGACACTGCCTCAAAAACTGGAAGCTAGGCATCATGGCCCAACTCTATAATCACAGCACGGGAGAGACGGAGGGCAGGATTATCAATCAAGGCCAACCTTGACTACATGGTTAAGAGTGTCCAAAAAAAGTGCTGGCTGAAGTAGATCAGTAATGGAGGATTTGCCAAAGACCTGTGAAAAGCTGTGGGTTCAACCCCCAGTATGGGTGAGGCAGGGGGCAGGGCATGACAACCTGTAAGTTTATCCAGCCTTAAGCTTCCCCACTTGTAGTACGTATACCATGTTTAATGGGGAAGCTACATGTGGAATTAGCACTCCTGAATTTGATGTATTACAGAAGTCCTAGACAAATTACATACAAATATTTAGGGCATAACTTGAAAAGTCCACTAGAGACCCCAAACAGTTTCAACAAACTCTTGATCCCAATTTTCTCTTCCTTCATACACACACCTGAACCTCTGAGAGCTTTGAAACTTTTAAGGGTGCTACACGCTTTAAAAAAGAGGTAAAAGGTAAATCATCTCTCTTACCACCAGGAATTCCTCCAAGACTTAATTAACTCAGTCATCACCTGACTCAAACCTTTTTCCAGCCACTGATACCCACACTAAAGAATCTTCCCTGGTATTATAATTTACCCCAATCACCACCTATCACATTCCCACCCGGGCCAGTCTTTCCAAACCCAATCACGAAGAGTAAGTAAAGTTACAAAAGCATGGGACCCCTCCCCCAAGCCAAGCCAAGGTGAAAGTTTAAGCCACTTATGAAAAGTTCAAGCAAAGATTACTTTCTCTGGGCATTATATTCCCAAATCAACAAAGTGTCTGTGGGCACAGCAGCCTCCTACACCCATCCCACAGCAGTGGCAGCAGCCAAAATCCATGCACAGTCCTACTCAGAGGACACCTATAAATCACTTATTAACTCTACCCTACATATTTAACCAAGTTCCTTCAATTTATACATTAAAAAAGGGTTCCTCTTTCAAGCCACCAAAATAATCTTGTAGCTAGATAAAAATTTGTCTATACTTGCTGGGTTTTTTTTCTTCTAATTTAACCCAAGCATTGCAGCCTTTCCAATTCAGAGCCTGCCCCTTGCCCTACCAAATACTATTTTTGTCTTGGTGGCCTCCCTATTTTTATATTCCAGGCCTTTAATTTTCAGGTAGGCTCCTACCAAATTCTGCAGCATATAGCATTTCAACCATCTCCTTATCCTAAAATGTTTTTCCTTTGTGCATAGGACCCTGCCCTTCTTTGCTTCTTACATGTGTCCTCAGGATTCTAGGTCCCTCATCACTTCCCTTCAGGCAGTTCCAAATCCTTTTGTGACTTGCACACATATGTTAAAGTGCCCAACAACAGGGCTGGAGAGATGGCTTAGCGGTTAAGCGCTTGCCTGTGAAGCCTAAGGACCCCGGTTCGAGGCTCGGTTCCCCAGGTCCCACGTTAGCCAGGTGCACAAGGGGGCGAACGCGTCTGGAGTTCGTTTGCAGAGGCTGGAAGCTCTGGTGCACCCATTCTCTCTCTCTCCCTCCGTCTTTCTCTCTGTGTCTGTCGCTCTCAAATAAATAAATAAAAATTAAAAAAAAAAAAGTGCCCAACAACAGCTGGGGAGATGGCTCAGCAGTTAAGACAGTTAAGCCTGACAGCCTGAGTTTGATTCCTCAGCACCACGTAAAGCCAGTTGCACAAAGTGGCATATGCACCTGGGGTTTGTTTGTAGTGGCAAGAGACCCTAGCGCATATTCTCTCTCTCCTTGCAAATAAAAATTATTTTGGGGCTGGAAGGATGGCTTAGTGGTCAAGGCGTTTGTCTGCAAAGCCAAAGGACCCAGGTTCAATTCCTCAGAACCCAAGTTAGCCAGATGCACACATCTGGAGTTCATTTGCAGTGGCTGGAGGCCCTGGCGCAATCATTCTCTCTATTTCTCTCTATCTGCCTCTTTCTCTGTCGCTATCAAATAAATTTTATACACACACATGCGTATTTTAAAGTGCAGGCCAAGCTGGGTGTAGTAGCACATGCCTTTAATCTCAGCACTCAGAAGACAGAGGATTGCTGTGAGTGAGGCCAGCCTGAGAATACAGACTGAATTCCAGGTCAGCGTGGGCTAGAGCAAGACCCTACCTCAAAAAAAAGTGCCAGCCAGCACCTCATAAATTTGCCTCCTGCACTGCACCTTTCCCAATGGATCCAGACAACCACATTCTATCTCCCCTCTGAACCTCTTGTTCAGGTACCACACAATTTCATCAACTGTTTTGTTACTCCAGCAAATGACAACACTACTACTTTCTCCAGCACCTCTTGCCTCACTTCTATGTAGCTGCTATACTCCCCTACACTGACCCTCCTTCAGCAACTTCTTTCTCCATGTCAAATTCCTCCAACTCAGGACCTGCCTTCACACACACAGTTGCTTTTGTTACAGGACCTCCCATTGGTTAGCTAACCCATCACCTCTTGGACTCATCTTTTAACACACACACTGTCACCCACTCTAGGACAGCACAGGAACTCTTCAATTTCCTTACTCAGTTGTCTCAGCACCTTGATATACACTCATGTGCTGAATCCTTAAACCTCAGACATGTTTGCTAAGCCTCAGTCTTCCTATGTGGAGAATGAGGATAATACCATCATCTATACTCAATATCAGATATGAAGCAAGAAGGCAAGGTGAGCAAAGCACATCAGCAAAAGGAGCTGCTGTTTGTCACCACTGTACTAGGAGCATCTAACTTTCAAGTCTGAAAACAACTCATTTGTAGACAAGGAAACACAGGGTAGGAGAAAGCAATCAAGCCATCAGGGTATTTGCTCTCTGACTACCCGTCTTTCTTAGGTTGAATACCTTCCAAGACCACCCTCTTCTGCTATCTGGCAGTCCCTCTGTCCCACAGCCCCCCCCCCGCCCCAGCCTGGCTCTTACTGGCAGGCTGTTCTAAGGTCACTACAAGGGCCTGGAGGGCATAGAGTGCTTGCAGCTCCTTCTGCTCATCACAAAGGTATTTCTGTAGAAGTCGCGCTCGTGCTTTCAGCACGGCAACATCCACTCGGAGAGGATTCTCAACTGTAAGGAAAGAGAGGGGTAAGTGGAATAATGCAGCCACAGCCTTAACCAGCCCTAGACTACCAAGACTGAGACCCCTTACCCTCCCATTTGTCTGTTGGAGCCGCCCTTATCCCACCATCTCCCTGGTTTCTCTTACAGATAATTGCAGAATAGCAGACAGTTGTCATGAGGGCTCGAACTAATGTATTGGATGCTATCTGTTGCTCATTCAGGTTGGCCTGTACAAGAAGAAACAAACGGCCTATAAGTTCTGAACTGTGCTTCTAAGCCTCCGTTTTGTCACCTCCCAGCCCTTCTCATCTCAAGAAATACCTGTCCTCTAAGCTCCCCAGCAATATCCCGGAGAAACAAACCTCTATCCAGTCGAACACCTGCTGGTTACTGCTGTCATCCTTCAACAGCTTTTCCAGTTGCCTGCTCAACTCCTCAAAGGCGAGTGCTCTCTGGCCAGGGGCTTCAGACTCCTCTCCCAAGGTATATTCCACCTTCTGCAACCAAAAATTCCAGTCAAGAAGCCAGGTCCACAGTGTGACAGATAAAGACTGGCATCTTCAAATGCAGAATTAAACCCAACTCCAGCCCCAAACCTTTTCAGCGACAAATGAACCAATGTCCTGGCCTTCAGGTAGAAATTCCTTCCAGCTGAGACCAGCCTCTCGCCACAACATCCCCACTTTTTTGGGACCCTGGAAAATAGAAGAACAATTCACCAACCATTGCTCTTTCCAAAGACCCAATAGCACCACAGTAATCACCCAGTAAGTATTTACTAAAGTTCACAAGATTTCTGCCACAAACTAAGGATGCCGAAAGGTACCAGACAGGGACAGGCCTTCCATACCTAGTTTAGGGCACAGATGTTAGTCCTAAATAAGCACCCCAATAAACAGAAATTCATCCACCACCACCACAGTGCTATGGCACAAGGGTGAGGGATGTCACTTAAGCCTCTAGAAAAATGTCAATTAGTTTTGTAGGACTCTCAAGAAATCACTAGACCTCAAAAAAAAAAAAAAAAAAAAAAAGGCAAACAACCATGAAAAGGAGATGCCTCAGCAGATAGAAAGCTTGCCATGCACGTGTGAGGACCAGAGTTCAAATTCCCAGAACATAATGCAACAGAAATACCAGGTGGGAGTAACAGCTCCCCAGTAATTGCAGCATTCAGAAGGTAACAGAGGATACCTTAGGGCAAACTAATTAGCCAGATTAACTGAACCAGCAAGCTCTGAGTACAAACAAGAGACCCTGCCTCAACTAAGTGAAAAGTGATTAAGGAAAACATAGAACATCATCTCTGGCCTTCACACATGCACACACACCTTAAAACACGCAGAAAAGAAATCAACAACCAAATACTCAAACATCTCATTCAGAGTCTTCACGCCCAGCTCCAAACTCTACTACGTTTCTTTCCCCAAGTAGTTTTTTAAAATTATCCCAAATAAACAAATACTTGCTTATGATAAGAAATAACATTATTAAGTATGCTAAAGCTGAAGAGATTGCTCAGCAGTTAAAGGCAAAGTCTGCTGGCCTAGGTTTAATTCCCCAGCTACTCACATAAAGCCAGTTGCAAAAAGTGACATATCTGGTGTATGCTTGCAGTTGCAAGAGACCCTGGAGCGCCCATACACATATATACAAAATAAAATTCTACAAGTGTGCCTACTGGTTTCCTAAATTTAGAAAATCTTAGCTGTTTTAACACTCCCATCCCCAACATAAAATCAGGAAATCTTCACAAAAATAACTATCTGAAGCTAAGTGTGGTGGTGCACACCTTTCATCCCAGCACTCAGGAGGCAGAGGTAGGAGGATCTCTGTGACCATCCTGAGAATACAGAGTGAATTCCAGGTCAGCCTGGGCTAGAGTGAGACCCTACTTCAAAAAAAGCTATCTGAGTTCTTTTTTTCTTTTTCTTTTCTTTTTTTTTTTTGGTTTTTCAAGGTAGGGTCTCACTCTGGTCCAGGCTGACCTAGAATTAACTCTGTCATTTCAGGGTGGCCTTGAACTCATGGCAATCCTACTTCTGCCTCCCTAGTGCTGGGATTAAAGGCGTGTACCACCACGCCCAGCTGAGCTCTTTTTTATTTAGTCTTGTTACATTAAGTTCCAGATACCTGAATTCTTCTCCAACTATTTATCCCAATGTCTCACTACCATCAAGTAACACACCCAACTTGCCTTTCTCCATCTTTTCGGCTTTACACTGCAGTCACCAAATAACTTTCATTAACAGCTTCAGTGCCCCTTCAAAGAAAGCCTTCTGTCGTGAACATTGTCAAATACTTCATAACCTCACAGCACTAAGACACTATTTCAGCTATTATTTCCTACGTCACTTTATCCTGCTTATTAAGCTGTCACATCTCTGACTTTTTCACTACCACCTTAAGACTTCGCAACTGTTTTATTCACTACTTATAACCCCAGTGCTCAGTACATAGTAAATGTTCAAACACTAGCCAAATGAATACATGAGTCAATTGTTAAGTCTAGAAAAATCTTACATTGCCATTCTCTTTCAGCCCAAATCAAAACTTGTGATAGGCAGAAACTACCTAAATCAGCTTTTCTTCTCTCAGGTACCAAAACTGAGTACCAGTAAGACTCCAGGCCACCAAAAAAACCATGAGACTTCATGGTTACCAGAAGTAGCCCTAAACCACCTTAGTCCTGAACACACCACCCTGTGAGAACCTCACTCACCATGCTCTTACATAGGAGACCCAGGATCTCCAGCAACAAGGAAGTAGCTTTGCCCATGGGTCTCAGAGGCTTTGTAATCTCCCTGTAAGAAAAAGCATCAATGTTGATTGGCCTCCACAACCCTAAACATTACCCTATTCTTCTCCAAACCCAGGCATCCACTTTGTCCCACTCCATTCTTTAACTCCCAGGGGAAGCTTACCTGAAGAGCTCTCCCATGGGCACTCCATCTTCCTGCAGAATGGGTGTTACCAATTCTGCCAGGTAAAGCCATACATGGGGGATGTCAATTTCCATGTCCTCAGCCAATTCTAGGATTTCATACAGCCTGTAAAGGGAATCCAAGGAAGATGGACCAGAGCCAGCCTGCTTCTGGAGCATGTGGATGGCTGAGAAACAACTGTCAAGCTTTCACAGGATGTTTCCTAGACCTGGAAACAACCTCAAACTAAGGCCATCTGTCCTTAGATGGTTCACCCCCTTACAAAGTAACTTTCAACAAAATGGTTGGGCCTACAACCTTAATGCAAGATTCCAAGAGTCCCTGAGTCCTCAAAGGAAGTTATTGGTGGATGTGAACAAAGAAAACCCAAAGAAGTTGGTCATACCCTTGATAGTACTGGGCAGTGGAGAGATGCCCAGTGTAAAGTAGCTGGTGCAACAGCCGTCCCATATGCTCACGAGCAATGGTGCTGCGCTCCAGTGTGGACTCGATGCCGTGCCGCACAAAGATAAACAGCAGAGAGGGTGAGGCTAGCTCCTGTACACACTGCACTGCCTCCTGAGGGGAACAGGAGAGAAGAGAGAGAAAGCCATCACTGCCTGTCTCACCCAGAGCCTACAATGCCAGAACTGTCAGCATGGCTGCCTCCCTCCCCACTTATAATCAGCAATCACTAGCCCATTCCCAATGCCAACCTTCATGTCATTGAGATGGAGATATTCCTCGATGATAGCCTTGGACTTCTTCTCTAGTTCATCCTCAGAGAGTTCAGCTTTTGGGAGATTCACTGGGGGCAGGGTGGCTTCCCGTTTGACTATGGAAGAAGAATACAGATCCCAGATACTCTTCAGTTTGCCTTCTTAACAGTCTGAAGTTCCCCAAAAGAGCTGGGTAACAGTCCAAAGCCAGCCAATACCCTTCCATTCCTCTATCAACTTTCCCTCACCAGGATCCCGCCCGCGATCTTCTGTAAGGCTGGCTGCCTTGCGCAGTCCCTCAGGCTGGGAAGGCCGCTCTCTACTCCGCTCCTCCACTTCCTTGCTAAAGCTTCGTTTGGTGGCAGGTGTTCTTGCACGATCAATTCGATCCCCACGGTCACCTCCACGCTCACTCCGTTCTAGTCGGTCTCCCCGGTCCCCAGCTTTCTCACCCCGTTCCCGGCTCAAGCTACTCCTAAAGACAGACACATTATTTCTCACCTGTGATGCTCAAGTACTCTCTCATGCAATCACCCATCATGCAGGGCAACTGCTAAGCATCGTTCTTGGCACCAGGAATATGTCCCAACCTTAGCCAGGGCTTCAAGCAACACAGATATAAGGACTTCCCATGCTATGACAACCACCCAAACCCAATCATCACAATAATATCAGCATAAAGAACAAAGACCCTTTAGGAGCCCTCACCTCTGTATTACACGTCTGTTATCTGTGTTCTCTGTGGGTACTGCTTGTTGAAGGGCTGAGAAACGATTCAAGGTACTAGTAGCTGGACGAGCAGCTTCTGATGCTAAGGAGGCAGAAAACTGGATTAAAATTGCTTACCTTTTCTTGGAGAGAAGGAGGGTGATCATTTCATGAAGGCCAAGCTGGCCTCAAACTAGATATGCAGTGAAAAATGACCTTCAACTCCTCATCCTTCTATCTCTGATCTCCTACACTCGGTTATGGGCACATGTCAACATGCCTGGTTAAATTCTCCTAACTTTTAACCTAATTAATTTAAGTCGCTTGGTCCAAGTGATGACAGGATAAAGTATTTCAGCCTCTGGCACAATATACATTTTTCTTGCACTCCCTAATCACTTATTCTTAAAAGTCTCCCATATTGGTAAGGTTGTGCCTCAAGGGAGTTCAGGATAACTATCCCGCTACTTATTATATATAGTGGCTTCCATACCTGTGTCTGAGGGCTTGGCACCTGAGCCCCCACTGCTGCCCTTGCCCCAGCTCAGGCGCCCTCCAGGTGCAAAGAGCTGGTTATTAGAATCAATGGAGCCAGGCTGTAGAAGGAGAGAGCAGACTCATGGGTATGAAATGGGTAAAATGGGTAAAGCCTTTGGTCAACATCACCACACAACAGCCACTCTGGTAATGAATGGACCAGATAATGGGTCAAGCAAGTTTTTACTATAAAGGGTCAGACTATATACACGCATGCTCGCACACACTCACGGGCTCAAGGCAATATACTCCTACCTCTGTCTCCCAAGTGCTGGGATTAAAGGCGTGCACCACCATGCCCAACTTCAGACAGTAAATATTTTAAACTTTGTAATCCTATCTATGGTACTTATTCTGCCATAATGGTATAAAATCTGTAGTAAATACTGCTTAGAGAACTGACCATAACTGTATCCCAACAGCAGTATTCAGAGACAATATAATTTAAATTCTAAAGTCAGGCATGGTGGTACACACCTTTAATCCCAGCACTCAGGAGGCAGAGATAGGATTGCTGTGAGTTTGAGGCCACCCTGAGACTACATAGTGAACTCCAGGTCACCCTGGATTAGAGTGAGACCCAACCTAGAAAAACTGAAGAAAAGTTCTATATAACTTTTTCTTTCCTTTTGTTTCCTTGGGTTTTTGTTTGGTTGGTTTTTTTCAAGGCAGGGTTTCCCTGTAGTCCAGGCTGACCTGGAATTCACTCTGCAGTTTTGGATCCTCCTATCTCTGCTTCACAGTGTTGGGATTAAAGGTGTGTGCCACTACACCCAGCTTTTTAATTGTTTATTTTGAAGCGGGATCTCAATCTATTCCAGGCTGACCTGGAACCCACTCTAGCTCTAGGCTGGCCTCATAGGGAACCTCCTACCTCAGCTTCCTCAGAGCAATGGAATTAAAGGCATGTACCACACCTTTCCACGGGTCTGAGGCTTTGTAGTCTCCTTGTAAGAGAAAGTCTGACTCTTTCCTTTAAAACATAATTTTACTTATTTGTAGCTGTGTGTGTTGGCACACGCCTTTAATCCCAGCACGTGGAAGGCAGAGGTAGGAGGACTGCCCTTGGGGGGGGGGGGAGAGGAGACAGAGAGAGAGAGAATGTGTGTGTGTATGTGTGTATGTCTGACCCTTTATAGTAAAAACTTGCTTGACCCCTTGTCTGGTCCATTCAGACTACATAGTGAATTCCAGGTCTGCCTAGGCTACAGCTAAAATGGGAAGGAAAAAAAAAAGGGCTGGAGAGATGGCTTAGATGTTCAAGCACTTGCCTACAAAGCCAAAAGACCCAGAAGCCACATAAGCCAGATGCACAAGGGACACATCTGGAGTTCATGTGCAGTGGCTAGAGGCCCTGGCGTGCCTATTCTCTCTCAATAAACAAATAAAATATTTTTTAAAATTTATTCATTTATTTGAGAGCGGCAGCAGAGAGAGAGAAGCAGATAGAGAGAGAATGAGTGTGGAGGGCCTCTAGCCACTGCACGTGAACTCCAGATGCATGTGCCACCTTGTGCATCTGGCTTATGTGGGTCCTGGAGAATCAAGCCTTGAACTGGGATCCTTTGGCTTCATAGGCAAGTGCATAACCACTAGGCCATCTCTCTAGCCCGAAAATAAAATTAAAAGAAAAGGGGGGGGGGGGGCTGAAGAGATGACTTGGCAGTTAAGGTGCTTGCCTGCAATGCCAAAGGACCCAGGTTCAATTCCCCAGGACCCACATAAGACAGATACACAAGGTAGCACATGCATCTGGACTTCATGTGCATCAGCTGAAAGCCCTGGCACATCCAATCTCTCTCACTCAAGAAAGTAAATAAAAAAATGTTTAAAAAACTATTTACAAGTGAACAGAGACACTGGGGCCTCCTGCCATGGCACATAAAACTTCAGATGCAAGTGCCACTTTTTGCATTTGACTATACATTGGGGAAGTGATCCAAGTCTGGCTTTTTTAAAATTTTTTTGGGGGTATTTTTATTTATTTACCTGAGAGTGACAGAGAGAGAAAGAGGCAGAGATAGAGAGAATGGGTGCGCCAGGGCCTCCTGCCACTGCAAATGAACTCCAGACACATGTGCCCCCTTGTGCATCTGGCTAACGTGGGTCCTGGGGAATCAAGCCTTGAACCGGGGTCCTTAGGCTTCACAGGCAAGCGTTTAACCACTAAGCCATCTCTCCAGCCCCCTGGGTCTGGCTTTTAAGGCAAATGCCTTTAACCTCTAAGCCATTTCCCTAGCACCCACCCTTGCTTTTTGGAAGTAGGGTTTCACTCTAGCCCAGGCTGACCTCCACTCAGCCTCTGTAGTGCTAGGATTAAGTTATACACACACACACACACACACACACACACACACACACACACACACTTTCTTTATCATTAAATTATTATTCATTTACATTTTACTCAACCATTTAAATAAAAAGGTAAAAACCAATTTTTCTGGTTTGTACGAAATATATAATGGGCTAGATTTGATGTTCCTGTCAGTTTACCCAGAGCAATTAGAACAATACCTAGAGCTACAACATTTCAACAATACAGTTTCTAGTTATCTAACCAGTTAGTCCAAGTTCAGTTGACACTTCCCAACTAATGCCTGCTTGATCACTCTTGATCCTCTGCCCCAGGAGCACCATCTACTCCAGCACATACCCCTACCTTTGTAATCTTGGTGAGTCGTGAGGTGTCAATGGGGCGGCTGCCTTTGCTGATAGGGACTGTATTCCAGCCACTGTCATCCACAGGTGGAAGTCCACGGCCTGCAATAAAAAGAGGGACTTACTGGAATAACAAGGCCTAGCAAATCCTTCTCAAACAGCCCTAGCAATCCTTCCTCAGATCCTCAGTTCCATCATGTGGTCTCAGTGGCCCAGACACGTGGCACTAACAGAAAGTCATCAGCGGAAAGCACAACCCCACAGGAGCTTCGGTGTCCCGAGCCCTACAGCCCCAAACTCACTTATGGGTGGGCCTGGAGGGCCACCCCGACGCTTGTCACTGCCTTTGGCCATGAGCTGCTGTACTTTGATGTGTTCACGGTGCTCCTCCATTTCGGCCTCCTTATGGATCTGGTCAATAGTTTTGGGACCTTGATCCCCTCGGCGTGGCACCCAATTGCTCTGTGGGAACAAGAGGGCAAGAGGCAGTTATGTCAGAGAGACCAGAAAAGGCAGTGTCAGGAACTGGGAGCAGCAGGTGACATTTAAGGAAGACACACATACCTGCCGCAAATCCAGCACATCCTGCAGCATAAAACGGATACGAGATGAGGTTTTCTTTTCTTTAATAATTTTTTCCATCTGGTTGAAATACTGATCCATTCGAGGCTAGGAAGAAGCAATGGGGCCAAGTCAGGCACTTCTACCACTAACCCTCTGACACTAGATAAGCAGCAGACTCAGCAGCGGGGTACTTCCCCCCTTCCTCAGGATCTCTACCTTGGCTTTTGCAAAATCGAGGTCTTTGCCAATAGTGGTGAGCAGACGACAGAGGCATTCCAGGGACTCTTCATCATGGTTCTTAAGCAGTTTTACCACACAATCATGCATTATAGCCTCTGTTAACATCTTCAGCTTGAATAACTCCCCAATAAACTTGATATTCCCTAATGAGCGCCGCCGGGCTATGTCTCGAGCTTCTTCCAACTCTTCCTTCAGACGCCCCCGTTCCTCTGCCTGTCAGCCGTAACACAGGATCAGGTTAAAAAGATAACTCACTGCCTTTAATCCCAGCACTTGGGAGGCAGAGGTAAGAGGATCTCTGAGTTCAAAGCCACCCTGAAACTACATAGTGAATTCCAAGTCAGCCTGGGTTAGAGAGAGACCCTACCTCGAAAAACCAAAATAATAATAATAATAATAAAATAAAATAAAGATAACTCTTGGAGCTGGAGAGAAGAGATGCCTCAACAGTAAAAGGTACTTGCTTACAAAGTCTGATAGCCCTGGTTTGATTCCTCACTACCCACGTAAAGTCAGATGCATAAAGTGGTACAGGTAGCTGGAGCTGCAGTGGCAAGAGGCCCTGGCATACCCATTCTAATTTTCTCCCTTCCTCAGCTTGCAAATAAATGAATGAATGAATGAATGAATGAATGAATGAATGAAAAAGCCAAGCATGGGGACTGAATGCCTTTAATCCCAGCACTGAGGCTGAGATAGAATCACTGTGAGTTAGAGGCTGGCCTGGGCTAGAACAAGATCTTACCTCAAAAAAACAAAAACAAAAAATCTTTGTGGTGGTGAACACCTTTAATCCCAGCACTTGGGAGTCAGAGGTAAAGGACTGCTGTATGAGGCCCCCTGAGACAGAGTGAGTTCCAGGTCAGCCTCAGCCTGTGCTAGAGTGAGACCCTATCTCAAAAAACAAAACAAACAAGACAATCCAAAACAGGCTGGAGGGACGGCTTAACGGTTAAGGCACTTGCCTGCTAAGCCTAAAGTCCCAGGTTCAGTTCTCCAACACCCACGTAAGTCAGATGCACAAGCTGGCACATGCACCTGGAGTTCATTTGCAGTGGCTAGAGGCGCTGGTGTGTCTATTCTATCTGCCTCTCTCTCTCCACTCAAATATATCAATAAAATATTTTAACCCCCTCCCCCACAAAACAACAGAAAGGCAACAGGACTAGGGAGATGGCTCAGGCGCTAAAAGCACTTGCTGTACAAGCATGAGGACCTAAATTTTTTCCCCTGAACACATGTCAAAAAGCAAGGCATGAGGGCTGGACAGAAGGCTTAGCAGTTAAGCACTTGCTTATGAAGCCTAAGGATCCCAGTTCGAGGCTCAATTCCCCAGTACCCAAACAATCCCAAACAGGTTGGAGAGATGGCTTAGAAGTTAAGGCATTTGCCTGCTAAGCCTAAAGACCCAGGTTCAATTCCCCAATACCCACATAAGCCAGATGCACAAGGTGGCATATGCATCTGGAGTTAGTTTGCAGTGGCTGGAGGTCCTGGTGCACCCATTCTCGCTCGCTCTCTCTCTGCCTCTTCCTCTCAAATAAATAAATAGTAAAAAGAAAAGCATGGCCTGGTACCATTACCCCAGCCTTGAGTGAGGGAAAGACAGGAGGGCTGCTAGGGTTCCCCAGTCAGCTAGTCGAACCAGTTTCAAGGAAATCAGGCAGAAGAGGAACTCTGGCTTCTGCATGCACATCTACATACAGGTATGCATACAACCACACATCAAAAAAATTAAAAACTGGGCTGGAGAAATGGCTTAGTGGTTAAGGCGCTTGCCTGAACAGCCAAAGGATCCAGAACCACATAAAGCCAGATGCACAAGGCTATGGATGCACCTGGAGTTTGTCTACTGGCTATAGGGCCTTGTGTGCCCGTTCTCTCTCTCAATAAATAAAAATTTAAAAATAAACAAACAGAAAAAAAAAGGGGGGCTAGAGGGATGGCTTAGCAGTTAAGGCATTTGCCTGCAAAGCCAAAGGCCCCAGGTTCAATTCCCCAGAACCCATGCAAACCAGATGCACAAGGTAGTGCATATGTCTGGACTTCATCTGCAGTGGCTGGAGGCCCTCGCACACCCATTCTCTCTGTCTCTCAAATAAATAGATAAAACAAAAATTAAAATTTTCTTTTTAACAAAAAAACTAACCACTGAAACTCTACACCAAATTACACCTGGGTTGGGGGAGGGAGTGGATCTAGTAGTAAGTTTTCTCTCACCGTTGCAGCCTCATCCATCTCTTTTTGTTTTTTTTCAAAAACTTCATCATCATCTTTGTCTTTCTCAAACTCCTTCTGACATCGATTCAACAATAGTTTTCGAAAATTCACAGTCACCGTTGGCTTCTCTGTAGTGGGCACTTTTAGCTGCAGGTTAAAGAGAATGTCACACTCAGATTAGTCCAGTGCAGAGAAAGCCTTCTATAACAATCTAAGTACCTGACCTGGAAGACTAGCCTTGGCTCTGCTATGTCCTGGCTGTTAAGAAAAACTGGACCCCTGGAGCCTTAGGAAGAGAAATGGAAAGTCAGACTATTATTTCTAAACTTGGGGCAGGGAAGAAAGATGGCTCATCACTAAGTGTTTATTTGCAAAGCCTGCCAGCCCAGGTTCAATTCCCTAGCCACGTATGTAAACCAGATGCAAAAGTGGCACAAAGCCGGGCATGGTGGCATACACCTTTAACCCAAGTCAGGAGGCAAAGGTAGGAGGATTGCTATGAGTTCAAGGCCACCCTGAGACTACATACTGAATTTCAGCTTAGCCTGGACTTGCAAGACACTTGCTACTTCAAAAAGAAAAAGTAGCACAAGTCACTGATGTTCATTTGCAACAGTAAGAGGCACTGGGTGCACCCATACACAATAAATGAATAAAACTTTAATTTAAAAGAAATTTTAAATAATTTATACAACAGTGGAAACTAACCGTCATGAGGCAACGGCACATGTTGGCATAGGCCACAGAAAAATTGGGCTCTGAAATGGCCTTCTCAAAGATGAGGTCAATGACTCCTTTGAGACGTTCCTCAGTGTCGATGGCTAGCTGTGTCACTTGCTTCATCAACTGCTGGAACATCTGTGGTGTTAGCTTATTTAGGATGGAGCGCACCCTTCGGAACAGGTCCTGTGGGGGAAAGGAGAAGATTCAATCAGACACTGGTGACACAGGACAAAATGAACTGAAGCAGATGTTGGCAGGAAGGATGGACAGATGTAAGGAGGCTTAGACAGCAGACCTTGAGCAGGGAGAGAGCACAAGCAGGATTTGCCAATACCTGGGTCTTGCTTCCATCAGCATCTTCTTCCCCTCGGTCCTTATCAGCTGCTGTCCGCTTGCTACTGGGTTTCCAAGCCTTCTCTGCTTTGTTCAGTTTTATATCTTCAGACATTAACACTGTGGCAATGATCTTGCGTGGTTCCTTTCGAGGGCCTTGTTGAGAGCGCCTGGGTCCTAGGCCAGCCTGCTAGGCAAGGGAGGACAAGAGAACACAGAACCAGTAAGTACAACATTTGAGCCACGCCACACATCTGCAGGACAGACTTCTCACAGGATGATATACTGAAGATGCCACCCCCCCCTTCCCCACCTGTCTTTCTGCCAGCCCCACTCACCGGCCCTCGGGGCAGCTCCCCACCTGGCCCACCCCTTGGGGGCCCACGGTTGCTGAGGGCTGGTCGGCCAAGGTTGGCAAAGGATGGAGTGAAGTCTGGCCCACAGTTGATGCCAGGTAGTCTGGAGGGATCCAGTGGCCTAAGTGGTGTTTTATTGGCCTGGGGGAGGGAGGAGAAACACATAGGCTTCAGAAGGTTACAATGATCATCTTCTCTTCTTGGACCTCAGGCAATTCCAGCTCAAACCAACCCTCCTCAAAACACCAACCTTGTCCAGGACCACATCAGTTATATGGGGCAATCCTTCTGGCTTCTGCATACTGGCAAAAATAAACTGAAAGCCTAGCAGAAATTCCCGGTCATAACGCTTCTTCTCTTCGAGGTTCAGAGGCTTCCACTGATCTGCAAGCAAGGATGCATTAGTCACCCTCCTGTCTTCTGGAGCACAGGGGCAAGAATACTCAACTTCCTCAACCCTTCCTCCAACATACCTGACTTGTACTCATACTTCTGTTCCCCAGGCTGGATATTCTCAGCATTGTGAATTTTGTCTTCCTTGGAGTCCCAAGACTCTTCTGCTTCGTCGGGCCGTGGAGGCACACTACTGCCTTCAGACTCTGGGCCTGGATTGCTGCCAGCAGGAGGCTGATTCTCCACCTCTGGTACTGCTGGGTTCACCTTTGAACAGACCACCCAGGTTCAGTTGCATGACCACTGTTCCATACTCTGCCATCTCTCACCTATTTTTCTTGCTCCCTTACCTCCTTAAAGGCATCTAGGAGGTCTCCCACTGCCTCCTTCTTATTTAGCTCCTTAATTTTCCGTCTTCTCTTTGGCACAGATACTGCCACTAAGAGTGGAGACAGAGAGGGGCAAAGCAAAAGAATGAATACTTTTAGGAGTATCCCTAACACATGGGAAAATTACAATACAGCCATACTTCCTCTTTCCATCATACTCACTCTAGACTTGTTTTCAGTCTAGCTGGGAGCGGTGGTGCATGCCCTTAATCCCCAGCACTTGGGAGGCCGAAATAGGAGAACTGCTATGAGCTCTAGGCCAGCCTGAGAATTCCAGGTTAGCCTGGGCCAGACCGAGACCCTAGCTCAAAAAATAAAACAAAACAATACGTACAAAAAAGTCTCCACTCTAGGTGGGGCATGGGTGTAATCCCAGCACTTGGGAGGCAGAAACAAGAAGATCAACAGTTTAAGGCCAGCCTAGGCTACATGAGACCCTAATGTCAAAAAAAACTTATGGCACACGCCTTTAATCCCAGCACTTAAGAGGTAGGAGGTAAGCTGTGAGTTCGAGGCCAGCCTGAGACTACATAGTGAATTCCAGGTCAGCCTGCGCTAAAACAAGCCTCTACCCTGGGGGGGAACAAAAACTTAAGACAAGCTAAGAAGATGGCTAGCACTTAAAGGTGCTTGCTTGTAAAGCCTATCCAGCTGGGTTTGATTCCTCAGTATCCATTTGTTTTTTGTTTTTGTTTTTTTTCAGTTTTTCGAGGTAGGGTCTCTGGTCCAGGCTGACCCGGAATTCACTATGTAGTCTCAGGCTGGTCTTGAACTCATGGTGATCCTCCTACCTCTGCCTCCAAAGTGCTGGGATTAAAGGCATGTGCCACCAACACCGAGCTCCTCAGTACCCATGTAAAGCCAGACACAGAAAGTGGCACACACATCTGGAGTTCATCTGCAATGACAAGAGACCTGGGCATGCTCATTCATTCTCATTCTCTCTCAAATCATAAAAAAAAAAATTAAAATTCCTCACTCTGCTTTTTAGGGTCCACTACAGAGCTTCCATACAGACGACCCAAATGGAAATTCAACACAGAGACGATACAGACTCCCATATCCTGTTCCAATCACCACCAGTCACACCTTACCTTGAGTGGCTGCTGCCACCTCTAAACTTGCAGACAACTGGTTTGAGATAGGGGTGCTCTCTGAGGGGAGAAGCTCCTCTCCCCCCTTCTCACTCTCAGCTTCTCCCACTTCTTCTTCCTCATCCTCTTCCTCTATTTCCTCCTCCTGATTAGGGGAAGTATCCGGAAGAGTCGTAGGTGGAGTGGCAGCAAGAATGGCAGGGGGCACCAGGGATGCAGTATCTCCCCCTGTGGCCTGCTCCTCTGGCTCACTGACTGGGCTTAAGTCCACAGCTGGTGGAGAGGGGGCTCCGTTGAGCAGTTCCTCAGGCTGGGCAGTTGGAGCAATGGGCACAGGGGATTCAGAAGGACAAACTGAAAGAGCAGGAGGGGTCGGCTCTGGGTTTGTCTCCACCTCTGGTTCCAGATCCTCAGTTGGGACCATGCCATTAGGCTCATGAATTTTCACCTTGTGAGAGGCTGGAGATGTAGGAACCTGCAGAGGACCCGAAGAGAACTCGGATTCTGGAATTGGTTTGCTGAGTGTCACTTCGACTTCCAGTATGGGTTCAGCAAGAGTGGGTTCTGGAGAGAGGCAGTATGGCTCCTCAGTTTCATGGGAGATAGGGGTTGATTCTTCCACAGACATTTGTATCACTCCTGCTGTCATAGTGTCCCCAGGAATAGAGAGGACTCCGAGATTAGTCTCAGACCCCGGTTCTAAGATTGGGGGTGGTGATGGGGTTGGAGAAGGCGATGAAGGCTGGGATTCTGAAGGGCTGTGCTCTGGGACAGGCAGCCCTGGCCGGCCCCCAATGACTGCTCCCTGCGGCCGGTCATCTGCATCACAGGAAGGAAGAATTAATACCTGAAGGCAAGCACTTCATTGCTTCTGCTTCTCTTCCTCCTAGCCAATTTCACATTCCCACCCTACACCTAACCTTCTCCCACCAAAGCTTGTGTCCATTCTAATCTAAAATGAAGTCGACCCTCAAATCCATTACACAAAGCCCCATTCTTCTGGTAATCAGTTCAGGTCACTTCACCTCCATGAAATTTTAAATCACACTCCACTTCCCTACAAACGCTGCCCCAGTGCCTTTCTTACCTGGCCGGACAATGACAGCAACTTGGGGCGTCTCCCCATTAGGTTGAGGCTCCAGACCGCCTCCCGTCTGCAGGACACAAAGGGTTACCAAGTTTGCACTGAAGAGTCCCACACCCTTCTTTACTAGAGTCATTTCTACTCTGCCTAGAAATCCAGGAAAGCAGGGAAATAAATCCCTCAGTTGAAGGAAAGATCAAGTAACTCAGGAGTCCAGGGCAGAATAGCTGTCCCAGCTATGGCATCACTCAAAGAGCTGACAGTACCTGGGGAGGGGTGGGTGTGGAAGCAGTGCGGGCCCCAGACATGATCTCCTCTGTGATATCCTTCCCTCCTTGGTTTGGATCTCGAATTCGGATCTGGGGGAAGAAAGGTATGGGATGAATGGGACACAGGAGTCCACCTCTCCACCCTGCCCCACTCTTAAGATGCTGGGCCAACCCCCCACCCCTACTGGGAAGCAGGTGCCAGAAACCCCATGAGTTCTACTGTCAACCCATTTGGCTGCTCTTGTAGTCACCACCCTATCCCCCACCCCTAAGAGACTCTTGACCTCACAGAACAGCTCTGCACATCACAATGCCCCTCCCCTCTTACTCTACCAGCAGTCCCTGAGACAGTGGCTGCACATGCCAGGGCCACCCAAGACCTCCATCTAGCACCCTGTTGGCTCACTCGTGGCTAGTTGGCTTGATCTCTAGGGGCAGGACCCAGATCTAGTGGGTGGAGCCAGGGTGACTCAGCGGCTTCCCCAGCCCTGGCACCCTATTCTGGGCACCACGCCCAGGGCTTGAGGATTGAGCACAAGCAGAGGCCCCAGAGCTTCCAGGACTAGAGTGGAGGTGGGAGGCACAGAAAACAAGCCATTTCCAAGGAAAGCCACCAGATATCCACAACCAGGCAGTTTGTATGACGCCAAGAGAACGAGCTTCTTTGGGATTTCCCTGCTACCACTGTAGTCTATGAGCTCCTTCTACGTGGAAATCTCAGACCCTACAAGAAACCTCCACACTGCAGACCCTTTTCTCTACCTACTCTCAACTGATGATCTCTCAAATTTTGCTCCCACTGGTACAACAACCCAGCAACACAAGGTCTCAGCTCTCCCCTCCCAGGTGCTGCAAAGCCCCTAGCTGCTACTCACCGTTTTCCGCTCCCTCTTGGGAGCAATCTGGGGTGGTTGGTTCATCAAAACTGGGGCAGGGGCCACACTAGCAGGAAACTGCTGCACACCTTGGGCTGGGTAGTAGGCACCAGCTTGGGGGAGGGAGGACAGAAAGGAGGATTGGTGGCAGCGTCAAGGCCTAACCATATACTAATGTCTGCTAGAGCACCTCCCACCCCAGAACCTCTCATCAAACACAGCCAGCCCCTTGCCCTGCCCTACCCTCCTCCCTAGGGAATTAGGTGTCTGTCAAAGCAGGGGAACCAGTTTGAACTGCGTTTACAAGAATTCCTGACTCAGGTACACACACCTTATAAGCAGGCACTCCTTCCTCTCCTCACCAGCTACCAGGAGGACTTCTATCTGTTCTATTCCACAAGGCACTCTTATGTGTGCACCCCACCCCGGCAACAAGCACATACACCCTCAACCTGAAACATGATCATCTCTTTGGCTGGTAATGAGAAAAAGAGATTTGCCAACCCTCTTCCACTCAACCTGATCCCAGTTTCAGTCTTTAGCCCTTTGCAAGGAGCAAGGTAACAAAGTATGAACTGGGCCCAGGATGAAAAACAATTGTCTCCAAAGCAAAGTACATTTATAACCTCATCCATAATTGCCACATGTTCATTTTTAACAAGCACCATGATGGTATTCAAGTCATGAAAATGAATAAACTATACATGTGTTAGGAGTCCATATGTAACATCTTTCCTGGTAAGAAAAATATTTTTATTTTGCGGGGTGTTTTTTGAGATAGGGTCTCACTCTTGCCCAGGCTGACCTTGAACTCACAGCAACCCTCCTACCTCAGCCTCTTGAGTGCTGGGATTAAAATGTGTACACCACCACAACCGGCTAGAAAAAGTTTTAGAAACCACTGCTACAAGATGGGTGTGGTGGCTCATACCTGTAATTCCAACAATCTGGGACACAAGAGGCAGGAAGATCCCTCCAAGTTCCAGGCTAACCTGGTCCACATAACGAGTTCCAAACCAGCCAGGGCTACATACCAAGACCTTGTCTCAAAAAAAAAAAAAAAAAAAAACTACTGCCATAAAGAACAGACTCTTTCCTAGACTACAAATGAAAAATAGCTATGAAATCTCCCAAACTCATGTTATATCTCCTAGCTATGGAAGGAATATTCATGGAAAAAAGTCGAACACGCTCTCAAGGGGAACAGGGAACCCTACATTCCTTTTTTGTTTGTTTTGTTTTTTTTCAAGGTAGGGTCTTGCTGTAGCCCAGGCTGACCTGGAATTCACAATGCAGTCTCAAGTTGGCCTCAAACTCACAACAATCTTCCTACCTCTGTCTCCCATGTGCTGGGACTAAAAGGCATGCACCACCACATCCGATTGTTTCTACATGTATTTCGTGTTTGAAGTACGGTCTCATTCTAGCCCAGGCGGACCTGGAACTCATTCTGTAGTCTCAGGGTGGCCTCAAACTCTCAGCAATCCTCCTACCTCTGCCTCCCGAGTGCTGGGATTAAAGGCATGTGCCACCCCACTCGGCTTTAAAAGAATCTTGAGGGAAGATAAGAGCATGGGCACACAAGAGCCTCCTGCTGCTGGAAATGAGCTCCAGAGGCATGTGCCACTGACACACTGGCTCTGCAGGTACTGGGGAATCAAACTCAGGCCATCAGGCTTTACAAGCAAACACCTTTTACCACTAGGCATCTCTCCAGCCCCTCTCCAGGCTGGTGTTAAATGCCTGCATCAGCCTCCTGAGTGCTGGCATTACAGCTATGAGCTACCACACCCAGCTGGATCCTACATTTCTTGATATGGGGAAGATTCCGTCTCTCGGCAAACCATCAAATCTCTCCTCACCAATATGTAACTTACTAAGCACTAATCCCTACCATCTCTTAGCGCTATCATTTTTTAGCCCAAAGCCACACCGAAGAGGTATCCTGAGAGTCAGGAAGCTGATCATGTGCAGCGCTCCCTGGGATGCATTCTCACCTGACTCCCTCCTTGCTTACCGTAGGTCCCAAACTCGGTAGGACTTGCACCTGGATAGAAGCCTGGGGCTCCTGGCTGCACAGGGTACTGCTGTGTTGGGACAACATATGTGGAACGCCCCTGGTAGGGGTTGGGAGGAAGAGGAGGGAAAGGGAGATGAGGAAAGTGACGAAAACCACATTAGACTACAAAGTAGGGCGAGCTGAGTCTGGGCAATAATCAGAAGAGCTGGGATCAGAGAGGGCCAGGTTAATAGAAAGAAGTGAGGATGGGGAACAAGGTATTCTGGCTTCCAGCTCCCAGCCTCACCTGTCCAGGGATGTAGTAGGCCCCCTGGGAGGCTGAGTAGGAGATCTGGGAAGGGATCATCATTACTTGGGATCCAGCAGGGTAGACATGGGCAGCAGGGCCAGGACGGGCGGGGGCTGCACTCTGCACTCGGGAGGCTGCACTGCTCGGGGGCTGGGCCCGGCTAGGGTAGAAGTGCTATCAGAAGGGAGGAAAGCGGATGGTGTCAAGAAGGGGAGGAAGTGGACAGCAAATCAGCACTCCATCATGCCTGCATAATCTGGAAAGTGGGCTTCAGAGCATGGACACCATCCTTCCAAGACCCACCTAACCGACCGATTAAGTGGCCTCTTATACACACACTTGCCCTCCAAACTCAGATGAATACTTGTATCCTGTGTGTGTATGTACTCCCTCACTGCCATGCATACTCACATCACCTCCAGAGTACAGATTTCCTGACAAGATGCAGTATGTCTGTACATCTAAGGCCCTTTCAGGCAACATACTCTCCAACATGCACTGCTCTGCCTAAAGTACTAAGGAACTAAGTGCTAACATGCAACTGTCTCCCAGTACCTAGATACTTGCTCTCTAACAGCCCCTAACATGCATTACTCGGCCTCAAACTGAAGATCTTAACAGCAAACAAGTACCCACCCTAACGACCCAATCCATCCCTATGTCTAGCCCCAACTAAGGCAGAGGATGGGGTGAGACCAGGAGGCAGTGCAGGATGAGGAAAGGAGGTATTACCTGCAGAGACCTGAATCCTCCCTGGGAGCACATGGGACAGGAAAGAAGAAAATTATCCCCAAGGTGATGAGGAGGGGACAAAACTGAAGGAGGTAAGGCAAGAATCCTCCCACTTAGGACAAACTTGGGGGGCAGAGGAAAGTAAAAACAGTTGGTGTGCTTATCTCACCACAATCCAAAGAAAAAGCAAAGAAAGGGGATGGAGCAATGGCAATCTCCCAGTAAGAGAAACAGGAAAGAGTGGTAATCAGGCCCCACAGCACTGTCCCCAGTTCTCATAGGCATGAGGACCCTAGTAATGCCACCCTCAAGGACTACATACTCCCCAGGGAACGAGCAACAAGTAGCTTAACAACATAAAGTACAGAGCTGCATGGAAGGAAAAAAAAAAAAAAATCAAGATTTTTCCCCAGTTCACACCCAGGACCCCTACTCCCCATCCCCACAATCCCTCACCTGTCGGGGCTGAGAAGGCGTGTTCATTTGTGTCGCTTGTGGCGTACTGAACACCACCGGTGCAGTCTGCCCCGGGGGAAACGCTGGCTGAAGGGGGAGACCAGAGTTCAGCAAGAGGGGAAGCCCAGGTGGGGCCGAAACCCAAGCTGGTGAAATAAGGGGAGCAGATCTGCAGCAAGAGCCTCAGCAGTCCACATATTACCTCCCTGTGACAGCCCCCAGGGACAGCCAGGGGCCCTATCTCAATTTGGCAACAGGCAGCTGCACTTTGCCCTGACACAGATGGGGGTGGTAAAATCCAGAGGTTGGAATGTGTTCCTGACTGGCAGTGTGGCCCCCCACTCCTATCCTAGTCCTGCTAATTTCTCTCTAATTACCTGTGGGAGTCCAGGGGACCTAGCAGGTGGGGGGCCTGTGGGCTGTGGAGCTTTGTTCATTTCATTTGGTGCCACATCAGGGTCCCCCCAGCACCTGTTGGGAAAGAGTGGAGCTCTGAAAGGGGAAAGGACCCGAGCATAAGGCAAATGGGTTGGGGGAAGGGTGGTAATAAGGGCTGGGTCCAACACGGAGCCAGGGAGATGCCAGGGTAATAAGGAATAGAAAAGATCCAGCCGGGTGTCCCCACCAACACACTGTCAAATCGGCATCACCTCCAACCCCCGCTCCCCTTTGCCTGCCGAAAACAACCCCCTCACTCACCCCCTCGGTTAAGAATCAGTCCACGGTGTGGCCTACAGGTTCTGGGCATCCGAGGGCCTGGGGTTGGGAGGTGAGGGGTATCAACCTGGCTCCGCGGGGCCCAAGACCAACCAGACCGGAAATTCCAGGTCTCGCTGGCACCAGGCTCCCGGATCACAAACGGAGCAGGCTGCTTCGGCCGTGGTGTCCCCACCCCCAACCCAGGACACAGTGGTTCGGGGCCTGGCTGGCTCAGAGGCACAGGGTACGGCCGCCGTGCAGGCACTAGCGCGCGGCCGAAGGCAAGGCCTGCCGCGGCCCGAGAGGATAGGCCAAGAAGGGCGGGAGCCGGACCCTAAAAAGGCCGGGCCGGCTGCGGCCGCAGAGGAGCCGGCTTCAGACAAGCGAGGGTCGGCCTGGATGGCTGGCGGGCGGGCGGGCGGGGCTGGGGGCTCCTCCCTGCCTGCCGCCGCCGCCGCCGCCTCCCTCCCCTGCGCACAGCCGGCCAGTGCCAAAGAACAACGTGTCACTTCCCGGCGGCCCGACCACGAAGGGGGGAGGGGGCAGCGCGTCCCGAGCCACCGTGCCTGTGCCGCGGGCCGCCGGGCCTGCTCGGGTCTGGCCCGGGTGGCATTTCGCCGCCGGAGAGCCCGGCGCCCTCCCAGCCCGCGGGGCCTTGCACGGGCCGACCCCGCGCTCCCCACCCCACCCCCACCCAGGCCGGGCACACGTGGGCTGGGGATCCGGCCCCGACGGGCAGGGGCCCGGGCTGGGGCCTGGAGGCCGGGGCGCCGGGGCGGCGGCGGAGGGTGGCGGGTCCGGGCTCGGATGGCGGCGGATGCGGGGGGAGGGGTGGGGGGGGCTGGGTCGAGCCCGGACATGGCGGCTTTACCTTCAGTCTCCTTCAGTCCGCGCGGCCAAACCCCACGCAGCCGCACAGACGTAGTCCACAACCATTTCCGGCTCCCCGCACAGATCCCGCTCGGCGGCCACCGCTTCTCCGCAGGCGCAGCCGGCGCCCCCACGTGACCGGCGCGCGGGGCGGAGCCGAGCTCGGCGCCCCGGAGCACATGGGATTTGCTCCGCCCCACCACGTGACAGCCGCTGCCCGCCCCCGGGTCCCCTCCCTAACTTCAGAACTCGCAGACCGACTCCCCTCTGGGTCTCTTGTTTGGCGGTTCTTTTAGTTCATTCATACTTTGCGAAGGCATTTATTGAGCGCCTGAGTGCTAAATGAGGTGCTAGCAGGAAGCTGAGAATACTGAACTTGAAAGTCCTGCCTAAGCAAATGGTGGTTACAATACAATTAGGCAGCGTCAGAAAATAGCGTAAACTTGGTCATTGAAAGGCCCATTAACTCAAATATTCTGCGTAAAGAAGTAATTTTAGATTTGTTTACAAAAGGCCACTCAAGGGAGGGGCAAAAGTCTAATCGTGAGGACTTCAGACTGACGGGCTTTGGAGGCGCCACTTCCAAGGGAAAGCGAGGGAGCACACCTGTAATCCCAGCACTAGGGAGGCTCAGGTAGGAGGTGGAACCCTAAATTAGAGGCCACTCTGGGCTACAGAGAAAGTTCCAAGTCAAACTCGATAAAGTGAGACCTTGAAGTGTGATGGCACTCGCCTGTAATCCCAGCACCTAGGAGATAAAGGTAGGAGGATTGCCATGAGCTCGAGGCCACCCTCAGACTACATAGTGAATTCCAGGTCGGCCTGGAGTGAGACCCTACCTTGAAAAGCCAAAATAAATAAATGAAGTGAAACCTCGCCTCAAGAAAAAGCGTGGTGGCGCACACTTTTAATCCCAGTACTTGGGAGACAGAGGTAGGAGGACTGCTGTGAATTCACCATGAGACCACATAGTGAATTCCAGGTCTGCAAGACCCTACCTTAAAAAAAAAAAAAAAAATTGGGAGCTGGAGAGATGGCTTAGTGTTGCCTACAAATCCAAAGGACTCAGGTTCATTTCCCCAGAACCCACATAAACTGGATGCACAAGTGGCACATGTGTCTGGAGTTTGTATGCAGTGGCTGAAGGTCCTGGCGTGTCCATTTCTCTCTCTCCCTGCCTTTCTCTAATTTTTTTTTTTTTTTTTTTTTTGGCCAGGCCTGACAGTGCACACCTTTAATCCCAACATTGAGGAGGCTGAGGTAGGAGGATGGCTGGGAGGCCAGCCTGAAACTATGTAGTAAATTCCAGGTAGCCTGAACTAAAAACAAGACCCTACCTCATGAAAGAAAACAGTCAGCCTGGGCTACTCTGAAATGCTGCCTCAAAAAGAAAATGAGAAGGGTTTGGGGAGAAGAGAGAAACAATACTGATACTGACTGGCAGCCAAATCTTGGAGGCCAGTAAGGGCATGCTAGAGGAGAAACGCTTCTGGAAGTCAGCTAGCTACCTTATGTCTTTATCTAAGGGCCTTAGTACCTAGCTGCATGCCTACTACCTACTATCATCTGATGTGAAATGGGAAGATCTGAATCAGCCTAAGGTTTGTTTTATTTTTTCAAGGTAGGGTTTCACTCTAGTCCAGGCTGACCTGGAATTAATTCACTATGTAATAATCTCAGAGTGGCCTTGAACTCAAGGCAATCCTCCTACCTCTGCCTCCTGAGTGCTGGGATTAAAGGAGTGCACCACCATGCCTGGCTCAAGTCTAAGCTTTTAACCACTGTGCTTTTTCTCACAATCAAATCTCTGTTCTGGCCTTGGGATGACGGGGGGGTGCACACCTTTAATCCCTGAATTAGGGAGGCTGAGGTAGGAGGATCATGTGAGTTCACAGCCAGTCTGGGACTACAGAGTGAGCCCCTATCCCAAAAAAAACCCAAAAATCTCTGTTCTATTGGGTTGAGTAGTCTCTTGCTCCTTCCCATTGATCTCAGCACCAGTAGTAAACTGGTCACTTTTGGTTTATGTAATCTCATTTAATCCTCACACTCTCCTACAAAATAATGTCATTGGTCCCACGGTTACAAAGAGTAAAGTTCAGAAGTATAGAATTCTGCAATTTTTCCTGTTATCACAGACTGCCTCCTGAACATGGGTGATACCACAGGAATCCATATACCATTCCTGTCAAGAAAGACTGGTTGAAGCCTGTACCCCTTTAATCGCAGCACTCAAGAGGCTGGGGTAGAATCACTTTGGGTGAGACCCTGACTTAAAAACAGCAGTGGGTGTGGGTGTGTGGCAGGGCTGGAGAGATGGCTCAGCAGTTAAGATACTTGCCTGCAAAGCCTAGCAACCCAAGTTTGATCCTCCAGTACTCATATAAAGCCAGATGTTACAAAGTGGCTTATGCATCTGGAGGTCATTTTCAGCACACCTAAAGGCCTGGCACCCCATTCTTTTCCTTCCTTTCTTTTTCTTTTCTTTTTCTTTTTTTTTTTTTTTTGTATTTTGAAGTAGGGTTTCACTCCAGCCCAGGCTGACCTGGAATTCACTATGTAGTCTCAGGATGGCCTCGAACTCATGGAGATCCTCCTATCTCAGCCTCCCAAGTGCTGGAATTAAATTAAAGGTGTGCACAACCACACCTGGCACTTTTTTCCCCCTAAGCAAACTAATAAAAGACCAATTATTGCATACGTGATAATTCCCTTAGTCCATTGCTACCCAGAAACCAGTCTCCTGAACTCTGAACATAGGTGAAACAGGTACTATCTAAAATACATTTGGCCTGGGCATGGTGGCACACAGCTTTAATCCCAGCACTTGAAAGACAGAGGTAGGACAATCACCTTGAGTTCGAGGCCATCCTGAGACTACATAGTAAATTCTAGATTAGTCTGAGCTAGAGAGAGACCATACCTTGAAAACCCAAAAAATAAATAAATACACTTGGGCTGGGAAAATAGCTCAGCAGTTAAAGGCACTTGCTTGCAAAGTCCCCTGATCCATATGTGATTCTGCAGCACCCATGTACAGCCAGATGCAGAAAGTGGCTCATGTGTCTAGAGTTCTACACAATACGTCTAATCAGATACCAGGTACTATTTATTCGTGATCAGACCAAAATTAAATCTTACTGATCTAATCTTAAAAAAAAAAGCCCAACAACTTTCTTCTCTTCATCCCCACTTCTATTGTGCTAATTCAGGCATTTTCTTATCTACCAGACCCAACATCCAGCAAGCTACCTCACCCAAACAGAGGACCATGTCACTTGCCTGCTCTCATTCAGTGCTCTCCATTAAGAGACACTCTCAGGGCTGGAGAGATGGCTTAGTGGTTAAGTGCTTGCCTGTGAAGCCTAAGGACCCTGGTTCAAGGCTTGATTCCCCAGGACCCACATTAGCCAGATGCACAAGGGGGCGCACACGTCTGGAGTTCGTTTGCAGTGGCTTAGAAGCCCTGGCATGCCCATTCTCTCTTCTCTCTCTTTCTCTCTCTGTCACTCTCAAATAAATAAATAAAAAAGAACAAAAAATTAAAAAAAAAAACACTCTCAAATTCTTATCAAAAGAACACTCTTCTAAACCTGGCTTGAGCCTGAATTTTCTAGCTGAATTTCCTTCCACAACTTTCCCTGAATTCTATACTACTTAGCCAAACCAAATTATCCATGGTTTCTGAAAAACTTTTCTTCCTACCTACCTTTGTTACTCCAGGCCATGCCCTTACTCTCTTTTCAGAACTCAGCTTCCTGAGCCGGGTGTGGTGGTACAAGCCTTTAGTCCCACTACTTGGGAGGCAGAGATAGGACAAGATTGGAGAGTTTGGGGCTACCCTGACAGTACATAGTGACTTTCAGGTCAGCCTGAGGGCTAGAGCTAGAATGAGACCCTACCTCGAAAATTCCAAAAAAAAAAAAAACCAAAAAAACAACTCAGCTTCCTTCCACTCTCATCTTCCTCAAAGTCCCCTGTAACTGACATAGAACATTACTGGGTTATTGAACGTAGGCCTTATGAATCCTAAGCAAGCATTCCTCTGAACTGTATCCCCATCCCTATTATTAGTATTTATTTATTTTTGGTTTTTCGAGGTAGGGTTTCACTCTAGTCCAGGCTGAGCTAGAATTCACAGCTATCCTCCTACCTCTGCTTCCCAAGTGCTTGGATTAAAGGTGTACGCCATCATGCCCGGCTCTGTTTCATTTTTTGAGACAGTTGCCCAAGCTAGTTTTGAACTCATTTTGTAGCCCAGGCAGGCCTTGAACTTTCAATCACCTCATCACCAGGCCAGACCTTAGGCCCTATTCAGTGATTCCATGTACCTTGTTCACACTCCCAACAATACTACTAAGCACAAAGCATCACAACTGTTTTCATGTAACTTTCTTTTCCAGTACATTTCCCCCTCCTTTGGACAACAGCTCGCATTCTGTAGCTCAGGCTGATGATCTCTCAGCAATCCTCCTGCCTCAGCCTCCAGAGTGCTGGAATTATAACACACCACCATACAATTTATTCAGTGCTAGGGATCTAACTCAGGCTTTCAGGCATGCTAAGCAAGTACTACCAATTGAGCTACATCCCCAGCCCACAAAAAGCTCTTTTCATGGCATTTTTTCCCTTTTTATGCCTACAGACTAGTCAAATGCAGAGTAAATCACTGACATTTGCTGCTGAATAAAAGGCTGAATTTTAAAGGTTAAAAACCACTATGAAAACTTATTATAATCACCAGCTTGGAAGATAATTAACCTTTTATATTTCAGTTTACAAATCACTTTTTTATGTTGTTTTTTTGTTTGGCAGTACCAGGGATTGAACCAAGGATCCTGTATGCTAGGCTGAACTACATCCCAGCCCTAATTAATTATTATCTTTTTTAAGGTAGAGGCTTCACTGTAGCCCAGGCTGACCTGGAATTCACTATGTAGTCTCAGGCTGGCCTTGAACTCACATTGATCCTTCTATCTTTGCCTCCTAAATGCTGGGATTAAAGGAATATACCACCACACCCAGTTCCTAATTTATCTTAATACCACCCCTGGAGATCAGGCAAGGAAATTACTACATCAGCATTACACAGTAACAGAGGCTCTTCAGACAGCAGTCATATTAAAGAGGTACAGCAGACTTGTTCATATCATAGTTGAACCTTTTACACAGGCTGCTGAGAGCAGAGAAAACAACAGTGGAAACATTCAAACCAAAGTTGCTGCTGCTTTTCTAGCTTAGAGAAACAGATTAGTGGCTAAGGGGATGGATGGAGCTTTAAAATGTGTTTTTGTGTGTGTGTGTTTTTTTTTGTTTTTTTTGACAGAGAAAGAGTGGGGAGAGAGAGAGAATGAGTGCACCAGGGCCTCCAGCAGTCACTGCAAACAAACTCTAGACACGTGCAGCCACTTGTGCATCTGGCTAACATGGGTCCTGGGGAATTGAACCTGGGTCCTTTGGCTTTGCAGGCAAATGCCTTAACCACTAAGCCATCCCTCCAGCCCTGGATGAAACTTTAGAGCAACACAGGCTTAGACTTACAATTCTGGCCTTTGCCACTTACATGACATTGAACAAGTTACTGAACCTCTCCAAACTTCATTTCTCACCAAAACATGGGGCTATACCTACCTCCATCTGAGAGTTGCTGTGAAGTCTCAGAAACACAAATTATTCTCCCAACATTTACAGCACCCATTCAGTGGCAGCTACTATTCGGAGATTGAATTCATAGCAAGTGTTGGATAAAGGTAAAGGTGACCTAGGATTAGGCAGCAGGGCCATGTGTGTTGCACGTGCTCAGTGTGTCCACAGAGATCCAGACCCTAAGCAGCACTTCAATACACCAGTCCCACCAGGAAGAAGCACTGTGAATCAAAAGTGATTGCTTTCCACAGAGGAGGCTCCTCTTTGTATTACCACACTAAGGTAAGGTCAGGATCAAGTTTTCTAACCAGTATGTACACGGAGCCAGGGATGGTGGCATATGCCTTTAATCCTAGCACTCCCAAGTCATTTGCTAAGTTATTAGACAGTATTTGTGTTTGTCAGGTGTGGTGGTATATGCTATTAATCCCAGCACTTGGGAGGCAGAGTTAAGGACTCCTCAAAAACAAAAACAAACTGGGTGTGGTGGCACACGCCTTTAATCCCAGCACCCAGGAGGCAATGGTAGGAGGATCGCTGAGAGTTTGAGGCCATCCTGAGAACACATAGTGAATTCCAGGTCAGCCTGGACCAGAGTGAGACCCTACCTCAAAAAAAAAAAAAAAAAAAAAAAAAATTTGTGTGAATCTCCTAGAGAACTTTTTTTTTTTTTTTTTTTTTTTTTTTTTTTGAGGTAGGGTTAGCCCAGGTTGATATGGAATCTAGGTAATATCAGGGTGTCCTCAAAATCACCATGATCCTCATCCTACCTTAGCCTCCCAGGTACCGGTATTAAAGGTGTGCATTGCCATGCCTGGCCCTTCACCTTTTTTTTTTAATTGAGAGAGAAAGGAATGGGTACCCCAGGGCCTCTAGTTACTGCAAACTCTAGACAGCATGTGCTACCATGTGCATATGGTTTACATGGGTCCTTAGGCTTTCCAGGGCAGTGCTTTAACTACTAAGCCATCTCTCAGCCCTTTTTTTTTTTGGTTGTTGTTGTTTTTCAAGGTAGGGTCTCAGGGCCAGGTTGACCTGGAATTCACTATGTAGTCTCAGGCTAGCCTCGAACTCATGGTGCTCCACCTACCTCTGCTTCCCAAGTGCTGAGATTAAAGGCGTGCACCATGACACCTGGCCAGCCCTCACATTTTTTTAGGCAGGGTCTCACTCCAGGCTGACCTGGAACTCACTCTGTAGCCCAGGCTGGTGTCAAACTCTTGGTGCTGGGATTAAAGGTGAGCACCACCTTGTCTGGCCAAAAGATCTATTAGTCATTAAAGCTGGGTGTGGTGACACTTGTCTATAATCCCAACACTCTTGGGAAGTGGAGGAGGATTAGAAGTTCATAGACAACCTCAGTTCCTTACAAGAGATCCTGTCTCCAAACCAGCCAAAAGGGGCTGGAGAGATGGCTCAGCAGTTAAAGGTGCTTACCTGCAAAGCCTGATGACTTAGGTTTGCAAAGCCAGATGTACAAAGTGGCACATGCATCTGAAGTTCGTGTGCATTGACAGAAAGCTCAGGTGTGCCCACTCATTGTCTAGCTCTTAAAATTTTTTTTTTTTTAATTAAAAGGGAAGCCAGGCATGGTGGTATACATCTTTAATCCTTATACTCAGGAGGCAGAGGTAGCAGGACTACCATGAGTTCAAGGCCACCCTGAGAATAGTGAATTCCAGGTCAGCCTAGGCTAGAGTGAGACCCTACCTCAAAAAAATAAAAATAAAAATAAAAAAGAGGCTAGGGAGATATCTTAGCAGTTAAGGTACCTAGCAATTCAACTTTGATTTTCCAGTGCCCAGGCAAAGGTAGATGCATAGGTAGTACATGCATCTGCAGTTCGTATCTCTTTCTGCTTGCAAATAAATAAAAATTTAAAAAGAAGTCAGTGCCAGATGTGGTGGCACACACCTTTAATCCCAGCTCTGGGGAGGCAGAGGTAGGAGGATTGCTATGAGTTTGAGGCCGCCCTGAGAATACATAGTGAATTCCAGGCCAGCCTGGAATAGATAGAGCAAGCTCCTACCTACCTTGAAAAACCAAAAAAAAAAAAAAAAAATTAATTAATTAATTTAAAAAAAAATGGTGTGGTAGTGCATACCGTTAATTCCAGCCTGGAGATACAGAGTTTAAGGTCAGTCTGAACAAGAGTAAGACCCCCACCACAAAAAGGGAAAAAAAAAAAAAATATATATATATATATATATATATCCTACACAAGACCATCATAATATAGGAGGAAAAGATTATAATATCGAAATAAGAGAGACTGAGAGGGGAAGGGGATATGATGGTGACTGGAGTTTCAAAGGGAGAGTGGGGGGAAGGAGGGAATTAGCATGGGTTATTGTCTACAATTATGGAAGTTATCAATAAAAAAATTAAATAAAAATCAACTCAAAACGATTCAAGGGTAATGGCACTTGCCTTTAATCCCAGCACTCAGGAGACGAGTTAAGAGGATCAGATCACTGTGAGTTCCATGTCAGCCTGGGCTAGACCCAACTGGGAAAACTAAACTAAATAAATAAAGGAGTGGCAGTGCTGGGTGTGGTGGCTCAGGCATTTAATCCCAACACTTGGGAAGCTGAGGTAGGCTGGGCTCAGAATGAGTTCCAGGTCAGACTAAGCTCCAATGAAAACCTGCTTCAAAAAACAAACAAAAGGGCTGGAGAAATGGCTTAGAGGTTCAGGCACATGCCTGCAAAGCCAAAGGACCCCAGTTCGACACCCCAGGACTGACGGAAATCAGATGCACAAGGTGGCACGTGCATCTGGAGTTCATTTGCAGTGGCTGGAGGCCCTGGCATGCCCATTCTCTCCCTCTCTCTCTACCTATTTATGTGTCTCTCTCTCAAATAAATAAATAAAATAATTTTTTTTAAAAAAAGCAAAAACCATTCAAAAAAGGGAAAGAAACATACTAGTTCCAGGACAGCCTTCCTGCAAGCCTAGGCTCACCAGTGCTCCAAACAATGCTCTAAACAATCCCAGGCCACGATACCCCAGAAAACAGACAGAGACCTCAGGGATAAAGGTCCTTTATTCAACAAAATTATCTCAGTAACAAAAGAACAGGTTAACAATTTCCCCAAAGGTCTGTTAGGGCATCCCCATGGTAGCAGGAAGCATGGTCAGCTGATAAACCAGCTGTGACCCAGGGCACCTAGTGTCCACTCAGAGGTCATAGTTAGGATTCTTCCGAAGGATAACAAAACCTTCCAGAATGGGAGTAACAGGAAGAAATTCCTCAGTGGCCAATTCTGCCCGTTCCCCATGGGCCAACAACACTGGAGTTGTGTGTGTCTGGAACCCTGTGATGGTCTTGGGCTTGCCAGCCTGGCCTACCACATCAACTGCCTGTGAGATGATAAAACTCATGAAATGAAGGGACTCCACATGGGAGAGAAGCAAGTCCACCCATTGGTGACCATACCAGTTTGGGGAAAAAGACTTATGTGTATCTTGAGCCCTCTGTTTCTAATTAACCCCTTACCTGGCCTACACGGACAGACACTGGCAATGGCCGCAGCTCCTCATCAAATGTGACCAGCATTCGGGGCTGCATGGCAGCCACCAGCCCATACAATACGTAGTGTGATTTACCTAAAATGACTGAGAGAAGCACACAGCACAAACAGTTAAGACATCCAAGCAGGCCTGACCTAAACTTTGGCAATGTACCCTAGCCCTGAATCTTTAAACCCAAGTTATCAGCCAATGCCATACTTTGCTCCTCATATGCCCTGCTACTAACCCAAGACGCCTGAACCTTCCTTTGCTCACAGCCCTCAGACTTGAAAATCACTTTTCATAATCACTTAAGAGCAGACTCAACATCTTTGAATTTCTTTGGACCAGATCACAACAGTATGGGAGATGAAGGGCTTATGCATATCACAAGTCCAAAGAACCTATAACAAAAGAGCTAAATTGGGGGTCTCGATCCTGAATTGTCAGGGAGGCCCTAGTAGGGGTAGATACAGAGTATATGTACAATATATTTTGGGCAGGAACTCACTATTGCGAACATCCAGGAAAGAAACAAGCACAGTAAGCAGCCCAGCCACAGCAACTTGACTCATAAGCTGCCGATCACTGTGGTAGGGGCAGAGGGTAAGTGTACCCTTGCCTAAATGTGTCAAGCCCTGGAAAAGGGGGGAAAAAAAGAGAGAGAGAGAGAGAGAGAGAGAGAAGTGGAGATGAGGAGTTATACCCCAAGGAGACCAGCCTTCCACCGAGAAACCTAACCCAGCCAAACAAAAACCCCACAACTTCCTCCTATCTCCCCCCAGACCAAGGCTCCACGTCCCTCTTCATCATTACAGGATTTCTATTACCATACCTACATAGAAGAGTTCTATTCTTTACCTGTGCCAAGCGCACCATGAAAAGATTGTTGGGGTCCTTGGCATGATATTGGGCTAACTGGCGCAGCATTGCAGCCAGACGAGCATTATTTGTACCTAGAAATGTTAAACATTACAGAGGTATGAAGAAAAGTACCAGCATTTTGATCTCACTAAGTAATAAAAGAATAGGAAGTTAAGAGCCTGAACTATAGGCTTCTTCCAATCTATTTAAATCTTTTTCTACCTAATACTCACCACTTCCCACCATGCCCATGGCAAAGATGGAGTTATAGGAAACTTCCGGATCAGCATCATGAGAGAATTTGCTTAGCGTATCTAGTATGTTGAGTCGTGGATTTGAGACAGAGATTAATGCCAGGGCTAAAGGTACAGCCCGCCGAAGAGTAGGCTCTCCATATCTCAGCTGGTGGTGAAAGAAAATAACAGAATGGGAAAAGCTGTAAAAACAAGTTAAATAATAGCAACAGGCTGGTGGATGACTTTTATTAAAATGGCACAGCAAGGACTGGAGAGATGGCTTAGCAGTTAAGGTGTTTGCCTGCAAAGCCAAAGAATCCTGGTTCAATTCTCCAGGGCCCATGTAAACCAGATGCACAAGAGGGCACATGTGTCTGGAGTTCATTTGCAGTGGCTGGAGGCCCTGGCACGCCCATTCTCTCCCTCTCTCTCTCTGCCTCTTTCTCTCAAATACATTTAAAAAAAAAAAAAAAAAGGCACAGCAAAAAGACTGTTTCTCCACCAAGAAACAAGAAAACCCCAAGCCATCAAAATTAGTATATTTAGGGTTAAGAAGCAGTTAAAGTCTCTTGCTTGCAAAGCCTGTCAGACCAAATTCTATTCCCCAGCCACCAACATAAAGCTGGGGAAATGGCTCAGCAGTTAAAGGTACTTGCTTGCAAAGCCAGCTGTTCCAGGTTGAATCCCCAGTACCTACATAGAGTCAGGTACACAATGTAAAACATGTATCTAGGTCTGTTTGCACCAGCAAGAGGCCCTGGCATGCCCATTCTCTCCTCTTTCTCTCTCTCAAATAAGTAAGAAGGGCTGGAGAGATGGTTCAGCAGTTAAAGCACTTGCCCACAAAGCCTAGCAACCCGGGATCAATTCCCCAGTACCCATGTAAAGCCATATGCACAAAGTGGTACATGCACCTGGAGTTTATTTGCAGTGGTTGAAGGCCCTGGCACACCCATTCTCTCTGTTTGTCTCATCTCTATCTCCCTCTCTGCTTACAAATAAATAAATATTAAAAAATAAATAAATAAATAAAAATTACTCTGTTCCAAGGCTGAGGTGTAGCCCAGTGTTAAAGTACTTACCAAGCATGCACAGACCCTGGGTTCAATCCCCAGGCACCACAAAGAAAAAAGAAAAGTATATTCCTGTCTTCCCTGTGCTATACTCACCAGGTGGCCAAAGGTTCGTAGTGCCATCTCTGCACCAATCTCCTCACCCATAGCAATAAGGGCAATCCCCAGAACAGCCACGCCCTGCAAGTCAAGAGGCAACAGACCCCACTAGGTTTCAGAAACAGAAACAGTCACCCTTGACTCAAGACCCAGCTAAGAAAAGCCATCCTTTAGGGAATCCTTACATCTCATGGAGGGAACCCAGGGTCCTGCTACTCTGATAAGCCCAGCCCCCTGCTTTCTCCTACACACTGGTTTTTCTCAGAGCCTCCCTTTCACAGTGCCCAGCTGCCACCATAACCTGATGTGCTCCCATGTCAGCTGGGGCTTCCTTCTTGTCCTTGTCCTTCTTTTCCTTTTTATCCTTGTCTTCCTCCTTTTCCTTGGAGTCGAAGTGTTCGCTGCAAATGTGGAGTAGTTGCTGTACCTTTAACACATTCCCTGAGCCTGCAGCAGGGCGGAACAAACAGAGACGAGAAGACATCAAAAGCGCTTATTTTGCACATAGAAGCCTAAAACATATACAGCAGTTCCAAATGAAAGGCAAAGAAGAAATAAAACTTGAGAAAAAATGACCAAGAAAGAAGTAAAGCACAGAGTAAGGGAAACACAGACCTGCATAGGCACACACATCCACAAGTGTGTTGGCAAAACTGCGGAACGGCTCTGACACAACCTCCAATGCAGCCAGAATTGCCTCAATGGCCTCACCCTTCCCTAAAGGACAAATACAAGGGGTTAAAGGATACCAACTTCTCTCCAGCTCAGTCTGACACACAAATCCTCACTGTTGTACCCAGTGACTGTCAGCCCTTTCACCAAACAGACATCCCCTCACCCAGGTGATTGAGACCCAGGCCAAGAGGAAGCCAACGGGCATAGGTGTCCTTGAGCTCAGTCTCTGACTTCTCCATGATAGTCTGAAGGATGGTAGAAGTGACATCTCCATTGCAGGATCCCACTGCGATCATTCCACAGGCCAGAGCTGTCACACCCACCACCTAGAAATGAGAAAATCAGTAGTGCACACACAGTAAGATAGTAAAATACTGATTCAAAACAGCCAATACTGAAGTCCTTCTTTCTAACAACACTGGGTGATACTTTGATAGCAGGCCAACCTGCAGCCACTCACCTAATACTTTATGCACACCAGCCACTGGAGTGACTGCTTCACCTGCTTTTAGTTTCTTTTGTTGTTGTTATTACTGGGTTGTTTTTTTTGTTGTTGTTGTTGTTGTTTGTTGTTTTTTCTTTTTGCTTGTTTGTTTTTCGAGGTAGGGTCTCACTCTAGCCCAGGCTGACCTGAAAGTCACTCTTAGTCCCAGGCTGGCCTCAAACTCAACAGCAATCCTCCTACCTTGGCCTCCCAAGTGCTGGGACTATAGACATGCCCCACCATGTCCAGCTCTTTTTTTTTTTTTTTTTAAATGAAAACTGTATAAAACTGCGTCTTAGCTGAGTACGGCAGCACACTCCTTTAATCTCAGCACTTGAGAGGCAGAGGTAGGAGAACAGCTGTCAGTTCTACTCTGGAACTATAGAGTGAATTCTAGGTTAGCCTGGACTAGAGTGAGCCCCTACCTTGAAAAACAAAAAACAAACAAACAAACAAAAAAAAAAAACCCCACAAAACTGCATCTTCTTTATTTGCCCATGCATTAAAAGGCTTGGACCTCAAAGGTGGTATTACTGGGAGGTGGAAGAAACTAAGAGGTGGGGCCCAGGAGGAGACCTTTAGGTCACTGGGGGAGTTCCCTTGAAAAGAATAGTGGGATCCTGGCCCTTTCTCCTTTGCTTCCATGTGTTCTCACCATGACCTGCCACCTGATCATGAACTACAACCTCCAAAAGGTAAACCAAAACATTTTGTATTTATATGTTGGTTATCACAAGTGTTCTGTTGGAATGACAGAAAGTTGGCCAACATAATCATCAACTCTAAACTCCATTGGTTTCTTATTGTTCTCTGGGAACTGAGAGACCAAACTCAGCACTAAACTCTTCAGTCTCAATATCAAGCCTCAGCTGGGCTTGAAATTACTTCCCTTGCCTTCATCCCTCTTTTTTTTTCCCTTACAGTGTCTTTCTCTATTGCACCAAGGCTGGCCTAGAACTCACAGTATACTCCTGCTTCAACCTCCCAAGTATGCTTACACACACACACACACACACACACACACACACACACACCCCTCTCTCACTATATGAGAGTACCTTCTACCTACTAAAAATGATCGACAGCTTCTACTCACCTCCATGCTGGACTTGGAATCTCCCATCACAGGCAGCAACAGTGTTAGAACATCTTCACGATTTGAGCCAGCATAGGCCAAGCCTAGCCTGAAAAAGTCAGGGAGAGGCAGTCTTCAACATATACCCAAGGGTGGATACGAAAGGAACAGGAACAGGGCTGACTGGTCATCATTCACCAAAAGCATGTGCCATCAATGACATTCAACAATGGCACAGGGCAGCCCTTAGCAATATAAACTTCTTTAAAAAAAAAAAAAAAACTTTTATTTATTTACATATTTATTTATTTAAGAGAGAATGGGCAAGCCAGGGCCTCCAGCCACTGTAGATGAACTCCAGATGCATGTGCTCCCTTGTGCATCTGGCTTATGTGGGTCCTGGAAAATCAAACTAGGGTCCTTTGGCTTTGCATACAAATGCTTTAACTGCTAAGCCATCTCTCCAGCTAAGTTCCTTTCTTTAGAGCTTACAAGATAAGCACCAACAGAAAGGCAAGATTTTTGATTTTTTTTTTGGCTTTTCCAAGGTAGGGTTTCACTCTAGCCCAGGCTGACCTGGAATTACTATATAGTCTCCGAGTAGCCTTGAACTCACAGTGATCCTCCTATGTCTTTCTTCTGAGTGCACCAACAGCCACCAAACCCAGCCTCGTTTTTTTAAAATAAATAAGGAAGGAGAAACAAGAAGCCTTACCCAAAGATGGAGCCAAGTCTCATGGTATTGCTGTTATGGAGAACATAGTCTGAAAGCAGTGCCAGGGCAGGGTCACACTCATTCCGGACCCCAGAGTTCACAATACCACAGGCAAGGAGAGCTCCTGACTGCAAAGAACAAGCAGACTCTGTACTCAGGCTACTCTATCTTCTTCACTACAAAGGATGCAGCATGGGACTTACTTGTAGCACCTGCCTTACCTGTAGTGAAAAACTGGACATGCTTCATCAGTAACAAGAAGGTACTACTGAGCACTAGAGAACATGGGAAGGGGAAGTCCCCAAAAAGCAAGTTTTGCCCAGACCAACCTTGATGTAGTCCTCAGAGGAATATAGGTACTTGTCAATCTGAGTGAGGCCACCATCCACATCCCACAATAGGATCATGCCAAGGGATGCAGCTGCACTTAACATTCCTATGACAAGGAAGAATCTATCAGCCTTAAAAGGGCCTATCCTGAGGAAGCTTACAAAGAGCTTCCCCAAGAACTGAGCTGTGGATCACTCAACTCTAGGAGGATTTAAAAAAAAAAAAAAAAATTATACCATGGTCCTTGTTCTTATAGAGCCATTTATTTCCATCATCAGTCAGCAGTTTGTCCTGGCCAAAGGCTGCATTCACAAAACCATTCACAAAAGAGGAAGCCAGATTCATGCGGGCAGAGTCCACCTGAGAGCCACTGCCACCAAACCCTGCAATAAGAACAATGTAAAATCCCAGGAAAAAAGTGTGTGGGCATTCTAAGTTCTTTAGCACAAGCAGCTTGGCCAAGCCATCACTCCCAATACCAGAGGAGCAATTAATTACCCTCCAATCCCCACAGATAATTACTCACTGTTATTCTCTAGGTGGGTTTTGTAGATGTCATCAGGCACCTTGGGTTCCATGATATCCAGCTGAAGAGAAGAAAGAGGGTCATAATTGCTGCCTCAGTATTCCCCTAGCTGTCCCTTCTGCTATCCCACTGAATAGCAATTCTAACCAAGGAGAGTCTAGTGGGAGGTATTGGTCAGGGAGATCAAATGGCAGATAGAATTACAACCAAAAAACTTTGAGAGAAAGCACAAAGAATCTCACCTCCCGAGCTAAGGCCAGGAAGTTGCTGTTGAGTTGTACATTGGACATGATCTCAGTCAGGTCTTCATACTCCTCTACATCTTCACTCAGTTCTAAGAATACACCGTGCCGGCCTAGCATGAATGCCATCTGTTTCTGCACCACTCTGTGGGAGAAATCCATCCTGCTTACCCTCATCCACTAAGGGCACAGGAAAACCTCTCATGCCCTAAGCAGAAACTGTCTCAACCAGGAGAGGGAGGGGATATGATGAAGAATGGAGTTTCAAAAGGGAAAGTGGGGGGAAGGAAGGCATTACCATGGGGTATTTTTTTATAATCAGGAAGTTGTTAATAAAAAAAAATTGAGAAAAAAAAATTAAAAAGAAACTGTCTCAGCTCCTCACACAAATCCCCACGTATGAGCTTATCTCTTCCTTTGCCAACATCTTCCCTACATACACATCTTTGCAGGAGGTGAAGATGTCTTCCACCAGTTCCATGTCATTGAGCATCAATGCCAATCTCAGAGCTTCAGGAAAGCGGCTAAATTTTCGGAACACACCCAAGGCACAGCGCAGTAAGGCAGAGTTCTCAGGTTCTGGCACATAATTCACACAACTACAAAAGCAAAGACAATGAGGAATTTAGAAAGTTCTGTTCATTTATTTAATTCATTTAGCCAAAACACATATTGAAGGCTGGAGAGATGACTCAGCAGTTAAGGTGCTTGTTTGCAAAGCAAAAGGACCCAGGTTCTATCCCCAGTACCCACAAAAGCTAGATGTACAAGGTGGTACATATGTCTGGAGTTCGTTTGCAGTGGCTAGAGGCCCTAGTGTGCCCATTCTCTATCTCTGCCTCTTTCTCTCTAATAAACAAAATAAAATATTTTTAAAAATAGATATTGAGCCAGGCATGATAGTGAATGCCTTTAATCCCAGCACCCGAGAGGCAGAGGTAAGAGTACTGCCTTGAGTTTGAGGCCTCCTGAGACCGCGTAGTGAATTCCAGGTCAGCCTGAGCTAGAGTGAAACCCCACCTCGAAAAACCAAATACATATTGAGGGCTGGAGAGATGGCTTAGCGGTTAAGGCACTTGCCTACAAAGCCAAAGGACCCAGATTCAATTCCCCAGGACCCATGTAAGCCAGATGCATAAGGTGGCACATGCATCTGGAGTTTGTTTGCAGTGGCTGGAGGCCCTGGTGTGCCCATTTTTTCTCTCTCTCTATCTCACTTCTTGCCTCTCAAATAAATTAACTAATTTAAAAAAATGCATATTGAATGTCTACTATATTCCAGGTAGTACGCTAAGTTCTAGGACAAGTAATCCTATACACAAAGTCTGTTCTCAAGAAATTCATGGATATCTATCTTTCCACTGCTGTTTCTAACAACCAGAAGCCTCACAAGTCACCTGGATCTTGTACAGAAATTTAACTTATTGGGGATAAACACTTGCAACTTTTGGCAGAAAATAACTTTGGATTCTTCCCAAGGTCGTTTGTACTCAGCATAGGTCAGTGGTCCGCCCCTGAGCCCACAGCAGACGAGCCTCGCGTGAAGCCAGAAGCACAAGTGCCTTCCGAGGGCCGCTCACCCGGCCGTCCTCCCCGCTTGAGCGTGGCCGTCGCCACAGCACTAGGGACTGGGGAGGGGGCAGGAAAGTTTTTCCTTTTTTACATCTTCACGGGTTCTGCTGAGGGCAGCTGACAGACCCAGGTCCGGACCTTAACATACTGAGATGTTCTGATCCGCACAACTGCTTGTTCAGTGCCGGCCAGCTAGCTGTGGGAAGTGGACAAGTCATGGTTCCCTGCACCTTAGAGAAGTGAGCCAAGACATAGCCCCTTCCCAAGGAGCCACAACGGTCTTCTCCTTCCTCACAGAGCTAATAATGGCTTCTTTTTAAGTCCTTTCTATCTGTCTGTTGAATACAACAGTGTGCTTTCAGTGCACATTTTTTAGCAATAGTTGTAAACTAATAGCAAAATAATAATACACCCAGGTCTCATGTGTCTTCAGGAAGGGGCCTGTGCACTATAGGGGCAGGGTCACCAGCCCTGTGTGCCGAGCCCTTCCTGTCATAGATCTGACCCCAGCATGGTTATGCTTCTTTTTCTCCTCCAGTCAAAAACCAGTAATTACAGTTTCCAGGTCTGCAATGCCAAAAGGGTCAAAATCTGTATTTCACAGTTGTATAGAATAAAGGCTTTTAGTTATAATAAAAAAAAAAAAGAAAGAAATTCATGGATATCAATATGAACGAGAGCCTTAGGTGACCGTTGAGGCAGATGATCTGGGGGAATGGAGGCACAAATTAAGAGCAATGTCGATGAAAGCTGGCCACCCACCCATGTCTACCACATCCACTCACCTGGTGAGATAGAGGCAGACCTTTGCATAAGCATTCTCATCAATGTCCTTCTCCAGCATACCCACCTGCTCAATTTCCATGAGCAGGTCACAGGCCTCATGCTCTGCATTGTGAGCCATATTGTAGGGGATAATCTCCTTCACCAAAGTGAGCAGTGGCTCCCGCTGGGCTTTCTCTGCGTCATCCAGTTCCTGCCATTCCTTAGCCACTTCTCCTGCCAGATGCCTTTGGAAAGACACATACATGCCATCAAGGGAGCAAAATTTTAGGGGAAGCAGTTCTCTATAAGCCAAGGAATTCAGCATCTGGTGAATACAATACAGTGATACTCTCAAACAGATAGTGGTCCTACAAGACCAAACAGAATCATGCCTCCAAATCCCTCCAGATTTCTAAGAAGAAAGCATCTTACCTGACATACTCATGACCCCATGATGCCAATTCCTCTTGGGAGCCTACTAGCCGATACTTGAGGCACTCCCGCTCTCCGCTCATGGTCATGGCCAAAACAGAAATGATGTCAGCAGCAAAACGCTACAAGGAAACCAGTCTTTTGAGGTCAAGCCCAACAGCCCAAGGGAAGGAGTATACACAACAGAGTCAAGATCACTGACTCCAAAATTCATTATGTTGGGGCTGGAAAGATGGCTTACTGGTTAAGGTGTTTGCCTGCAAAGCCAATGGATCCCAGTTCGACTCTCCAGGACCCACGTAAGCAAGATGCACTAGGGGGCGCAAACATCTGGAGTTTGTTTGCAGTGGCTGGTGCGCCTGTTCTCTCCCTCCCTCTCAATCTCTCTCTCAAATAAATAAATAAAATATATTTTAAAATATATTTAAAAAAGAAAAACCTCTTTCAGGTGGCAGAAAGAATGTAAGAGTCAAAGGACCGGCAGGACTCCATACAACATGATCCCTCCAGACATCAAAAGTAACAGAGACTGGGCTGGAGAGATGGCTTAGCGGTTAAGCGCTTGCCTGTGAAGCCTAAGGACCCCGGTTCGAGGCTCGGTTCCCCAGGTCCCACGTTAGCCAGATGCACAAGGGGGCGCACGCGTCTGGAGTTCGTTTGCAGAGGCTGGAAGCCCTGGCACGCCCATTCTCTCTCTCTCTCCCTCTATCTGTCTTTCTCTCTGTGTCTGTCGCTCTCAAATAAATAAATAAATAAATAATTTAAAAAAAAAAAAAAAAAAAAAAAGTAACAGAGACTGATTGAGATGGGGAGGCGGTATAATGGAGAATGGAGTTTCAAAGGGGTAAGTGGGGGAAGGGAGGGTATTACCATGGGGTATTTTTTATAACCATAGAAGTTGTTAATAAAAAACATCCCTTTCTATTTCAAATAAATAAAACAAATAAATTAATTTTTGAAAAGTCATTATGTTGGTTTCTATTCTAAAAATTTCCATGTAATCTAAGGTAAGTCTCAGAAAAACCTTTAGGGTGGTGTTGCTATTGTTGTGTTGGCTATTAAGCCAACACAGGTGAAGAGTGATAACCTAGGGGTAAATGATAAGATGGAGGCTCTCAATTTTAAGAGATAGGGTCTCATTACATTACCCAGGTTGGCCTCAAATTCCTGGACTTGAAGCTGGGGGTGGAGGTGCATGCCTTTAATCTCAGCACGTATAGAAAGGTTGCCATGAGTTCGAGGCCACCCTAAGACTACATAGTGAATTCCAGGTCAGCCTGAGCTAGAGTGAGACCCTACCTCAGAAAAAAATAAAAATAAAATAAATAAATAAATCCTGGACTTGAGAGATCCTCCTGGCTAGAGCTGTAGTTTAGTTGGCAGAGTGCTTGCCTAGCAGGCTGGAAGACCTGTGTTCAATCACCAGAACTGCAAACAGGGTGTGGTGGCTCATGCCTATAATCCCAGCACTCAGGAGGTGTAGGCAGGACTGTAAATTCAAGGTCATCCTCAGCTACATATGGAGTTCCAAGCTACATGACACCTATTTCAAAAAAAAACGAAGATTCTGCTTGCTTCAACCTCTTGAGTATATGAGACTAGAGGTAGAGATACACCACCATGCCCAGCATAAATCTTATCATAATAAACTATTAGAAGGCTTTAATCAAGCCAGGCTACCATGCTAGTACTTGGAAGGCTAAGGCAGAAGAAGGGCCACAAGGTCATGTCTAGACTGGAGTACATGAGTTTGAGGCCAGCCTGGGCTACAGGGTGTAACTATCTCCAAAAAATAAAAAATGGTGGGGCTGGAGATGGCTCAGTGGTTAAAGATGCTTGCTTACAAAGCCTTCCAACCCAGTTTCAATTCCTCAATACCCATATAAAGGCAGATACAGAATGCTGCAAATGCATCTGGAGTTTGATTAGAGTGGCATAAGGCCCTAGGGTGCCCATTCTCTCCTTCTCAAAAATATTTTTGTTGTGCTTTGTTTTGATTTTTCAAAGTAAGGTCTGACTCTAGTCCAGGTTGACCTCGAATTCACTATGTAATCTCAGACTGGCCTTGAACTCACAGTGATCTTCCTGCCTCTGCCTCCCAAGTGCTGGAATCAAAGGTGTGTGCCACCACACCCAGTTCTTTAAAAATATTTTTAAATTTTATTTTTTACATATTTATTGAGAGAATGAGCACATTAGGGCCTCCAGCTACTGCAAACAAATTCCAGACACATGAGTCATCATGTGCATCTGGCTTACGTGGGTTCTGGGGAGTCGAACCTGGGTCCTTAGGGTTTGCAAGCAAGTGCCTTAACTGCTAAGCCATCACTCTCCAAAATAAATAAATAAAAATATATTTTAAAACATTAATTCAGGCAAGGTGGTGCACGCCTTTAACTCAGGAGGCAGAGGTAGGAGGATCACTGTGAATTCAAGGCCAGCCTGAGACTATATAGTGAATTCCAGTGACCTGAACTAGAGTGAGATTACCTTGAAACAACCCCCCCCAAAAAAAAAAGTTAGAAATATATCATGATGTGTGCTCCAGGTCAGTCTGGACTAGAGTGAGATCCTATCTCAAAAGGGAAGTATCTGGGAAGGTGGCCCAGCAGCTAGGGGTGTTTGCTTGCTTGCACAGCCTGGCAACACAGGTTCAATTACCCAGCCACCCACATAAAGCTGGACAGGCATGCATTTGCAGTAGCAAGTGATCTCAGAGTGAGTAAGCACTCACACATACAAATAAACTATTTTATTTTTTTGTTTTTGTTTTTTGAGGTAGGGTCTCACTCTAGCCCAGGCTGATCTGGAATTCTCTATGAAGCATGTGTGGTGTCCTTGAAATCACGGAGTACTGAGCTTAAAAAGCATGCACCACCACACTCTGCTCTAAATAGTTTTGTTTTTAAAGAAAAGAAAGAGCCCATGATAAGGAAATTCCAAGGTCCAATATAAGTAACATAAGCATATTAAGACTTGACTCTCAGCTCTTTGGGGGGGATATTCTATGACAAACTTGTCCTGAAAGGGAATTCCTGACCTAGACCTCCACCAGATTCTGAAGTAGTGTTACCTTGTTCTCCCCAGGGGCCATGTTTTCATAGATTTCCTTCAGCTTGCTGTAGTGTGGACGCAGAAATTTGAGAGGCTTGGGTACTGAAGTCATGGAAGTTGTAGAAGAACGAATCTGTCTTCGCAATTCCTCCAGGGCTGGTCGGTACAGGGATGTGTCCTTCTCCTGCTCAGAACATGTTAGGGCTCAGACAAAAAGGAGTCATTCTTCCAAATTAAAACACAGATACTTAGGCAACACTTCACCCAGGGACATCAGTCTCTCCTTTCATCAGAGAGTCCCCAGCTGCCTGCAAAATGCCTAGCACAAAAACAACCCTGGGCTAGAGAGATGGCTTAGCAGTTAAGGCACTTGCTTGAGAAGCCTAAGGATGCAGGTTCAATTCCCCAGTACCCATGTAAGCAAGATGCACAAGGTGGCACATGTGTCTGGAGTTCGTCTGCAGTGGCTAGAGGCCCTGGAGGACCCATTCTCTCTCTGCCACTTTCTCTCTCCCACACTCTCAAATAAACAATAAGTAATTTTTAAACATTAAAAAACAACAACAAATAGCCCTGCTCAAATACCTTTTGTAAATCTCTCCCACATTATCTTACCATAACACTGACCTAAAACAGCCCATCTCACATGGTAGTTGCTGTCTCAAAATGGAATAAAGCAAAGTGGAAAATCTCCTCATACCCGCCTGCTCATGTGAATGATGAGACTCACCCCCAGCCGTTCCACCAGCATCTCCAGTTCATCTTGAAGTTGTTTGTCCTCCTCAGACTGCAAAGATGGGGTAGAAGCTCAACAAGAGAAGGACTCCCAATCACATCCTCCTCCCATTCCCGCTGGGGCAGATGGAATGCTCGCTTGCCTGCCCGGGAGGGGCAGACGTACAAGAAAAGGGAATGGGAAGCCCTGTTGGAAAGGAACCCTAAATTCTGGGCAGCACCTCCGCTTGAAAACCGTTCTAGAAAATGAAGATGTCAGTGACCGGCCAGAAGCCAACTCAGGAGGTGGTTGTGAGAGTTGGTGGGGTCCGCCAAGATGACAGCTCAGAATGGAGAATGGAGACAGAGAAACGGTGCCGGGAGACCCGGGGTCGCTTCATCCGCGGTCTCCCGGGTGCGGTGGGCCGTTGGGAGTCGGGCCCTAGGCCTTGGGGACCACAGTGACTCAGCCCAGAGCCTCCGCCACCGGCTCGGGGCACCACGCCTCCTCACCAGCTCCTGCTCTTTGTCCTTGTCCCCAGCATCCCGCCGCTCCTTGCCAGTCGACTTGTCCTCCGCGCCGCCCGGAGCGGTCGCCGGGGGCTGTTGGGTCTGCACGGGAGCTTTGTCTCGTCCACCTTCCTCCATCTCCGACACTGCCGGCCTGCTGCGCGCGCACCTGCCCGCACGGCCCCTTTTCCCAGCCGGCCCCGCGCGCCGTGCGCCGCGCCGTGCCGCGCTCCTCCTCCTTCAGACCCCGCCCGCAACCGGAAACCCCAGGCCGAGTCTGCGCGCCAGGCGCCTCCGCCGGACGAACTACAATTCCCAGCTTCCCTTGCCGGCCTCGACGTGCCGTGTGGGGCTGGGAGTCTTGCTGGGGCTGCCGAAGCGTGAGGCTGCAAGGCGGAAGAGCGATGCGCCCAGCTTTCCTCGCACCCGGGGCAGTGGAGCTCGCGGGGACCACCCGTTTGGTTGAATGGTGCGACCAACAGACGAGGTTCTTGAATTCTGAATCGTTTGGTTATGATCTCTGTGACACCGCTGTGGAATAGTAACCTCAAAACTATAGCTGGGGGTGGTGGCCCAAGGCTTTAATCCCAGCCCTCGGGAGGCTGAGGAAGGAAGATCGCTGTGAGCTCGAGGTCAGCCTGAGACTAATTCCAGGTCAGCCTGGGCTACAGCAAGACCCTACCTTGAAAACACAAAACCAACAGAAAAAGAAAAAACACTGTAAAGTTCTGGGGTTGGAGAGCTGGCTCAGAGTAAGGTGCTTGCTCACAAAGACCTCGATTTTCAATTCCCCAGTACCCACATAATGCCATATGCATAAAGTGGCGTATACACCTGTCCACACACACACTCTCTCTCTTTAAATAGGATCTGGGTTTTGGGGTTTTTTTCGGTTTTTCAAGGTAGAGTCTCACTGTGGCTCAGGCTGACCTGGAATTCACTATGTAGTCTCAGGGTGGCCTTGAACTCACAGTGATCCTCCTACCTCTGCCTGTTGGGTGCTGGCATTAAAGGTGTGCACCAGTATTTTTTTCTAATCATATATATCTTGTTTTTCAATTAAAAAAATTATTTGGAGGAGGGAGGGTATTACCATGGGATTTTTTTTATAATCATGGAAAATGGTAATAAAAATTGAGAAAAAAAATATTTGAGAGGGAAAGAGACAGAAAGAGGGACTGGGTGTGCCAGGGTTGAGGCCATGGTAAACAAACTCCAGACGCTTGCACCCCCTTGTGCAGCTGGCTTAGGTAGGTCCCAGGTTATCAAGCCTGGATCCTTTGGTTTCATAGAGTTTGATTCTCCAGTACCCAAGTAAGCCAGATATGCAAGGTGGCGCATGCATTTTGGAGTTCCATTGCTGTGGCTAAAGGCCCTGGTGCACCCATTCTCTTTTTCTCTATTTGCCTTTCTCTTTCTCAAAAAAAAAAATAAATAAAAAAAAAAGAATACTTTCAAAGTTGGGCCGAAAGTGGAGAAAAATATTTGTTTGAAATGCTCTGAGCTCATAATTGTAACAGCTGGCCATTTGCATGGATAGCGCAGGAGTCAGCTCAATGAGAAGGTGTGTGTGGATTTGGATGGAGGTTTTATCCATGCAGCCTGGTTATTGCTAGGTTGGCTTTCTCTGCCTAGTTTCAGATGCAGGGAGAGAGCTCGTTGAAAAATCAAGAACATTTTCTATAAGGCAATCCAGAAACACAGGCAGTCAGAAGAAAAAATTGATGACATCCTCCAAACTTCATTAGACTCCATATATAAGGATGGGAGTCTTCTGACAGATGACAAAAGAGTGGGAATGCTCACTGAGCTGCTCCTGAAGGAGCAGCACACGTCCTCAACCACCAGTGCCTGGATGGGCTTCTTTTTGTCCCAAGACAAAACACTTCAGGGCTGGAGAGATAACTCAGCATTTAAGGCACTTGCCAACAATGCCTAAGGACCTGAGTTCTATTCTTCAGTACCCACATAAAGCCAGATGCACAAAGTAGTACATGCATTTGGAGTTCATTTTCGGTGAGGCCCTGGCATGCCAATTCTCTCTATCTGCATTTCTCTCAATGTCTCTCTCTCTTTTTTTTTTTTTTTTTTTTTTTTGGCCCTGCGTGGTGGTGCATGCCTTTAATACCAGCACTCGGGAGGCAGAGGTAGGAGGATCGCCGTGAGTTTGAGGCCACCCTGAGACTACATAGTGAATTCCAGGTCAGCCTGGGCTAGAGTGAGACCCTACATTGAAAAAAACAAAAAAAGAAAAAAATTTAAAAATCAGATAAATAATTAAAAAAAAACAAAACAAAACACTAAGGAAAGAGTTACTTAGAACCTTAACCCTAAAAAAGATTTTCAAAGACCATGAGAAAGTTCAAGGGCTTAAAAAAGAAAGTTTGGGAACTCAAAATTTCATTTTTTAGTTGTAAACCCCAAGATTTTCTCCAATAAATATTTATTTTGTAACTTAAAAGCAGCTATTAGTACATTTCTGAGATGTAAGCAGGAGACCAAAACATTTTTGGAAAGAGAATAAATATATTTAAAAGAGACTGGTTTATTTTCAGTGTGCTAATGAATAGACTAGTTATTCTATGAATGGATGTAAGAAACAAATATTTAGGTGTTCCAGTTAGATTCATTTTGCTGGCAGAAATCACCCGACTAAGAGCAGCTCGTGGGGAAAAAGGGTTTATTTTGGGTTACAGGCTCAAGGGGGAGCTCCATGATGGCAGGGGAAAACCGATGGCATGAGCAGAGAGTAGATATCATTTAGCCAACATTAGGTGGACGATAGCAGCAGGAGAGTGTGCCAAACACTGGTAAAGGGAAACTGGTTAAGGCACTCATAAGCCCACTCCCAACAATAAGCTGCTTCCAGGAGGCTTTAATTTTCAATTGCCATCAATTGGGAACCTAGCATTCAGAACGCCTAAGTTTGTGGGGGACACCTGAATCAAGCCACCACATTCCGCCCCTGGCCCTCATAAACTGATAACCATATGTGACATAAAATACAATGAATTCAGTTCAACTTTAAAACTCCTCATAGTTTTTTTCAATCCTAATGATATTCAAACATTCCCATAGGCTGAGATCTTTTCTCTTTTTTTGGTGGTGGGTGGGGAGGGTTCTGAGATAGGGTCTCACTGTAGCTCAGGCTGACCTGGAATTCACTATGTAGTCTCAGGGTTAGGCCAAGATCACTGAGCCATAATAGCAAAAACAAAACAAAAATCCTATAATGGCACAAAATAAACATTCACACTGCAAAAGATGGCAGGCATTGGACATAGCAAATACTCAACCAATACAAGATTTAAACAGGGCAGATATCAAACTCTGTAGCTCAAAATCCAACAACTCTAGCCAGTGACAAATCTCCAAGTCCAATAATTCTAACCAGCAACAAATCTCTGCAGTCCCAATTCCACCCCTCCAGCTAGGCTACTCACAGTCCTGGAAAACTTAATCAGGGCCCACAGCTCTCCTTAGCAGCTGTCTCGTAGCCCTGGCATCTCCACTGGGTCTCCACTGCAACCCATTGTTCATCCTCCCAGCTCCAGTGAGTCTCCATGCAGGCAATCATGCTTCACACTGACCATGGCCATTTTCAAAACACAAGACCATGTTGCAAATTCAATGACCCTCTCTCTTTTCTGCATTTCTTATACTTCATAATACCAGGTAGGGTGCCAGTTTGTTAATCCAGTGGGGAATCCAAACAGACTTTGAAGAACAGGACACTTCTTGAGCACTCAAACCCCTTCAAAAGACTGCATTCTTTCTGTTGTTCCAATGCAGGTCAGCTGACCCAATCTCAAGGGTTGTAATCTCCCATACAATTGCAGCTGAAGGGGCAGCAGTTTCAGCCTAAAGATTTCTTTCTGTGCCATATCCCTCTGCTCACATCAGTCTGTTTCTACATAAAGCAACCCTGCACAAGTTTTCAGGACATGGGCATAACAGCAAGCCTCTCACACAAACTGCTTCTAGCCCAGTCCAGGCACAGCTCTTTCTCACCCTCACAAGCCAAACCTCACAGTCCATAGTTCTTACTGCATTCAGATCTTTCAACTCTGACCAGAATAGTCCATCAAGCTGTACTTACAGCACTACAAGATGTCTCTTAGGCCAAGGTTTCAAATTTGTCTACATCCTCTTGCAAAGCAGTTCCAAAAGGCCAATGCTACACAGTAAGATTTCTAGCAGCAACAATCCCATTCCTCTGGCACAAACTTCACTGTTGCAGTCAGGTTTGTATTACTGGCAGAAAACACCCAACCAACAGCAACTTGTGAGAAAAAGCGGGGGTGTATTTTGGGTTACAGGCTCAAGGGGAAGCTCCATAATAGCATGGGAAAACGATGGCATGAGCAGAGGATGGACATTACCTCCAGGACAACATCAGATGGACAACAGCAGCATGAGTGTGCCAAACACTGGCATGGGGAAACTGGCTATAATACCCATAAGCCCACCCCCAACAATGCACCACCTCCATGAGGCTTTAATTTCCAATTGCCATCAGCTGGGAACCTAGCATTCAGAACACCTAAGTTTATAGGTGACACCTGAATAAGGCCACCACATTAAGAGATGTGGTGGTTTGATTCAGGTGTCCCCCATAAACTTAGGTGTTCTGAATGCTAGGTTCCCAGCTGATGGATATTTGGGAATTAATGCCTCCTGGAGGGAGTGTATTGTTGGGGGCGGGCTTATGGTCTTTATAGCCAATTTCCCCATGCCAGTGTTTGGCACACCCTCCTGTTGCTGTGGTCCATCTTATGTTGGCCAGGGGGTGATGTCCACCTTCTGCTCATGCCATCGATTTCCCCTGCCATCGTGAAGCTTCCCCTCGAGCCTGTAAGCCAAAATAAAACTCTTTTTCCCAGAAGCTGTTCTTGGTTAGGTGATTTCTACCAGCAATGCGAACCGGACTGCAACAGTAAAGTGGTACCAAGGAGTGGGGTTGCTGCTAGACACCTGACTATGTGGCTTCGGCCTTTTGGAGCTAATTTTCAAGAGGAATGTGGAAGGAGTTGAAACCTCAGCCTAAGAGATGCTTTGCAGTGCTGTAAGTACAGCTTGATGGTCTATCCTGGTCAGAGCTGAAAGACCTGAAGGCAGTAAGAACTATGGACTGTGAGGTTTGGCTTATGACGGTGAGAGCTTTGCCTGGACTGGGCTAGCAGTTTGTATGAAAAGCTTGCTGTAATGCCTGTGTCCTGAGAAGTTGTGCAGGGTTGCTTTGCGTAAAAATGAACTGGTGTGAGCAGAGGAATATGGCACAGAAAGGAAAATCTTTGGGTGAACTGCTGCCCGTTCAGCTGCAACTAAGAGATTACAACCTTTGAGACTGGGCTAGCTGACCTGCGCTGGGGCAACAAGAAGAATGTAGATTCTTTAGAAGGAGCCTGAGTGCTCAAGGAGTCCTGTTCTTCAAAGTCTGCTTTAATCCCCCCTGGATTAACAAATTGGCACCCTACCTGGTATTGTGGAGTATAAGAAATGCTGGAAAGAGGGTCATTGAGTTTGCAACACGGTCTTGTGTTTTGGAAATGGCCATGGGCAGTGTGAAGCAGGTTTGCTGGTTGCCTGCATAGAGACCCCATGGGGCCATGAAAATGAACCGTGGCTTGCAGTGGAGACCCAGTGGAGATGCCGGGACCATGAGATGGCTGCCGAGGAGCTGCCGGCCCCGGTGAAGTTTCCCAGGACTGTGAGTAGCCTAGCTGGAGGGGCGGAATTGAAATGCCAGAGACTTGTTGCTGGTTAGAATGATCGGACTTGAAGATTTGTCACTGATTTGAGTTGCTGGACTTGAAGCTACAGAGTTTGATGTTTGCCCTGGTTGTTTTAAATCTTGTATTGGTTAAATGTTTCTTTGCTATGCCCAATGCCATCTATTACAGTGTGAATATTCTGTGCCATTCTGGGTTTTTTGAGGTTATATTTTGGTATTATGGCTCAGTTAAAAGATCTTGAACTATGGGGATATATGAACATCATTGAGATTGATTAAAACTATGGGGACTTTTAAAAAGTCAGACTGAAAGCATTGTATTTTACATCATGTATGGATATCAGTTTATGGGGGCCAGGGGCGGAATGTGGTGGTTTGATTCAGGTGTCCCCCATAAACTTAGGTGTTCTGAATGCTAGGTTCCCAGCTGATGGATATTTGGGAATTAATGCCTCCTGGAGGGAGTGTATTGTTGGGGGCGGGCTTATGGTCTTTATAGCCAATTTCCCCATGCCAGTGTTTGGCACACCCTCCTGTTGCTGTGGTCCATCTTATGTTGGCCAGGGGTTGATGTCCACCTTCTGCTCATGCCATCGATTTCCCCTGCCATCGTGAAGCTTCCCCTCGAGCCTGTAAGCCAAAATAAAACTCTTTTTCCCAGAAGCTGTTCTTGGTTAGGTGATTTCTACCAGCAATGCGAACCGGACTGCAACAAGAGATTAAGAGTGGAATTATTTTTTTCTCAATTTTTATTAACATCTTCCATGATTATTAAAAAAAAATCCCGTGGTAATACCCTCACTCCCCCCACTTTCCCCTTTAAAATTCCATTTTCCTTCATATCCCCTCCCCATCTCAATCAGTCTCTCTTTTATTTTGATATCATGATCTTTTCTTCCTCTTATGATGGTCTGGTGTAGGTAGTGTCAGGCACTGTGAGGTCATGGATATCCGGGCCATTTTATGTCTGGAGGGAGCACTTTGTAAGGAGTCCTACTCTTCCTTTGGCTCTTACATTCTTTCCACCACCTCTTCTACATTAGACCCTGAGCCTTAGAAGTTGTGATCAAGATATTACTCAGTACTCCAGTCACTTCTTTCCAGCACCATGATACCTTCTTGAGTCATCCCAAGGACACTACCATCTGAAAAGAGAAGATTCTCTACCAAAAGTGAGAGTAACATTAATATAAGGGCATGAGTATTAAGAGAAGTGCTTACTGGGCAGTTTGATAAGCATAGAATATACACTTATCCAGACATCAGCAGAAACGTTACACCCCTAGGGCTCATGACTACCCCTGTTTTAAGTTTTCAGTATCAAGGATGTATTCCCTCCCATGGAGCGAGCCTCCAGTCCAATTAGAGGGCAGTTGGTTTCCACCATAACAGATGTGCCACTATTGAATTTGGCCTGGCTGGCCAAATATAAAGCTTGCAGTGTCCACTGTTGAGTATCTTCACTGGTGATTTCTCTTTCTCCCAATGAACTGCATGCAGAATGGCTTCTTCTAGCTTTCTGTCAGCTGGTCTACATGGAGGAGGTTATCAACTTAGTTCCAGCAGGATTTCTCAGTGGCCTTGCAGCCCAAGTATGTGGAGTCTTCAGCAATAGGGTCTTACCATCTACTCCTGGTGAGAAACCAAGAGCCTCAGCAATGGCCTATAATGTTTTGGGGGCATCAGGGACCTCCCTGGCCAACAACTCACTGGAAGGTATCCCATCACTGGCACTGGAATTTTTCTAGCAACAACCTGAGTGTTCCATTGTCCAAAAAAGTAGGATTCCATATGATTTATTTATATCCTCTTAGATTTTGATTTGCCTTCCCTCCACCTTTCCTTTACTCAATCTCTTCCCCTGACCTCACTTTGGGCCTTTTCACCCCCATTAATCTATTCTTCTACTTACATATATCCAATTTATGTATAAAAGAAATTGTAGGCATTAAAAGTATTTTATTGGTTAAAAAAAGAAGAAAGAAAAGAGTTTCTTAGAAAACCATCTGAGGAGAGTAATTGCCTCCTTTAATTTATGAGCAGCTTAAGGATCTAAATTTACTTGATCACTGCATAAAAGAAAAGATTTAGACCTCCTATAATGACCATGATGAGAGGCCCAAACTCCTCACACTGTAGCTGGGTATACCATTCCTCCAGGACATCAGGTGTATGTTTCTCCCATTGTCAATCAAAGTCTTGAGGATTCATGGGTGGAATGTATGGACTTTAATCCTGACTGCTGCTTACATAATAATACAGCATCAGAGCCAGGCGTGGTAGCGCACACCTTTAATCCCAGCACTCAGGAGGCAGAGGTAGGAGGATCATAGTGAGGTCAGCCTGGACTAGAGTAAAACCCTACCTCAAAAAACCAAAATAATAATAATAATACACCATCAGGGAGAAGTTTGGAGCTGGGCACAGTTGTCATTTTGGGAAAATTTTTACTTATGTTCAATTTAAGACAGTTTGATCCACTATGCTCCATTTATATGAATTTGATCTCATCAGTGGATATTTTCCCACTGTGCATTAGACAGCTGATTCACACTTATGAAAACCCAATAATCCGTTACAAGTGAAGATCAAAATGAAAAAAAGCTACGAGGAGCTAAAGTGCAATTCATCACTATAAGCATTGGAAAGAGGACTATAAGCATTGGAAGAAAACGAAGTTTCATTGTGGCCTGTTTATTGAATGTAATTTGTATTTCGAAGTAGGGTCTCCCTCTAGCCCCAACTGACCTGGAATTCATTATGTTGCCTCAAACTGGCCTCAAGCTCGTAGCAATCCTCCTAACTGTACCTCCCGTGTGCTGGGATTAAAGGCATGCACCACCATGCCCAGTGAGTGTAATTTAATTTAATTTTATTTATTGTTTTTGTTTTTCGAACTATGGTCTCACTCTAGCCCAGGCTGACCTGGACTTCACTACATAGTCTCAGGGTGGCCTTGAACTCATGGCGATCCTCCTACCTCTGCCTCCTGAGTGCTGGGATTAAAGGTGTGCGCCACCACAACCGGCTTGCGAGTGTAATTTTAAAAGCAAATTTGAGCTTCATATTTTATTAACTGAATGATTATCAAATCTAATGGCATTTGAAACCATTTATTATAGTTTTAAGTTGGGCATGGTGGCCCACACAGTAAATTCCAGGTCAGCCTGAGCCAGAGCAAGACCCTACCTCGAAAAACCACACACAAAAAATAGTTTTGATACCATGTGTACTTCATAGAAACCAAGTTTGTGAGTAAAACTATCACAGAGAGAGGTTATCTGTGTTATTGGCAGATTTTACATAATGTCCAGGTGTTAATCTCAAAACATTTTATGTATTGGTTTATTTGAGAGAGCAAGAAAGAGAAAGGGCAGAAAGAGAGAGGGGGGGGGGAGGGAGGGAGGGGGAATATGAGCTCATGAGGGCCTCCATCTACTGCAAACAAACTCCAGATGTATGCACCACAATGTGCACTTGGCTTATGTGAGTTCTGGGGAACTGAACCTGGGTCCTCAGGCTTCACAGGCAAGTGCCTTAATAGCTAAGCCATCTCTCTAGCCCAAGGAGAAAGTTTTGAAAGCCACAAATGAGAAATAATTTATCATTTAACAGAGAGCCCTTGTTGGGCCTAGTGTCTCTTGCCTGTAGGGACACTGAGGTAGGAGGACTGCTTTGAGTTGGGGCCCAGCCTGGGCTGCAGAGTGAGTTCCCCAAGTCAAAAACTTACATCTTAAAACGCAGGGCAAGCACTAGAAGTTTGAATTTAAAAGTAACATTTTTCAGATCCATGTATAGGAGGATGGCCATGAGTTCAAGGCCAGCTTGGGGCTACAGATTGAGTTCCGGGTCAGCCTGAGCTATAGTGAGACCCTGCTTTGGAAAACGGAAAACAAAAAATCAGGCTGTAGAGATGACTCAGTGACTAAGTTCACTTTGTGTGCAAGTATGAGGGCCCAAGGGGACCTGAGACCACCCAAGTTCAAATATCCCACACAAACAGCTGTGTGTGGTCAAGTACGTCTACAGCCCTAGTTCTGTGGGGAGCAGAGACTGGAGAATCACTGGGGCTGGCAAATAGCAAACAAGGAATTAGTAAGTTTTCACCCCATGGAAAACCAGGCAGGTGAGTGAAGGAGGCGGGCACTAACATTTTCTGGCTGCCACAGGCAAGTGCACAGGATGCTGAATCAACACATACCTATGTGCATATATCTCATATACACCACCAGACAACACATGCTCTGCACACACACACACACACACAAAATCATAAAAGTAGTATTTTTACTTTGCCTGTGAGGAAAGTCCACAATGCTTGCAATGTGGGAGGGTTCAGTAGGCCCTGGGGGAATTGAGCTGATGGATGGGCTTTATTAATGTCACCTGCTGCCATAAAGACCTATTCATGTGGCCACTGCCATGATGCCTCGTGTATCAGTTACTTTCTCATTGTAAAAATTCACAAAAGTACCCTACCAGAAGCAATTTAGGGAAGGAAAGAGTTTATTTTTGCCTTTAAATTTAAGGGGAAGTCTCCACTGTGGTGGGAAGGCATGGCAGACCTGAGCAGGAAGTCTGTGTCACATCTTCACATCAGCATGGAGGAAGTAGCCTGAGACAGAAAACACGGCTAGGCTGTTACATCTCACAGCTTGCTTCCAGTGATAGACTTCCTCCAGCAAAGCTCTACTCCCTAAAGTTTCCACAACTTTCCCCAACAGCATCACTACCTGGAGGGTAAATAATCAAACCCATGAGACTATGGGGAACATTTTGCATTCAAGCCATCACAACTGGTAAATGCCAGTGGCTCTGCTTGGCAGCCACAGATGTACACATTTTTGTTCCAATCTGAGTTCCAGTAGGGCAGAAGAGAATGTCTGTACCCCTATTTATACTGGTGGCACAGCTCATTAAGTTCCACAGAAATCCAACTGCTGTCCAGGCATGGTGTTGCACACCTTTAATACCAGCACTCAGGAGGCAGAGGTAGGAAGATCACTTTGAGCTTGAAGCCAGCCTGGGCCTACAGAGTAAGTTCCAGGTTATCCTGGGCCAGAGTGAACCCCTACCTTGAACAAAAAAATCCAATTGCTAAGAACAGTTAACCCTGATTTAAAGTATGTCACTTTTACTCAATTGGAAAAGCAACTGCCTGGGGGCCTTGGGATCATGTATCCAGCTATAGGGACAGCACACTGGATCCAGTTTCTCTGGTTCTGAAGGAATGGTGGTGGTGACAAGAGGAAGTCCCAGCATCCAGGGGAAGGGAGGGAGCTCCCCCTTTCACCACATGGTCACTGACCACAGACACATGGAAAGGTAACCCAAGAAAGTACAGTATACTGCATGCCCTGCTTTTATTCCCTACAGAGGAATCCTTAGGAGGAAAAAGTCCCTTTTTAAGCTTATGAGAGGAGAAGCAAGTTTCTCTGGGGAAAGCAAGTCCTAAAGGTGGAGCTCAAAAGAGAACCAGTGACATCCAAACAATGGGCTGAAGGTCAGCCCTTAGAAGCTACAGTTTGGAACTGCATTTAAGACAGAGACCAAGCAGAGGAGCAGCAAATTAAAAAACAAAGAACACCTCTGAAAATATGGTTTGGATCAGAAGAACATAGCAGAAGAGCAAGAGGGGCTTCGGTGACACAAGTCTGCTTTACTCGCCCATGTCTCAGAGGAGCCTCCGAGTGACAGGGCTTGCAAGTCCCAGAGTAGCTTTCTTAGCTCTCAAAGGGCTTAAATGGGGGCCGAGATGCCAGGCAAATCAACATGCCCCAAAGCTGCAAACGAACTCCAAATGCATGTGCCCCTTTGTGTATCTGGCTATATGTGGGTACTGGGAAATTGAGCGTGGGTGAGCAGGCTTTGCAAGCAAGTGCCTTTAGCTGCTTAGCCATCTCCAGCCCCTGATTTTTGTGGGTTTTTTGTTTTTTCAAGGTAAGGTCTTGCTCAAGCCCAGGCTGACCTGAAATTAGTCTCAGGCCTCAAACTCACAGCTGTCCTCCTACGTCAGCCTCCCATATGCTGGGATTAAAGATGTGCACTATTACACCTTGGCTTCTTTTAGGGTCTTTATGGAGCCCAAAGCTGGAAACTGGAAAACTGTCAAGATCCACTGGTGAACCATCATAGACCCTTTGCAACTGATCTTACATTTCCAGAGTGCCACCAAAGGTAAAACCATTATTTCTCAGCAAGTTTACTGTGGATGGGAATTAGACCTCCCAAGAGGATAAGCATAGGAGATGGCCTAGCACCTTACCTATAATTGCTAACATGTATCCAAGCAGGAGCATAATCTTTGACTTCCTCTTCTCAATGCAGCACAACATATCACCAAAGCTTACTCATCAATTTGGCAGGGCTACGGAGGGTGAAGGTTACATCTGTCACCTGATGCTCACTGAGGACCTCGCCTCTGTGAAGCCGAGCTGCTGCACAGGGCTCAACAAACAGGTGCCATCCGGGTTCACTCCACCTCAGTATGTGCACAGGAACCTGGTTGTAAAGGGGCTGTAGAGCTCGGCCTTGCGTGGAAGTGCATCTGCTGCAGGTGACGGCCCCTCTCACATGCTCAGAGTCTTTTGTCCTGGTTTCTCCACTTGTAAACTAGAGACAGTGGTTAAAACCACCTTATCAACTACCTTATCAACTGTTGTGGGCATTTAAAAGATGATTTTTCTTGAGCTGGGCATGGTGATGCATGCCTTTAATCCCAGCCACTCGGGAGGCAGAGGTAGGAGGATTGCCGTGAGTTCGAGGCCACCCTGAGACTCTATAGTGAATTCCAGGTCAGCCTGGGCTAGAGTGAGACCCCACCTCAAAAAAAACAAAAAATAAAAAAATAAAACATTATTTTTCTTTTATTTGTTTATTTTTGTTTGTTTTGTTTTTCGAGGTAGGGTTTCACTCAAACCCAGGCTGACCTGGAATTCACTATGTAGTCTCAGGGTGGCCTCGAACTCACAGTGATCCTCCCACTTCTGTCTCCCAAGTGCTGGGATTAAAGACATGCGCCACCATGCCTAGTGATTTTTATTTTTCTTTGAGACAGGGTCTCATATATCCATGTTGGTCAAATGTATGTGCCACTTTGTGCATCTGGCTTTACATGGGTACTGATGAATTGAACCTGGGCTGGTTGGCTTTGCAAGCAAGCATATTTAACTGCGAAACCATCTTCCCAGCCCCTTTTCTTTATTTTCAGACAGAGTCAGTCCTCCTGCCTCCCAAACAGATGGAATTACAGCTTGACATCACCATGCCGGGTTTGAATTTTTTTAAGGCTAATGTTAAAATGGTCCTCAGAAATCATCTCTTGCAACGCGCACACACACACACACACACACACACACACACACACACACACACGTGCATGTGCACACACATAAAATTTATTTATTTGCAAGCAGGGAGAGATAGAGAGAAGAGAGACAGAGAATGAACATGCCAAGGCCTCCAACCACTGCAAACGCACTCCAGACGCACGTGCTATTTAGTGCACCTGGCGTTATGTACTAGGGGGATGGAACCGAGGTTATTGGGCTTTGCAGGCAAGCTCCTTAATTGCTGAGCCATCTCTCCAGCCCCCAACCCACTTTCATGGGATATTTGATAGACTATTGAGAAACTAAGACCTGAAGGGTAGATGAGCCCTGCCAAATGTGAGACTAGGGGCGGCTGGTTCTAGAGCCGGAACTAGGTGTTCATGCGCTTTGCCACCCACCCTGGACTTGTGCTCTAAGTCTCAGACCATGCTTGGCCCTGGCCACAGAGCTACACCGCACACCTTACTACTTTGGGAGTGCAAGTGCTTCCTTTGGGAAGCAGCCAGCACTTCCAGGTAACGTGACATCACCTCAAATATAGCTCTTTAGAGTGACAGCCCAGTCCCCTGAAAAGCCGGGGCAGGACACCAGCTGTGGAACACGTGCTAGCGGTATTGCTGGGGTGGGGAAGCTCACATTCTCCTCCGGACATGACAAACTCACCCCTACTTTACCCTGGGGAGCAGTGAGCCTAAAAGAGAGAAGTGGGGCTGGACTCTTTCCAATGTTTTGCTATAGTTCTCTCTCTCTCTCTCTCCATATATATATATGTAGATATCTATCTATCTATCTATCTATCTATCTATCTATCTATGTATCTATCTATGTATCTATGTATCTATCTATCTATCTATCTATCTATCTATCTATCTATCTATCTATCTATCTATCTTTTGGAGGTAGGGTCTCTCTCTCTCTATCCCAGGCTGACCTGGAATTCAGTAGATAGTCTCAGGATGGCCTCAAACTCACAGCAATCCACCTACCTATGTCTCCCAAATGCTGGGATTAAAGGCATGTGCCACCACACCCAGCTATAGTTCTCATTTCATAAGAAACTGAGGCTTGTGGAGGTTAGACAAAGGGTTCAAACTCATAATTACCAGAGCCTCAATTTCCTTCCAGGTCTCTGCCTGCAATAAAGTGGTTGTTAGGGTAAGGTCTGCACTATGGAACCAGAACACTGGTAGAATATGGAATATGGTTGCCATGGGGATTAGGTAAGATGCAGAAAAGTAACCCAAGGAAGAAACCAATCATCTTTTTTATTTGTGTGTATGTGTTGGGGTGTATGTGTGAGTGTAGTATGTGTGGTATATGCATGTGTGTGCAGATGCACACATATCGTGTGCATGCAGGCAGAGGCGTGAGGAGGTGGAGTGTCCTCTTCTGCCTTATCTTCTTATTTCTTCCTTTAAAATTTATTTTACTTATTTGAGGGGGGGGGATAAATAGGCAGGGGAAGAGAGAGAGAGAAAATGAATGGGCACACCAGGTCCTCCAGCCACTGCAAACAAACTCCAGACGTGTGAGCCCCCTTGTGCATCTGGCTTACGGGGGTCCTGGGGAATCGGATCTGGGTTCTCTGGCTTTGCAGGCAAGTACCTTAATCACTAAGCCATCTCTCCAGCCCTGCCTTATTTTCTTGAGAAAGGGTCTTTCAACCTGGGGCTTGCTGATTTTTGTTTGTTTCAGCTAGACTGACCAATAAGACCCAGTGATTGCGCCTCTACCCCTCCCCCCTTCAGCAGTGGGCCACAGACAGGTACTGCCAACCCCTGGCTTTTTCTGTTGGGGATTAAGCTGAGGTCCTCAGGCTTGTGCAGCAAGCGTTCTTATTCCTTGAGCTGTCTTCCTGACCCCATTATTCTTTTGTTTTTGTTTTCTTTTGAGATAGGGTCTCACTCTAGCCCAGGCTGACCTAGAATTCACGCTGTAGTCTCAGGGTGGCCTTGAACTCACAGCAATCCTCCTACCTCTGCCTTCCAAGTGCTGAAATTAAAGGCGTATGCCACCACACCCAGTTTCATTTTTTACACACACACATACATACAGAGAGAGAGAGAGAGAGAGAGAGAGAGAGAGAGAGAGAGAATTGGCAAGCCAGGTCCTCAGCCACTGAAATTGAACTCCAGATGCTTGCGCCACCTAGTGGGCATGTGCAACCTTGTGCTTGCCTCACTTTTGTGCACCTGGGCTTATGTGGTATTTGGAGAGTCGAACATGTGTTCTTAGGGTTCTCAGACAAACGCCTTAACTGCTAAGCCATCTCTCCAACCCCCCCCTTTTTTTTTTTTTTTTTTTTTTGGTTTTTCGAAGTAGGGTCTCACTCTAGCCCAGGCTGACCTGGAATTCACTATGGAGTCTCAGGGTGGCCTCGAACTCATGGCGATCCTCCTACCTTTGCCTCCTGAGTGCTGGGATTAAAGGCGTGTGCCACCACGCCCGGACACTTTTTTTTTTTTTTTTTTTTTTTGAGACAGGGTCTCATTCTAGCTCAGGTTGACCTGGAACTAACTCTATGGCCCAGACTGGCCTCAAACCCATGGTGATCCTCCTACTTCAGCCTCCTGAGTGCTGGTGTTAATGACATGAACTACCTGGCTTTCATTATTCATCTTTTTATCCCCAGTGCCTGACTCATTATCAATGACCAACGTGCCTTCCAAAAAGTAGAATTTTGAATGTATAAATTAGTGAATGGATGAATGAATAAAGAAATGAACCACCTACCACAAATGTCTGGAACATAAGAGGCATTCAATAAATGATCCTTTCTCCTTCCTCACTGTGGAATGAGGAGTTCACATTTGTAGTTTATGCCTGGCACTTAGTAGGCCTCAATGAGCGTGTGTAGGTGAAATGGCTGACCCTCAGGAACTCTGAGCCTTTGAAGCCATGAAGAAACCCTTGTCTTGGGCTGGAGAGATGGCTTAGTGGTTATACACTTGCCTGTGAAACCTAAGGACCCTGGTTCGAGGCTCGATTCCCCAGGACCCACGTTAGCCAGATACACAAGGGGCGCATGCATCTGGAGTTTGTTTGCAGTGGCTGGAGGCCCTGGTGCGCCCATTCTCTCCCTCTCTCTCTCTCTGTCTCTCTTCCTCTCTCTCTCTCTGTTGCTCTCAAATAAATAAAAATAAACAAAAATATTTTAAAAAGAAGAAGAAAGAAACTCTTGTCTTTGCCACCGCAGAGGCTGATGCTCATTTCATGAAGTTAGTCTGCTCTCTGGCCAAAGGCTTCCCTTCACTACCGGGTGAGAACCACCCGTCTTCTAAGCTGACTTGATCCACCTTCTACCCGGACTCAGTGTTGAGGCAGCTGCACACACAGTGGAAGGAAGCTGCAAATCCTTCCAGCTGGAGAACAGGGAATGTACTGAAACCAGCCAGACTCAACTGAATTCCATTCCTCCACCTCTTTCTGTCTTCTCAGGGCTTCAAAGCTCAGTGTCCTGGATCTGGTGAGTGAATAAATTCAGTGTCTAAAGAATTTCTAGCACATTGTAGTATCTCAATAAACATTGGAGGGATGAATAAACGAATAAAGGAAAACAGGACTGAAGGACGAGACAAGCTGACTGATGTGGGTCTATTTATTGGCAAAAAGTCCTATAGGGTCAAGATCACACCCTCCCCATCCTCTTCCCTGTAAAAATAAACTGTCTTTCCCTCTCCCTGCTGTATTTGCTTTCCTATTTGGTCCAGAGAGAATCAGTCACCCCCCTAAGAGCTGTGTCCTGAGACATAGGAACCAGCACCCCCACCCCAGACAGACAAGGCAGCAGGAAGGCTTTTCAAGCCCTTGGCCTTACACTTGGAGTTCAGTTGCTCTGTCCATGAAAGGGTTGGTAGCAGAACTAGGAGCAGCAGCACAAGGAGTATGGGTGAGAGGCACCCCTGAGGGTGGCCCTGAAGGGAGATGAGTTAGCCTGGGGAGAGACAGGGAGGCACAGCCCCATTCCTGTCCCCGTGGCCCCTAAACTCAGTGAGTTTGGAGACAAAAGAGGCAGACTCCTTCCTATGGAATAGCACCCCCACTTAGACTTCCTCCAGGCAAGGTGAAATATGGAAGGATGTCACAGTGAATGGTGGGGCTCTGCTGGAGGTAGGGGCACCCCAAAAGCAGAGGCACTATGTGGTGGTAGAGAAGGGGCTAGACTCATGTCATCTGTGGTGTGGAGAGACTGGGCCCGGCTCAGTTCACCTCTGCTTTCTCCTATCTTGGGAGCCCCAGGCCCAGTCACTTCTTTCCTGACCCAGGTCTACCACACCTCACATTGCTGCCCTGGGTTCATGGGTGAGCCGACAGGGCAGCCGAAGTGGTGCAGGAAGTCGCGGGAGTTGGAGAGAGTGCCCAGCACGCGGAAGCGGGCAGGGCTGTGGGGGTCGGTCACCAGCCCCTCGTGAGAGCTCTCTGGTGTGCGGACCGAGCACCACACCTGCGGGCCAGGACAGACACGGGGACATATGGTGTCTAGTGTGGAGCTCAGTGAGCTGGACCATAACCTTGGCTACAGCAGAGCCACCTTGGGGACACAAACCACCACTGCCCAGCTCCTGAGCTCAGGAGGCCTCAGGAACACTGTAAGAAGCTCAGCCAGCCAGCTACAAGGGTGCAGCACATGCCCTCCTGCCCCAGGTCCTTGAAGCCCTTCTAAACAACCTTGGACATTAGGGTGTCTGGCATGTTTGTGGCTGAGGGAAAAAGGCAAAGCCCTTTAAAGTTGCTTGCTAGGGTGCAAAGCACCTCAAGGAAATCCTGACTGAGTCCTCACTCTGCCCCTTAACTTCACTCTGTGTAGCTCTGAATAATCTACTTTATGTCCCCAAACTATAGCTTCTTCCATGTTCCCCCAGAGGTACGCGCAGGACCACTGCCCACTCCAGTCCCTCCAGCAGGCAGTCCTTCCCCGTGAGATCTGCAAAGTTTCCCTGAAGACTGTCTTCTCAGGCAGCTGTCATGGGCTCTGGGCACAAAGCTTACTCAGTATATTTCCCACACACCAATGGTGACCCCATTCCCCAGCCCCTTTCCTGCATGACTCCAACTTCTTCTAATGACTTCCTTTGGAGGAAGGATGTTGGGGGTACACTCAACTCTCCCAGGGGACCATACCTGGGCAAATCCCACGAAGAAGAGCTGGTGGTTGGTAAGGCCCACAGCAGGCAGCTGCTGCTCCTCCCCGTGCTTCCTCAGCCACATTTTATAAGCCTGGGGGAGTGGGTGGGTAGCAAGTCCACCGGGGCCTCCCCACCTCCCCCAGCACCCCTCCTTCCACAAAGCTGGGGAAGCCTTGGCCCCTCACATTGTAGGCTGCCTTCAGCCCCCCGTTGTCAGCGATGTTCTCCCCCAGCGTCTGGCGGCCGTTGAGCCTCTCCCCGTTGACCTGGTACTGGTTGTACTGTTCTTCCATGCAGGCTGTATGGTTCCGGAAGGCTGCCAGGGATTCATTCTGCCACCACGGTCGCAGGTTCCCTTCCTTGTCATACTCACGTCCTGAAAAGAACTCACCTTCGCACCCCATCAAGCAGACAGGTCACCCCTTGCCAGAAGGAGTGCCCCCACCAGCCCTGTCCCAGAGACCCCAGCGTCTCTAAGGCCTGCCCCCAACCTCCCAAGGCACTGAAGGAGCCACTGGAAATTCTAGACTGAAGGGGATGATCCTATAGGTCCCTACCTTGGTCATCAAAGGCATGTGTCAACTCATGGCCCATCACCACACCAATGCCACCAAAGTTCAGGGCCCTGGTAGATGAGGAATTCTGAGTGAGGATACGGCAGGGGAGCTTGTGAGTCTTCCCCTCCAGTGCTGCTCCCAGCTCACCCACACACCCAGGGCCCCAGCCCCCTCCTGCCCCCAACACACTTGGGGTGGTTGCGGGCATAGAAGGGGGCCTGCAGGATGCCGGCGGGGAAGACAATTTCATTTTTGGTCGGAAGATAGTACGCGTTCACCGTCTGGGGGGTCATGCTCCATCTGAAGAGGGAAGAGGGCAAGGCTGAGGCTCTTTCCTCTCCGGATGCCCCACCAGTACATCTCCTCGCCCCACGCCATTCCTTGCCCATCCCAAGAAACCTCTGTCTACCTCCCCCGCTGCCCCAGTGTCTGGCCTCCCATTCTCACTGGTCTCGGCTGGGAGGCTTACGGAGCTGGTCAGCCATCACCTTAGCAGAGAAGTTATACAGATTCAACATATTTTGGAAGAAAGAATCTTCGGAGACTTCATACTATGGGAATGGTGAGAGATAGAAAGCAAGTTAAAACGTGCTGGAGAAAAGAATATTGCCAGCTTGGCTAATCAGGACCTTTCCAAGCCTCATTTTCCTCTACTGTAAAATGGGAGTGAAACAGCTAGTAAATCACTACCAAAATTTAAAAAAAAAAAAAAACACTTATGCTGCAGGTGTGTATTCTTTCTCCACACTATCTTCTTTTGTTCTCACAACAAGCCTGTGAGGTGGGTGCTATTAGGGGTCCCATTTTTCAGGTGAAAAAAAAAAAACCTGAAGCCCAAAAGAGGTCTTGTCCAAGGCTGTTAGACAGTTGGAGGTAGAAACATAATTGAATCAGGATTGATTCAAATCCCTGTTCACTGGATAACACTGTATTGTTCTGCCGTCTGGCCCATAGGCAGGCATAGAACCAAAGACCAGTGGACCCCGACAAGGAGCCATGGTACTCACCCCATCGTAAACAGCATCTAGCTCTTTGGGCTCCAGGATGAAGTCTGGGAAACCAATCATATCATAGATGGTGTCTGCCTGAAGAGATCAATTTCAGGGTTTCCTCTCTCCTCCCAGCCAAATTGTTCCCTGTATGTTCACCTCCAGGTGGCGTCCCAACCCCAACCACGGCTCACTTTCTCCTTGGCCGCCTGTCGGGTCTTTTCATCCATCCAAACCAGGTCTCCCAGGGCCTCCTCAAAAGCAGACCGGATCTCGCTGATCATCCCCTCTGCCTGAGAGGGAGGACCCACGTCAGCCTCCTCTGGCAAGTACAGCCTCCGCGCTCCCCCATCCACCCGGGCCTTCCCGGCCTCATGAGCACGTCCAGACTCAGAGAGGCTGCATAAGCAGGAAGGGCGAGAAGGCAGCGCCGGCCCTTGCTGTCAGGACTGCTACTGTGGGTGGCTTTTTTCTAATTAATTAAACATCTTCAGCAACACTGAGTTAATTAAATTTAGTATAACTTTTTACAGTGCATTGATTTTTATCTATGAAATTAATGCACTAACAGAGAATTTGCAAAATTGAAAAGAATTAAAGAAAGCAAAACATTATGTAATGTGACAATGCAGATTGCTTCTTTTAATAGTCTGACGAGTAGTGTTTTTCCTGCCCAGATATCCAAATAAAATATAGAATTATGTTGTATAACATGTATGTATTTTTGCAACCTACTTGTTTCTAGTTAAAAATATATCTTCAGCTGAGCGTGGCTGTGCAAGCCTTTAGTCCCAGCACTCGGAAGGATCAGGAGGAGTATTGCCATGAGTTTGAGGTCAGCCTGGGGCTACAAAGTGAGTTCCATGTCAGCCTGGGCTAGAGTGAGACCCTGTCTCAAAAACAAAAATCCCCTTCTGAGATTACACATACACACACACACACATCTATGTATCCATACATTTATATACACAAACATAACTTCAGGGCTGGGGAGGTAGCTTGGTGGTAGAACACTTACTTCCCTATCATGTGCAAGACTCATTCAATTTCCAGCCCCACCAATTTTTAAATAATATATTGAAATATTTATTTATTTGTGGGGTTTCCAGGTTGGGTTTCATTCTAGCCCATGCTGACCTGGAATTCACTATATAGTCTAAGGTGGCCTCACACTCTACCTTCTAAGTGCTGGGATTAAAGGCAAGCATCACACCTGCCAACAAATTTTTTTTATTTGCATGTGTGCGTGCGTGCATGCATAAACCAAGACCTCTTGCTTCTTCAAACAAACACCAGATGCATGCATTACTTTTTGCATATGGGGATATGTGAATATTAGGAATTTGAACCTGGTAGGCTTTGGAAGCAAGCACCATCTCCCAAGCTCACTTTGTTGCTGTTGTTGTTTGTTTTTGGAGGCAGGGTTCACTTTAGCCCAGTCTGACCTGAAACTCTGTAGCCCAGGCTGGCCTCAAACTCATAGTAATCCTCCTACCTCAGCCTCCTGAGTTCTGGGATTAAAGACATGCACCACCATGCCTGGTAAAAAAAGATTTTTGTGGTGGGGGGGAGGTTCAAGATAGGGTCTCACTCTAGTTCAGGCTGTTCTGGAATTTACTATGTAGTCTCAGGGTGGCCTGGAACTCACAGTGATCCTCCTGCCTCTGCCTCCCAAGTGCTGGGATCAAAGGCGTGTGCCACAATGCCCCACTTAAATTTTTTTTAATAAAAAAAAAAAAACAGGCATGGCAGTGCACACTTGTATTCTCAGCACTTAGGAGGCTGAAGCAGGAGGACAGTAAGTTCAAGGCCAGCCTGGTCTTTATACTAAGTTCCAGGCCAACCTAAAGTACATAATGAGTCTATCTCAAAATCAAATATAAGGGCTGGGAAATTAGTTCAGCAGTTAAAGGTGCTTGCTTGCAAAGCCTGCTAGCCTGGGTTCAATTTCCCAGTACCTACATAAAGCCAGATACACAAAGTGGTACATGCATCTGGAGTTTGTTTGCCATGATAAAAGGCCCTGAAGCACCCATATTCTCTCTTTTTCACTCACACACATTCAAATAGAAAGAGAGAGAGAGGCAGATAGAGAGAACGGGTGCACCAGGGCCCCTCGCCACTGAAAACGAATTCCAGACGCATGCACCCCCTTGTGCATCTGGCTTACGTGGGTCCTGGGGAAATCAAACCATGGTCTTTAGGCTTCACAGGCAAATGCCTTAATTGCTAAGCCATTTCCCCAGCCCTAAATATTCTTTTATATATATATATATATATGGTATTTTGAGGCAGGGTCTCACTCTAGCTCAGGCTGACCTGGAATTCACTATGTAGTCTCCATTTCCCCAGCCCTAAATATTCATATATATATATATGGTATTTTGAGGCAGGGTCTCACTCTAGCTCAGGCTGACCTGGAATTCACTATGTAGTCTCAGGGTGGCCTCAAACTCACAGCAATCCTCCTACCTCTGCTTCCCAAATGCTGGGATTAAAGGTGTGCACCACCAAGCCCAGCTGAATATCTTTGTTTTGTTTTGTTTTTCAAGGTAGGGTCTCACTCTAGCCCAGGCTGACCTGAAATTCACAATGGAGTCTCAGGTTGGCCTCGAACTCACGGCGATCCTCCTACCTCTGCCTCCCAACTGCTGGGATTAAAGGTGTGCGCCACCACAACCAATCCTAGCTATTTTTTTTTTAAATAAGATTTTTAGGGCTAGACAGATGGCTTAGTGGTTAAGGAGTTTGTTTGCAAAGCCTACGGACCCATGTTCCATTCTCCAGATCCTACATAAGCCACACGCACAAAGGTGAGGCAAGTGCAAGGTGGCACATTCCCACTAGGGGATGCAAGTATCTGGAGTTTGATTGCAGTGGTTGAGGCCCTGGCGTGCCAATTCTTTCTCTCTCTAAAAAAAATATTAAAATAAGATTTTACAATTTTTATTTATTTACACGTGGAGGTGGGCATGCCAGAGCCTCTTGCCACTGCAAGAACATGAGATGTTTACACTACTTATTGCATTTGGCTTTATGTGGATGGCTTTGAAAGCAAGTGCCTTTAACCACTGACAATCTTCTCAGGTTTAAAAAGATAGACTTTTTTTTTTTTTTTTAGGGTTAGGGAGATGGCTCAAATGGTAAAATAAATAAAAGTTTTATTTAGCCGGGCATGGTGGTGCACGCCTTTGATCCCAGCACTTGGGAGGCAGAGATAGGAGGATCACCGTGAGTTTGAGGCCACCCTGAGACTACATAGTGAATTCCAGGTCAGCCTGGGCTAGAGTGAGACCCTACCTCAGGAAAAAAAAAAAAAGTTTTATTTATTTATTTATTTGCACATGTGTTCATGCATGTGTGTGTACAGGCACATGCATGTCATGGTGCACATGTGAAGGTTAGAGGACGACCGCCTTTACCACTGTCGTTGAGACAGGGTCTATTCCACTGCAAACGAATGCAAGTCTGGCTGGCCTGTGAGCTTTGGATTCTTCTGGCTCTGCCTCTCACTTTCACGTGGGATCACAGACCCACGTGCTACTTTGTGTCTAGCTTCATGTTGGTGCTGGGGAATGGAGTCCAGGTCAGCAGGCTTTGCTGAACCATCTCCCCAGCCCACCCTCTACTTTTTTTTTTTTTTTTTTGAGGTATTTGAGGTAAGCCCAACAGAATGGCCTTTTCTTTTTTTCTGAGAGATCAAGAGCAAGAGTGAATGTGTGTGAGAGAGAACTGGTGCGCCAGGGCCTCCAGCCACTGCAACTGAACTCCAGACGCGCGCACCACCTTGTGCACATATGCAACCTTGCGCTTGCATCACCTTGTACATCTGGCTTATGTGGGATCTGGAGAGTCAAACATGGGTCCATAGGCTTCACAGGCAAGCACCTTAATCACTAAGCCATCTCTCCAGCCCCCACCCTTTTTCAAAAAAAAAATTTTTTTTTATTTGCACTCAGAGATAGAGAGAAGAGAAACAGAGAGAAATGGGTGCACCAGAGCCTTCAGCTGCTGCAAACGAACTCCAGACGCATACTCCACCTTACATATCTGGCTTTACATGGGTACTAGGGAACTGAACCCAGGTCATTAGGCTTTGCAGGCAAGCTTCTTAACTACTGAGCCATCTCTCTAGCCCCCTCACCCTTTGTGTGTGTGTGTGTGTGTGTGTGAGACAGGGCCTCAATTTCACTATGTAGCTCAGAATTACCTTGAACTTTTGATCCTCCTACAGTGACCTACTATGTACTGGGGTTCCAGGGGTGAGCCACCACACCATCGTTTATGGGTCTTATGTTGTCTTGCTGGGCTAGGCATCAAACCCAGGTCTCCGTCCCCAGCTGAACAGTGAATTTTAAGCAAATAAAAAGGTGGTTTTGAAAGAATCCTGGAGACTCACAATTTCCTTGCTTTGTCGGTCAAATGTAGCCTTCACAAAGAGGGAGCCTAAAGCAAAGCCAAGGGCGTCGTCTGTATTGGAGATGCAGGTCTGCCACCTTGGTGTGCAGGACTGTAAAGGAACAAAGAGGCAAGGCCCTAGAGAGAGCTCTGTTTCCAGGGCTGGGCCTTCTCAGCTTCACGACAGAGATCCAGGCTTGGGTGCCATTCTTCCCTCCAACTCCAGGAAAAATTCAGGGTAGTATCTCACACTGCACCAACCCCAAGCAGCAAAACCTCAGTGGGAACATACATGCAACTCACCTGCTTCTCACCACTCTCCTCCTGTGTCCCTAACAGGCCTCCTTACAGTGCAGAAGTCTTTCAGCTCAGCTCTAGAACTGGGGCTCATATCTAATCAGTCTACCACACCAGAAACCCGAGCATCATCCCAATATCCTCCACCTCCTCACCTCTAATTCAATCTCACTCGTTTTTCCTGGCTCTTCTTTATCATCTATCCACCACATTGCTGCTTTCCTGTCCTACAACACTAGTTGCTCCTCTATTTGGATGCCCCCTCCCTGAAAAAAACCACTTAACACATCTCCCATGGCTTCACTTGTGAAAGAATCAGATGAGACTTCTGAATACAAAAGCAGTTCCCTTCATGCCCATTTTACCAAATTCCGTCTCTTGCTGCCCTGGTCTCAAGCTTCTGTCAGAATCCATGCAAGCCCACCAAAGCTCCTTGACACCTCAAGAACTTGCATGTGCTTTTCTTCTGCCTGGATGCCCTTCTCCCTGCTTTTTCAAGGAATTCGTTCCTCAAATGGCACCTCCTCAGAAGAGACTTTCCTGATGCCTCCCCCACTGCTCCTCACATACAGTATACTGCCTCCACCTCTGCTCAGTTACACAAAGGAAGAACCCTTATAACCAACAATATATGTGTTTGTCTACAGGCTTTCTCTGCCTGCTTAAATACAGCATCTTGAAATCATCAAAGCTGAGTGCCTTCATATACTACACAGGATAGGTATTTCACTTACATTAACTCAGTTCGTCTCCATGACAGCCTTGCAAGTTAGTCCTATTTTACAGACCAGTAAGTGGAGAACCAAAGAAACTAGGTAACATGCCCAAGGCGTGACAAGCTAATTTAAAAAAAAAAAAATGAAGGAGCTGGACTTGGAACCTAGAACAGCTTCATTCCAACTTCTGTTCCACACTGGGTACCCAAGTACCACGAGGTGAATGTGACTGGCACACTGTGAGCATGCAACCATCAGCTAGGTTGGGTCAGAAAGGTGGCAGAGCCAGGGAGCCCACCTTTTTGGTACCATAAAGGGTCTCTAGCAGCTTCTCCTGGGCCGACTCAAAGCGCTGGTCCAGGCTTGAGGTTGTCTTCTGTACCAGGTTCCAAATCAGGTAATTGTTCAGGATGCTGTGTCCAGACCAGAAAGCAAGGAGGGGCAGGTGAGGTGCTTATCCCCTCCCCCAGACATTCTCGAGGACTGTGCAGGCAGCAGGCGTCCTGAGAGGCCAGAGGGGGAAGCTACAATCCCTCTCTGGGACACACCTGCTCACAGAAGTCAGCATGGAGCAAGGGATGGGAATGAAGGTCACAAACGAACACCCTAAAACACAGCCCAAAGAAAGAGCCTAGAAGTGCTATCTTAAGGTTTGGAAGGCCCAAGACCTTACCACTCAGTCTGGCTGTGCCAGTTCGCTGTGCCTGGTCCCTGCTAGAGATCACCTCAGAACCCTAAGTGTTCTCTCCACCACCAGCACCTCAGCACGCTCCCCGCCAAACCACACACACACCTTGGTTCCGTGCGGTTGATGAGTTCTGACACTTGCTGCAGATAGTCCGTCCCATACACCACCACAGGTTCAGAGTCACTCAACTCCAGCGGTGACAGCAAGAAAGAAAGGAACTCAAGCCAGTCCATGGAGGGAGCCAGAGTCTGAAAGTAAGAACCCCTAAGGCTTCCTTGCCTTCTCATCTGGCTTCCAACAGACTCCTCTCCCTCTGAGGGGTCCTTCCCATTGCCAGGGCAAAGGTCCTGACTGCCTGGGGACCCATTCCTGCAACAAGCCCTTTTCTAGGCCTGAGCACTCCTCATTCTGGGACCACAACCACCTATCATGCAAGGAAAAACACCTTGTGTGGGACTCAGCTGGGGCCCCAAGATTCAAATGTTCTCCTAACAATTGATAAAATACCAGGTACCTAACACTCCCCCATGTAGGTAGTCTTTACGCTAGATCCTCTGCTTCCCTAATGGCTCCGTAATGGAACACTGACAGAGCTGACCTAGCAGGGGCCTCAGGAGATGCGTCCATGGCCATCTTGACTGTTTTGTGAACATCTCATCCAAGTGGTTAGACTTGTTTGCTCCTTCTTTCTTTCTTTCTTTCTTTCTTTCTTTCTTTCTTTCTTTCCTTCCTTCCTTCCTTCCTTCTTCCTTCCCACCGTCTTCCTTCCTTCCTTCCTTCCTTCCTTCCTTCCTTCCTTCCTTCCTTCCTTCCTTCCTTCCTTCCTTCTTTCTTTCTTTCTTTCTTTCTTTCTTTCTGATTTTTGAGATACGGTCTCGTTCTAGCCCAGGCTGACCTGGAATTAACTATGGAGTCTCAGGTTGGCCTCAAATGCACAGCAATCCTCCTACCTCTGTCTCCTGAGTGCTGGGATTAAAGATGCATGCCACCACATCCAGCAAACTCTTTTTTTTTTTTTTTTTTTAATGGCAGGGTCTCACACTGTAGTCTAGACTGACCTAGAACTCACTACTATGTAGCCAGCATGGCCTTGAACTTGCAGAAATCCGCTTGCGTCCAAATGTTGGGATTACAGGCATAAACTTCCATGCTTGGCTAAATAGTTGAGTGTTTATTTGAGTGAGAGTATGTGTGTGTGTGTGTGTGTGTGTGTGTGTGTGTGTGCGCGCGCGCGCACGCGCAGACAAGGGCCTCCTGCCACGGCAAATGAACTCCAGGTGCATATACCACTTTGTGCATCTGGCTTTACACGGGTATTGGGGAAATGAATCTAGGCTATCAGGCTTTACAAGCAAGCGCCTTTAACCACTGAACCAGCTCTCCAGCTCCTGGCTAAATATTTCAAACCCAATCACTCCATCTATCCCCAGACAACAAGAAAGGGACTGAAGGATGCCCTGAGAGGGATGCTTAAAATGTTCACCAGTTTACTTTCCAGGACAGCGACAGTGCATTGGGAAAGCTCAGAAAAGCAAGGAAAGGGAAAAAAAAAAAAAAAACTGGCTGCTTCAGAAGAGACCATGAAGAGAGGTGGGTAGTCTATATGAGGGGCTGGCTCCTCCCAAATGTCTCTAGTCCCCTGCCTACCCCACCTGCAGCTCCGAGATGCTCATCTTGTGGTAGATCTTCTCCTCATCACGCCGCTGGTCCTGGGGCACTGTGATGTTGGCCAGTTGGATCTCCAGCTCCAGTACCTGCTGCATCTGCTCCCGGGTGGAGGCTGGCCGTCCACCCAGCAGCATTCCCAGCTCCTCCATGTAGTCCAGGTAGGCGGTGAGCACCTGTGAAGACCCCAGTTATCCTCAAAGCCAGCTAACAAGTCCTGCCCAAGCCTGGGATCTGCCCCGTCTTCCACCTCTGCCCATTGTCTCTTCTGCCCAATGCATATTATAGATGTCTGTCCGGGTGACACTGTTTTATTCTAACACAGTGCTCACCACTGTCTGCTCTGACTCATTCATCTACCTGGGCACTTGCCTGTCATCTGCACAGTGGATGCTCTTCAAGTTACAGCAGCTGTTCCCCACTGAACCCCAAGGACCTCAATCAGGGCTGAGCACAGAACCGGTTCTATAAATGTTTGTCCAGTGGATGGTATTCTTCCCATAGTGCCTTGCCCTCTCATGTCCCAAAGCCCTGCTAAGTGTCCTAGGCCATCAGGGGTCATGTGCCTTCACTTTGAACAGCTGACTGAACCCCATGGGGAATATGCCCCTTCGAGTCACTTCTGCTTGTCAACCCGCCAGTCCTAAAACTTTCTCCTTGCTCCACTGCCACCCCCTCCCACAAGTTCAGGTCTCCAAGGTAGAGAAAAGCTATAAAAAAGAGAAGAAAAAAAACAAAAGAAAGAGAAATATGTATGAGCCGGGACAAGTGGAGCATGCCTTTAATTCCAGCACTCAGGAGCATCGCTGTGAGTCTGAGGTCACCCTGAGACTACAAAGGGAATTCCAGGTCAGCCTGGGCTACAGTGAGACCTACCTCAAAAAAAAAAAAAAAAAAAGAGGAAGAAGAAGAAGGAAGAAAGAAATGTGTACACTGATCACTTGTGAATTTAGATATTACTTTGCTAGGGGATTTACATATCATGTCGCCTCCACCACACCCTCACAGCAACTCCCTAAAGTAGACGTTAGTCCTATTTCACATAAATGGAACAAACCTGAAAAGGTGACATGCTGACTCTTATCAGCAACTACCACAGCATGTGGCCCAGACCTGAGCACTACCTGTGCCTAACGCAAACTCAGATTGCCTCATGCCCAGCTGCCGCTTGAGCTTCATGAGGACAGAAGCTGCTGGCTTTGTTTGCCATTGGCATTGTGGGCTCTTGCACAATGTCTGCAATGTAAGTGCTCGTAAGTACTTATCGAGGAAAGGGAAGAAAACATGCCAAGACATCCTCAGCTCTGCTCAGCAGCAACCCTCTCTCTGTGCCCAACTCCCAGAAACCACTTCTTATGTTGTATGTGTGTGTGTGCATGTGTGTGTGTGTAAGACAAGCTCTTACTATGTAGCCTAAGCTGGCTTTGAACTCACAATCCTGCTGCTTCAGCTTCCCAAGTGTGGAATTACAAGCATGTACCACCATGCTGGCCTTCTTCCCTGACTCGACTTGAAGCCCTATCCTGGGCTCACTTAATTGCTAACACCCATCACTTTTCTCCACTGAAAAGTTTAGATCCCTGAATATCCATTCTCTGCACTGAAAATGTTCTCCTTTCCCCCACTCTCTTTTTCATTGCTGCTGGTGTGAGAAGAGGTTTAAGTACTAACCCATCACCTAGCTTTTTTTTTTTTTTTTTTGGTTTTCCAAGGTAGGGTCTCACTGTATCCCAGGCTGACCTGGAATTCACTCTGTAGTCTCAGGGTGGCCTCGAACTCACAGCATTCCTCCTACCTCTGCCTCCCGAGTGCTGGGATTAAAGGCGTACGCCACCATGCCCGGCTTCCACCACCTAGCTTTTAAGAGGTATAGTTAGCTCAGCCAAGTGATCTCACATTACCCCTTCCTCTCCCTGCCTCCTTACCCTCAGCATAAGGACTACGTCTGACACTTGTTTGTACCTGCTATACTCCTGGTTTTTATCTGTTTTTTATTTTTTAACCCTAGCCTTCTGAACTGAATCCCCCGCCAGGTTCTGGGGAGGACTTCCAGATGGAGACAACCAATGACATGTCCAAGCCTCTTCCAAGCCACGGGCAACATGGTTCTCTGCGCTCTCAAGGTTCTCTTCTCTCCTAACTCAGGTGATGCCAAAATCACATGTCTATGCACATCACTTTGGAGTTTCCCTTTCCCTTCTTTTGAGAGGAAGCCCAAACTTATCAGCTGTGGTAATATGTGCCAATTGCCCTACAATCTGGGAGGCTGTGGCAAGAGTGCCACTTGAGTCCAGGAGGTAAGAGCAGCCTAGACTACACAGTGAGACCCTGTGTCACCAAAAAAAGTACTATGACCCTTGGGCTGGAGGGATGGCTTAGCGGTTAAGGGATTTGCCTGCAAAGCCAAAGGACCTTGGTTTGATTCCCCAGGATCCACGTAAGCCAGATGTACAAGGGAGCTCATGCATCTAGAGTTCTTTTGCAGTGGCTGGATGCCCTGACACACCCATATTCTCTCTCTCTCTCTCTCTCTCTCAACTTGCCCATTTCTGTATCTCTCTCTCTCAAATTAATAAGTGAAAATATTATTTTTAAAAGGTACCACATCCCTAAACATCCCTAAATCCTCAACTTGACCTACATATATATCTACCCAGACGGACTGGGTAACTCTCACCTCCTATTGCCTCTGTTCTTGAGTGTCGTAGGTCGTCTGCCTCGTCTCCCCTCAGCCTGTCTGAACTGCTCTCTGTACAGAGCACTGGCCCTTAGCTTCTGCCTCCCCTCCCCCTCACTCAGCTCTCTTCTGTGGCTGCCCCAACAACTACGAAGAGGACACTGTGTCACCAGCCATTTCAGGCCTTTACCATATAGAGGGCAGTGGCAATGTCATATTCACACATGTCTGCAGGTGGGTCTAGCTGAGAACTGCTCAGAAAATGTTTGTGAATGACAAGACACAGGACTCTCCAGGCTGCCCTGCTCCCCAGGATGCTCTTTTTCCCACTGCCCTGAACACCCAAGCATCTTTTTTGCCTGTCTTCTTTCTCCCACCTCTCCAACACCTTTGTCTAGATTTCTTTTTCCTTTTTACCCCCCTTTGTCTAGATTTTTAAAAAAAAAAATTTTTTTTTCATTTATTTGAGAGATAGAGAGACCGAGAGAAGAGAGAGAATGGGTGCACCAGGGCCTCTAGCCACTGCAAACAAACTCCAGACACATGTGCCACCATGTGCATCTGGCTTACATGGGTTCTGAGGAATGGAGCCTGGGTCCTTAGGCTTCACAGGCAAGAGCCTTAACCACTAAGCCAATTCTCCAGTCCGTTTGTCTGGATTTGTAAGAAGTTCCTAGAGCATCTGGCTCCCTTCGTACTGTCCTCTCTCCTGCTCTCTGCCAACTTTTAGTCTCATAAAGAAGGTGCCCACGTCCTTCAAACTTACATATCTAAAATGAGAAGCCCCCACACCCTGACTTTCTGCTACATACAGAAGCATAAGCTTGTAGCCCCACACCCCAAACCTTATAGGATCTACAGGCTATGCTTCCCCTCTCACAGATGAGGAAACAGCCTCAGAGAGACCAGTAAGTTGTAACAAGCAGCAAAGCCAAGACTGAAATCCAGGTCTGCCTCAGAAATCTCTCCTTGTCCTGTGATAACTGGTTCTTCCTACAGATCCTTGATTCCCTAAGGTCCTGTCCATTCCACCATCATTCAGGCTTAGACCTTCAATTTACTTTACCTCTTCCCTCTCTAACACCCATTTACTGAAACTCATGATTCTGCTTGATTATGCTCCTTCTTTTGTTTGTTTATTTTTGTTCTGTTTGTTTTGTTTTTTTTTTTCGAGGTAGGGTCTCACTCTGGTCCAGGCTGACCTGGAATTCACTATGTAGTCTCGGGGTGGCCTTGAACTCATGGCGATCCTCCTACCTCTGCCTCCCGAGTGTTGGGATTAAAGGCATGTACCATCATGCCTGGCTTTTTTTTTTTTTTTTTTTTTTTGAGGTAAGTTCTTGCTCAAGTCCAGGCTGATCTGGAATTCACTACATAGTCTCAGGCTGGCCTTGAACTCATGACAATCCTCTTACCTCTGCTTCCAGAGTGCTGGAATTAAAGGCATGCGCCACCACACCCAGCTTCAATATGTCTCTTGCAGCCTTAGCTTCCTAACATTCCTCTGCCATTCCCTTACCTGAGCTCTTACTGACTCAAAGCCTGGGTCCTGCAGAGACTCTTAAGTTGTCTCTAGGAAAAGTAGGAAGAAAGAACAAGGAGGACAGGGAAGGGGGAACGGAAAAGGGAAGGGAGAGGAAATAAAGGGCAGTTGGCTCACTAGGCAACTTGCCTTCCCTACTCTGACCCTGTTCACAAAAGGAAAGTCTGTGGATCAGTCAACACAGCAGGATAGGGTGTGAGTTCTGTGAATGCTTCTTACTTTCTCATTGGCAGTTCTATTTAGGTAGTAATCCCGTGAGGGCAGGAACAGCCCAGACTGGTCCACCTGCAACAGCAAGAGTTAAAGTTAAGTCTCCCTCCCTCTTAGAACCTGGGACTCCTGTACAGAGGGGACCCGGCCTGGCTTGCCTGTCTCGGGAGAGGGGAGTTTGAGCCCAGCAAAGAGTCCATGAGTCGCTCCCTCCCCTTCCCCAGCCAGGCACCTGGATGACATTGCTGTTGGAACTCTTGGAATCAGCACTGACATAGACGGTGAAGAAGGGAGTGGCTCTATAGGTCCCTGCGACTGCCTTTAGCACTTCCATGAAGTTGTTCTCATCCCAGGGCCCCGTAATGTTCCAACCACCGATCTGAGTAGAGAGCATAGGTAAGAGTCGCTGACACAGAGTCCCCCAGAGCTCCCTTCCCATCCTCTCCCAGCGTTCCCGGTGTCTGTCCCTGCCTTGTCAATGAGGTCCCGCAGTGGCTGGGCGCCCAGGGCCTCAATGCGCTCCACCTGCAGGCAGGACAGGTAGAAACGCTGTGTCTTCTGCTCAGCTTCACTGCTGGAGTTGAAAGTGGTATTCTCTGTGGGGACAGAACACACCGTCCGGGTAGCAATTAGAATGACTGCCCACAGGAGTCCCTGGCCTCACTCTGTCTCCTTTTCCATTTATACATGTGTGTGCAGATGGATGGATGTGCTTTGGGGTACTAGGACTGAACCTTCCAAGCACTCTACTACTAAGTTAAATCCCCAGCCCTCTTTCACATTTGATTTTGAGACAGTCTCACTAAATTGGCCAAGATGTCCTTTATTCTATACCCCAGGCTGTCCTTGACCCTTTGATCTTCCTGTCTCAGTCTCCCAAGTAGCTGGGATTATAAGGCTAGATTACTAGGGAGGCAGAGGTAGGAGGATCACTGCGAGTTCAAAGCCACACCACTCTGAGACCACATAGTGAATTCAGGTCTGACTGGGCTAGAGTGAGATACTACCTCAAAACATAAAACAAAAAAAACAGACAAAGAATACTGAAACAATTGTGCCTTCCCCTTTCTGTCTGTGGAGATCCTTGAAGAGGACCCTCATAATACTTAAAAGTCTACCCACTGAAACCCACGTCCAGTTTTCAGGAGCCCCCACTCTCTCTATGCATCCCTGAAGAGGTTCACCAAGCAATCTTCTTCGTTTGCGGACATTCATTGCCACTAGTAACAGGCCCTATGCCGCACACTGGCACAGCGCCTCCGACAGCGACTCACCAAGCAGGAGCTTCAGGATGGCCTGGTTCTGGTCCCAGAGGCTGTTGAAAGTGTTCCAGCGAGAATGCCCATCGGGCAGAGGGTTCCTCCGGATCCAGCCCCCACAGGAGAATTGGTAAAAGTCTTGACAGGGGCTCACCCCACGATCCAGGGACTCCAGGATTTTCCCAGCCACTTGAATGCAGGCCTCGGTGAGGCAGGTGCTACGCGATGGGTCTGTGGCAGGGGACATAATGGAAGGTAGGGATCGTCAGGGTCGAAGGGGCCCTTCTTTGGGAAGGCCATGACAGCAGGAAGTTGGGAAGGCTAGCTCCAACCAAAGAAAATCTTAGAGATCCTTCAGCCTCCAGAGCCCCACAACTATTGAGGCTGCTGACAGGTGTGGACCCACCTACCTCTATGGTACTGTATCCCCAGGGCCACAAAACAGCCCAAAAGCAGTACAGCCAGCACTATAGAGACACCTGCCAGGACCAGCTCCAGCTGTGTGTGTGAGCCAAAGAGTTGCCTTTCACTCTTCCGGAATCCCACCTGGGGAACACAGGAGGACAGAGGGCAATTGGGCTACATGACAGGGATCCACGATGACCAAAGTCCTCTCAAATCGTGAAGGAGGGATGGTTTCCACAGCCGTACAGCCAGCGGGCTAGCGGAGCTAACGCTGAGCCCAGCGTTAGCGAGGCAGGTGGGCTTGAGCCCCGAGCCTGTTTTGTGCAACGTCATGCCTTAGGATCGCCTACAGTCCTGGCACCGAGAGCAGAGATGGAGTAGAAGTGGGGACATGTGACTCTCCAGGACAGCCCACAGCTCATGGGTATGATAAACATCATGCCAGGGTTGGGGTTTGATTGGAATAGGGGAGCCCCCTGGCACACCTCCACAGCCAGAGAAGCTTCACCCTCTGCGGGGGTCTCAGGTGCCTCTTCATCGCGAAGCTTGGCCCGTTTGTACTCCATCATCTACAAGACAGTCCAGGGCACCAACCAAGGTCAGGAAGGGAGGGCTGCTGGCCCCTCGCCCATCAGGCCCCCACCCCAGAGGGCCTGCCAGGGGTCATCTGGCACCGTCTCCTGCTAGCCCCACCCCCACAAGAAGCCCATCTCGCCAAGCCCCTCCCTGCTCAACGCCACCTGTTCCCTGCGGCCGACCCCGCCGTCACCTCCTGGCCCCGTCCACCCCAGGGGGGCTCTCTCTTGGGGCTCAAGGCCCCCCACTCACATTGCCGCCGCCGCCGCCGCCGCCCAGCTCCTGCAGCGCGACGTTCATGATGGAGTTGGGCCGGGCGGCGCTTTAGGGCTCCGGAAGGCTGTCCCTCCCCGGGGCGGAGGCCCCGGCCACCCCGCAGGCTCGGCCAGCGCCCGCCATCGCCACCTCTGCCGCAGCCCCTCGACCGGGCGCGGCGGCCCCCGCCTTCCCAGGCCCCCGCCACCCCCACCCCGCGGCGGCGCCTCCCGGGGCGGGGGCGGGGGCGGGGGCGGGGGGAGGGCGGAGCGCGCGCAGCTCCCGGCCCCACCCGACCGCCGGGGACCCCAAGTCCACGGTTAGACGCCCCCCCCCCGCACCCCCAGGAGCGCTCTCCCGCAAGCCACCCATAACTTACTTTCCTTCCATCCAGGCCCCAATCCCTGCTTGCAGCTGGCTGGGTTCTCCAAATTTCAGGCCCTTTACACACACCTTAGAGAGATCATGCTTCTTGAGCTAGATTCACCCTCAAACGGGGGTCCACAGCACACAGAGCCCAGGCACACAGGCAGACAGACACACAGCCGGCCGCGGCCCACACGTACAGACACTCAGAAGCAACAGCATCTCATGCTCCCAGGAATCTAAACACGCACAAGGCACTTCAAAGTCCACTGTCGTTGAAGACACACACACACACACACACACACACACACACACACACACACACAAGCGCACACCGACGGCTGAGGCAGCACACACGCTACACACACAGCCCACACTGGTGGCACTCTTACAGGTTGCTTTAAGATGGCATTTTTACTCTCCAAGATAATTGCTGTCATCACATCATCTCTTAAAGGGAGGGTTACAGATGGTGACAAATTGGCAGGGAAAAAAACAGCCATGCACAGATATTTAAAGAAAAGACATGCTAACACTTCTAACTTGAGGAAAGCAAACGACTTTATTTGGGAGGTTTGCAGGGGGTGGGGGGGGAATTACACCAAGCAATATTTAACTGAAACTCAATAGTGTGGCATCCATGCGTATGCCATCTGCTTTCCATATTGTCATTGCTTAATCAGGCCTAGTGTGATGAGTCTGCTGCATTGAACAACGCCTACTGCCTTTTACAATTTGGAGCAGGGAGAACTGCCTCATCCTCCTCTCCCTAACCCACCCATCACAAGAGAGTACAAGAATTTGATCTCAGGCTTAAAGTAGGGTCAAACAGATAATCCATTTCTTGACTCTTGCCTCAGTTCTCAGACATCTTGCTGCAAGTGGTTCTTGCCTGGAATATTTTTTGTTTAATATTTTATTTTTATTTATTTATTTGAGAGAGAGAAAGAAAGAAAGAAGAAGGAAGAAAGGAAGGAAAGAGAGAGAGAAAGGAAGGAAGGCAGGAAGGAAGGAAGGGAGGGAGAAAGGAAAGAAGGAAGGACACAAAGAGCAAACAGAGAGGGAGAGAAAATAGGCACACAGCCACTGTAGATGAACACCACATGGATGCACCACCATATGCATCTAGCTTTACATGGGCACTGGCGAATCAAACCTGGGTCCTTAGGCTTCATAGGCAAGCATCTTAACTGCTAAGTCATTTCTCCAACCCTAGTCTGAAATATTCTTAACTTTTTAAAAAAATTTTTATTTTATTTATTTATTTGAGAGAGAGTGAATGGGCATGCCAGGGCCTCCAACCACTACAAAAGAACTCCAGAAACAGGTGCCACCTTGTCATCTGGCTTACATGGGTGCTGGGGAAATGAACCTGGGTCCTTAGGCTTCACAGGCAAGTGCCTTAAACGCTAAGCCATTTCTCCAGCCTTTTTTTTTTTTTTAAAAAAAAAAACTATTTTTGGTTTTATGAGGTAGGGTCTCATTCTAGCCCAGGCTGACCTGGAATTTACTATGTAGTCTCAGGCTGGCCTCAAACTCACAGTGATCCTCCTACCTCCGCCTCCTGAGTACTGGAATTTAAGGTATGTGTCACCATGCCTGGCTAAACTATTTTTTTATTGACAACTTCCATAATTATAAACAATGAATCATGATAATTCTCTCCCCTCCCTCGTTTTCCCCTTCACAAATCCACCCTCCATCATATCCTCTCTCCCTCTCAATTAATCTCTCTTTTATTTTGATGTCATCATCTTTTCCTCCTATTATGAGGGTATTGTGTAGGTAGTGCCAGGCACTGTGAGGTCATGGATATCCAGACCATTTTGTTTCTGGAAGATTGCATTGTGAGCAGTCCTACCCTTCCTTTGGCTCTTACATTCTTTCTGCCACCTCTTCTGCAATGCATCCTGAGCCTGAAAGGCGTGATAGAGATGTTTCAGTGCTGAGCACTCCTCTGTCACTTCTCAGCACTATGGGGCCTTTTGGGTCACTCCATAGGTCAGCACCATCTGAAAAGAGAAACTTCTCTAACCAAAAGTGAGAGTAGCATTAATATAAGGGTATGAACATTAAGAGAAGTGCTTACAGGGCAGTTGGGTGAGCATAATATATACATTTAGCCAGATGAGAGAACCCATTACATTCTTGGGGTTCATGACTTCCCCCACCATAGACTCTTTTACAAAATATTTATTTATTTGAGAGAAAGAGAGAGAGAGAGAGAGAGAGAGGGAGAGAGAAAGAGAATGGGGTGCACCAGGGCCTCCAGCCACTGCAAGCTCCAGACACATATGCCACCTTGTGCATCTGGCTTATGTGGGTCCTGGGGAATCAAACCTGGGTCCATAGGCTTCACAGGCAAGCACCTTAACCCCTAGGCCATCTCTCCATCCCACCATAGGTTTTTGATTAGGTTTTCAGTACCAGGTATGTATTCCCTCCCATGGAGCAGGCCTCCAATCCAATTAGAGAGCAGCTGGTTTTCCCCATAACAAATATGCCACTATTGCACCATTTGGCTCATCTGGCATGACTGGCCAAACTTAAGGCTTGCAGTGTCTGCTGTTGTTTATCACCACTGATGACTTCTCTTTCCCATAGGGCTGCATCAGCATAGCTTTTTCCAGCTTTCTGTCTGCTGATCCACAGGGAGGAGGTTTTCAGGTAACCACTGGCTTGATTTCACAGTGACCTTGCAGCCAAAGCATATGGAGGTGTTTTGTGTGTGTGTGTGTGTGTGTTTTGATTTTTCAAGGTAGGATCTCACTCTAGCCCAGGCTGACCTGGAATTCACTATGTAGTTTCAGGGTGGCTCGAACTCATGGCCATCCTCCTTCCTCTGCCTCCCAAGTGCTGGGATTAAACACATGTGCCACCTCCAGTGGCAGCAATGGAAAACAAGAGCCTTGGCAATGGCCCATAGTGTTTTAAGGGCTCCAGGAACCTCCCTGGCCAAGAACTCACTCACTGAAAGTTATCCCATCTCTGGCACTAAAATTTTTCTAGTAACAGTCTGTGGCTTCTTGGTGAACCATTATCCAGAAAAGTAGGTTTCCATATGCTTATTTATAAAGTCTTGACTTTTAATTAACCCTCCTCCCACCCTTCTTTTCCCCTGCCTTGTTGCCATCTGCTGCTTATACTGGGGAATCAAACTAGGGACATCAGGCTATGCAAGCAAGCACCTTTAATTGCTGAGCCATTTCTCCAGCCATGAGATGGATTTTATTTATTTATTTACTTATTAATATTTTATTTGCTTGCACACAGAGAGAAGAAAGACAGAGGAGAGACAGAATGGGCACAACAGGGTCTCTAGTCACTGCAAACAAACTCCAGATAATGCACCATTTTGTGCATCTGGCTTTACATAGGTACTGGAGAATCAAACTCAGACCAGCAGGCTTTGAAAGCAAGCTCATTGAACAGCTGAGCCATCACTCCAGCCTCAAGTGGTAGATTAGTCCTAGAACTAAAAATGAGTTCAGGCATATTAAATGTTCTATGCAAAGTCACCTATGCACATATGAAATTCATGGATTTTAAATGTTTAATGTGGGTGGGGGTTGAGAGCTGGTTCAGTGTCTAAAGTTACTTGTTTCAAAACCTAATGACCTGGGTTCAATTCCCCAGTACCCATGGAAAGCTGGATACACAAAGTGGCATGTGTGTCTGGAGTTTGCAGTGGCAGAAGGCCCTGGAACATCCATACTGACACTCTCTGTCTTTCTTTTCCTCTGTCTCTATCTCTCTCAAATAAATAAAATATTTTTTCTTTTGTTTTGATTTTTTTTTTGTTTTTCAAGGTAGGGTCTTGCTCTAGCCTAGGGTGACCTGGAATTCACTATGTAGTCTTGAACCCACAGTGTTCCTCCTCCCGCAGCCTCCCAAGTGCTGAGATTAAAGCGTGTGCCATCACAGCCGTCACACCAGCTTAAAGAAATTTTTTTAGGTATTTTATTTATTTGCAAAGAGAGAGAGAAGGGGAGAGAGAGGAAAGAAAGAGCATGGGCATGCCAGGGCCGCCAGCCACTGCAAATGAACTCCAGATGCATGTGCCACCTGTGCATCTGGCATATGTGGGTACAGAGGAATTGAACCTGGGTCCTTAGCATTTGCAGGCATTTGCCTTAACCGATAAGCCATGTCTCCCATCCTGGACTGTCTCTTTAAATAAATCTTGTTGCTTTGCTATTTGTGTTTGCTTATTCAGCTCTTCAAATAATACCTTAAGAACCTGAAAATAAAGCCGGGCGTGGTGGCGCACGCCTTTAATCCCAGCACTCGGGAGGCAGAGGTAGGAGGATCGCCATGAGTTCAAGGCCACCCTGAGACTACAGAGTTAATTCCAGGTCAGCCTGGACCAGAGTGAGACCCTACCTCGAAAAACCAAAAAAAAAAAAAAAAAAAAAAAAAAAAGAACCTGAAAATATTCAGTCCAGAGAAGACTACTGGCAACAAAACCACTTGGTTATAGCTTTTTTTCATCTTGTTTTCCCCCTTTTTCCTGGGAGCTCACTGTGGAAAGACTCTAACCAAATTTAATGTTTTAGTTGTGCTTAATAGCCTTATAATAGTATGTTTACCTTTATTTTATTTATTTATTTTGGTTTTTCAAGGTGAGGTCTCACTCTATGTCAGGCTGACTTGGAATTCACTATGTAATCTCAGGGTGGCCTCAAACTCACGGTGGTCCTCCTACTTCTTCCTCCCAAGTGCTGGGATTAAAGGCATGCGCCACCATGCCCAGCTTCTGTTTACCTTTAATAGAGATGGTTCATGTACTTCAAAAAATTTTTATACGGGCTGGAGTTATGGCTTAATGGTTAAGCACTTGCCTGTGAAGCCTAAGGACCCCAATTCAGGGTTCGATTCCCCATGACCCACATAAGCCAGATGTACAAGGAAGTACATGCATATGGAGTTCATTTGCAGTGGCTGGAGGCCTTGGCATGTCCATTCTCTATCTATCTTCCACTTTCTCTCTCTGTCCTGTTGCTCTCAAATAAATAAAAATAAGCAATTTTTTTCTTTAAATTATAGGATCCTATTGCTTATTTTATAAGGAGATAATTGAATTTTTACAAAATTGTTTCAGAAGAACTAATGGGAGTATCTCTGGCTAAAGAAGTGAAAACTTTAGTTAACTTCAGAAGCTAGTATCATTTACTCACTAACCATCAATCCAGAGGTTTGAAAATTACAGGGATAATGAAAATGCTGCACAATAGGCCTTAATTTATTTTGAGACAAACCCAACAGACTAGCCTTTAAAATTTTTTAAATTTTTCATTATTGACAACTTCCATAATTACAGACAATAAAACATAATTCCCTCCCCCCTCACTTTCCTTTTCACAACTCCACTCTCCATCATATCCTCTCCCCTTCTCAATCAGTCTCTCTTTTATTTTGATGTCATCATCTTTTCCTCCTATTATACTAATCTTCTGTAGATTGTGCTAAGCACTGTGATGTCATGGATATCCTTGTGTCTGGAAGAGTGCATTGTGAGCAGTCCTACACTTCCTTTGGCTCTTACATTCTTCCTGCTACCTCTTCTGCAATGGACCCTGATCCTTGGAAGGTGTGATAGAGATGTGTCAGTGCTGAGCACTCCTCTGTCACTTCTTCTCAGAACTATGTCACCTTTTGAGTCATCCCAGAGGTCAATGCCATCTGAAAAGAGAAGCTTCTCTAGCCAAAAGTGAGAGTACCATTAATAGGTGGGTATGAATGTTAAGAAAAGTGCTTACTGAGGAGTTTGGGGAGCATAACATATGCATTTAGCTAGATACCAGCAGGAGTTACACCCCCGAGGGCTCATGACATCCCCTATCATAGGTTTTCAGTACCAGGCATGTATTCCCTCCCATAGAGCAGGCGTCCAGTCCAATTAGAGAGTGGTTGGTTTTCCCCATAACAGACATGCCACTATTGCACCTGTTGGTTCATTTGGCCTGGCTGGTCAAACTTAAGACTTGCAATGTCCACTGTTGTTTATCTCCACTGATGACTTCTCTCCCATGAAGTTCCATGCAGCATAGCTTTTTCCAGCTTTCTGTCAGCTGGTCTACACAGAGGAGGTTTCAGCTCACCTCCAGCAAGATTTCTCAGTGGGGCTGGAGAGATAGCTTAGTAGTTAAGACACCTGCCTGCAAAGCCAAAGGACCCAGGACCCACATAAGCCAGATGCACAAAGTGGCACATGCATCTGGAGTTAATTTGCGGTGGCTGAATGCCCTGGTGTGCCTATCCCCTCTCCCTCTTTCTCTCTCAAATAGAAATAAAATATTTTAAAAAAGATTTCTCAGTGACCTTGCAGCCCAAGCACATGGAGTCTTTAGCAATAGGGTCTTACCATCCACTCATAGTGGGAAATCAAGAGCCCCAGCAATGGCTAGTAATGTTTTGGGGGAATTAGGGACCTCCCTGGCCAATAACACACTGGAAGGTATCCCATGCCTGGCACTGAAAATTTTCTAGTAACAATCTATGGCTTCTGCATATGCCACTATCCGAAAAAGTAGGTTTCCATATGACATATTCATACCCTCTTACATTTTGATTAACCTTCCCCCTTCCCTTACTCAGTCTCTTTCCCTGACCTTACTTAGGTGTTTATGCCTCCAGAAATCTGTTCTTCTACTTACATATATGCAATAGAATTCTCTTAAATCCTCTCTTCTCTTCCCTCCCTTATAGCCCCTTTCTAGCTTACTGGCCTCTACTACTGAGCTTTTTTTTTTTTTTACTTCTTTGTTTATCTTGGATATTAATCCTGTTAGGTGAATAGCTGGCAACAATTTTCTCCCATTCTGTAGGTTGCCTCTTTGCTCCATTCACAGTGTCTTTTGCTCTACAGAAACTTTTTAATTTCATGAGGTCCCAGGGGTTGATTAATGGCTTTATTTCCTGAGCAACTGGGGTTATATTCAGAAAGTCTTTGCCAATACCAATATGTTGAAGGGTTTCCCCTACATTTTCCTTTAGCAGTTTCAGAGTCTCAGGTCTGATATTAAGGTTTTTGATCCATTTGGATGGACTTGATTCTTGTGCATGGAGAGAGATAAAGATCTATTTTCATCCTCGTTCATATAGATACCTAGTTTTCCCAGTATCATTTTTTAAAGAGGCTATCTTTCACCAGTGAATATTTTTGGCATTTAAAAAAATATTTTATATGAGTCAGGTATGGTGCCGCATGGCTTTAATTCCAGCACTTGGAAGGCAGAGGTAGGAGGATCGCCATGAGTTCGAGGCCACCCTGAGACTACATAGTGAATTCCAGGTCATCCTGAGCTAGAGTGAGACCCTACCTTGAACAAAAACAAAAAACAAATATTTTTTTTTATTTATTTGAGAGTTAGAGAGAAAGAAAATGGACACACCAGGGCCCTCTACCCACTGCAAATGAACTCCACACACATGTGCCACTTTGTGCACCTGGCTTACATGGGTACTGGGGAATTGAACAGGGGTCCTTAGGCTTTGTAAGCAAGTGCCTTAACTGTTAAGCCATCTCTACAGCCCCTAATTTTGGCATTTTTGGTCAAAAATCAAATGGCTGTTAGCTGCCCAGGTTTACATCTGGGTCCTCTATTCTGTTCCATTGATCTGTGTCTGATTTTGTGCCCATGCCATGCTGTTTTGTTTTGTTTTGTTTTTCCCCTATGGCCCTGTAATATATCTTAAAATCAGGTATGTTTTGGCTATTCAAGGGTTTTTGTGCTTCCAAATGAATTTTAGAATTTTTTTTTTCTATTTCAGTGAAGAATGCCATTGGAATTTTTGTTGTTGTTTTTTCAAGGTAGGGTCTTGTTGTAGTCCAGACTGACATGGAATTCACTATGTAGTCTCAGGGTGACCTCAAACTCAAGCAATCCTCCTACCTCTGCTTCTCAAGTGAGATTAAAGACCTGCACCACCACATCTGGTTCTCAAGTTTTCATTGTGGAGTTGGAATGCTCTGTGGCTGAGAAAACGGTGGATAACGAACAGATTATGTTAGAAGCGGTGGATTGTTTTCGTAGGCATTTTTTCCACCCCCAACTTGAATATTCTCCAACAAGACACAGTACGGTGACACTATGGAAATGAACAATTCTGGATTGAGACTCAATTTTCCCATCTATAAAATGGGAACAAGGGTAGTTTCTACCTGGTGGGCTGGGGAGATAGCTCAGTGGACAAAGGTACTTGCTTGCAAAGCTGCTTATCCAGGTATGACTCCCCAGCACCCATGTAAAGCCAGACACAAAAATGGCACACGTGGAGGCTGGAGAGATGGATCAGCAGTTAAAGGTGCTTGCTTTCAAAGCCTTCTGGCCTGGGTTCAAGTCCCCAGCTCCCACATTAAACCAGGTGCACAAAGTGGTGAATGCATCTAGTTTGTTTGCAGCAGCAAGAGGCCCTGGCACTCTCATTCTCTCTCTCCTCGCAAATAAATACATGAAAGTTTTAAATTTTTTTTTAAAAGAACAGAAAAAAAAATCTTCTTTTAAATTTATTTTCATTTATTTATTTAAGAAAGAGAAGGAGAGAGAGAGAAAGAGGTGGAGAGAGAGAATGGGTGTGTCTGGGTCTCCAGCTGCTGCAAACGAACTCCAGATACACGTGCCACCTTGTGCATCTGGCTTACATGGGTTCTGGGGAGTTGAAACTGGGTCTTTTGGCTTTTCAGGCAAGTGCCTTAACCACTAAGCCATCTCTCCAGCCCTAGATAAAATCTTAAACATGTTAAAAACAAATGGTACATGTAGCTGGTGTTTGTTTGCAGCAGGAACAGGCCATGGCATGCCCATACACACATGTGCACACACAAATAAGTAAAAGAATATTTTTAAAGCTAGGTGTGGTGACACATGCCTTTAATCTCAGCACTTGGGAGGTAGAGGTAGGAGGATCACCATGAGTTCAAGGCCACCATGAGACTACCTAGTGAATTCTAGGTCAGTCTGGGCTTGAACAAAACCCTACCTTGAAAAAAAAAAAATATATATATATATATATACACACACACACACACACACACACACATACATATACATATTTAAGAATAGTCCTTACTTCAAAGGGTGGTTCTAGAAATAAATAAAACATTATATGTAAAGTGCTTAAAACAATGCCTGGCACATAAAGGGTATGTTATAATTTAATTTGTTTTTTTTGTTAATTTTTATTTATTCATTTGAGAGTGACAGAGAGAGAGAAAGAGGCAGAGAGAGAGAGAGAATGGGCACGCCAGGGCCTCCAGACACTGCAAATGAATTCCAGACGCGTGCACCCCCTTGTGCATCTGGCTAACATGGGTCCTGAGGAATTGAGCCTTGAACCAGGGTCCTTAGGCTTCACAGGCAAGCGCTTAACTGATAAGCCATCTCTCCAACTCTTAATTTGATTTTTCTTAAACATGTTATTTATTTATTTGAGAGTGACAGAGAGAAGGAGAGAGATTGAGAGAGAGAAAGAGAGAGAGAGAGAATGGGCATGCCAGGGCCTCCAGCCACTGCAAACGAACTCCAGATACATGTGCTCCCTTGTGCATCTGGCTAATGTGGGTCCTGGAGAGTTGAGCCTGGAACCGGGGTCCTTAGGCTTCACAGGCAAGCGCTTAACCACTAAGCCATCTCTCCAACCCCCTTAATTTGATTTTTAAGGTACTATATTTTGAATCTAGTGCCTTGCATATGCTAGGCAAGTGCTTTGGACTATATCTCCATTACCCCCCTTTATTTATTTGAGAGAGAAAAAGAATGAACATACCAGGGCCTTTTGCCACTGCAAATAAACTCGGGATGCATAAGCCACTTTGTGAATCTGGCTTTCCATGGGTACCAGAGAATCATACGTGGGCCAGCAAGCTTTGCAAGCAAGTGCCTTTAACCACTGATCCATCCTTCCAGCCCTTTAAAAAGATGTTTTGAGGATGTGCTGGAGAGATGGCTTAGCAGTTAAGCCACTTGTCTGTGAAGCCTAAGGACCAGGTTACATTCCCCAGTGCCCACATAAGCCAGATGCACAAGGTGGTGCATGTGTCTGGAATTTGTTTACAGTGGCTGAAAGCCCTGGTGTGCCCATTCTCTCTCTCTCTCTCTTTCTCTTTCTTAAATAAATAAATGTAAAATATTTAAGAGCCGGGGGTGGTGGCACATGCCTTTAATCCCAGCACTTGGGAGGCAGAGGTAGGTGGATTGCTGTGACTTCAAGGCCACTCTGAGACTGCAGAGTGAATTCTAGGTTACCCTTGGCTACAGTGAGACCCTACCTTAAAAAACAAAACAAAACAAAACAAAACAAAAATTTAAATGTTTTGTAGAGTGCTCTGCAATACTGTCTTCCAGACACACAGTGCTGTAGTATGCGTGATCTCACAGTGGCTGATGCTACCTACACAAGACCTGCATAAGAGGGGAAATTGATTATATCAAAATAGAAGAGAGACTACTTAGAAAGAATAAGAGATTCAGGGGAGAGCAAATTTGGGAGGAGGAAAAGGAAGACTAGTGGGAGGGGTTTATGATCATGGCATATTGTTTAAATGTACCAAAGTTGCCATAAAAACTTTAAAAATGGGCTGGAGATATGGCTTAGCAGTTAAGCTGCTTGCCTGCAAAGCCTAGGACCCATGTTCAACTCCCCAGAACCCATGTAGGCCAGATGCACATGGTGGTATATGCATCTGGAGTTCATTTGCAGTGGCTAGAGGCCCTGGAAGACCCATTCTCATTCTCTCTCTCTCTCTCTCTCTCTCTCTCTCTCTCTCTTCCCCCTTCTCTGACTCATAAATAAATAAGTGAATAAACAAAATATTTTAAAAAACATTTTTGAGACAAGATCTCACTAAATTGTCCAAGCTGCCTGTAAACTTGCAATCCTCCTACCTCAGCTCCTCAGCAGCTGGGATTACAGGCTTGCACCATCAGACCCAGGTGATTTTAAATAAATTTTTTGTTTATTTTTATTTATTTATTTGAGAGTGACAGACAGAGAGAGAAAGAGGGAGAGAGAGAGAGAATAGGCGCACCAGAGCCTCCAGCCACTGCAAACTCCAGACACACGCACCCCCTTGTGCATCTTACGTGGGTCCTGGGGAATTGAGCCTCGAACTGGGGTCCTTAGGTTTCATAGGCAAGTGCTTAACTACCAAGCCATCTCTCCAGCCCCATTTTTAAAATAATTTTTTTTTGTTTATCCAGTTGATTTTATTTTTGTTTTTTGGAGACAAGGTCTCATGATATAGCTCTGCTGGCCTAGAAGTCACTATATTGCTCTGGCTGGTCTCAAATTTGTAGCAACTCCCTACCTCTGCCTCCTACATGCTAGAATTATAGCTATGCATCACCATGTTCAGCTATTTTATTTTAATTATAACCATTCAAACCCTGTAACTAAGAGTGAGAATTGTAAGGCTGAAGAAAGTGTGTTCTACTTTTTTGATGGCAGAGCAGACAGATGGGCGCTAGATTAGTCAGGGGTTCCCTAAGAAAAGAGCTTTCACATCCAGTCCTGCCAGATCTGAAGCCTCAGGAAATCTACTTGGCATAAGTCTTAGGAGTTGTTCGTGTTCACTTTGATGTCAACATGACATCATAGCATTTGCTTCTTTCCCTTTGCTGTCCCCAAGACTAGATGAATGAAAACATGGCATGAGCCACACCTCAGGAGGCTGGGGCTGAAGACTTCCACGTGGAAGGCCTGCATGGGCAACTTAGTGAGACCCTGTCTCAAAATCAAAAGTAAAGCTGGGCATGGTGATGCACACCTTTAATCCCAGCACTCGGGAGGCAGAGGTAGGAGGATCACCATGAGTTCGAGGCTATCCTGAGACTACATAGTGAATTCCAGGTCAGCCTGGGCTAGAGTGAAATCCTATTTTGAAAAACCAAAGCAACAACAACAAACCCTCAAATAGAGGGCTGAAGAAATGGCTTAGTGGTTAAGGTGCTTGCTAGCAAAGCCAAATGTCTAGATTCATCCTCAGTACCAACATTAAGCCAGATGCACAAGGTGGCACATGTATCTTGAGTTCCTTTACAGTGGCTAGAGACCCTGGTGTGCCTATTCTCTCTCTATCTGCTTATCTCTCTCTCTCTTAAATAAATTTTTTAAAGTATTTTTAAAAAACTCAAATAGGGCTGGAGGGATTGCTTAGTGGTTAAGGCATTTGCCTACCAAGCCAAAGGACCCAGGTTTGATTCCCCAGGATCCAAGTTAGCCAGATGCACAAGGGGGCGCAAGCGTCTGGAGTTCCTTTACAGTGGCTGGAAGCCCTGGCGCACCCACTGTCTCTCTCCCTCCCTCTTTCTCTCTTTCCTTCTTTCTTTGTCAAATAAATAAATAAATATAAAATATTTAAAAAGAAAAACTCAAATAGAAGCCAGGCATGGTGGCACACACCTTTAATCTCCAGTACTCGGGAGGCAGATGTAGGAGGAACACCGTGAGTTTGAGACCACCTTGAGACTACATAGAGAATTCCAGGTCAGCCTGGGCTAGCGTGAGACCCTATCTTGAAAAAAACCACAAACAAACCATCAAATCTCAAATAGAGCTGAGTGTGGTGGCATGTGTCTTTAATCCCAGCACTCTGAAGGCCAAGGTAAGAGAATCACTGTGAGTTCAAGGCCAGGCTGGAGCTAAAGAGTGAGTTCTGGGCTGGAGAGATGGCTTAGCGGTTAAGCGCTCGCCTGTGAAGCCTATGGAGCCGGGTTGTAGGCTCAGTTCCCCAGGTCCCACGTTAGCCAGATGCACAAGAGGGCGCACGCGCCTGGAGTTTGTTTGCAGTGGCTGGAAGCCCTGGCGCGCCCATTCTCTCTCTCTCTCCCTCTATCTGTCTTTCTCTCTGTGTCTGTCGCTCTCAAATAAATAAATAAAAAAGAACAACAACAAAAAAAAAAAGAGTGAGTTCTGAGGCTGGGCATGGTGGCACACGCCTTTAATCCCAGCACTTGGGATGCAGAGGTAGGAGGATCGTTGTGAGCTCGAGGCCACCCTACCTCTGGAAAACAAAAAACAAATAAAAATTTAAATAGTCCTAGTTTATAATTTTATTATATGTTTTGTATTTATCACTTGATTCTGGTGGGGGGGGGAGTTGTTTGTTTTGCTTTTTTTTTTTTTTTTTTTTTTGGCTTTTCAAGGTAGGGTCTCACTTTGGCTCAGGATGACCTGGAATTCACTATGTAGTCTCAGGGTGGCCTCGAACTCACGGCAATTCTCCTACCTCTGCCTCCCGAGGGCTGGGATTAAAGGCGTGCGCCACCACGCCCGGCTTTGCTTTTTTTTTTTTTTTTTTTGAGGCAGGGTTTCACTCTAGTCCAGGCTGATCTGGAACTTACTCTGCAAATCTAGGCTGGCCTCAGATTCACAGTGATCCTCCTACCCTGGCCTCTGTAGTACTTCAATTAAAAACATGCATCAAGCCGGGCGTGGTGGCGCATGCCTTTAATCCCAGCACTCGGGAGGCAGAGGTAGGAGGATTGCCATGAGTTCGAGGCCACCCTGAGACTCCATAGTGAATTCCAGGTCAGCCTGGGCTAGAGCGAGACCTTCCCTCGAAAAACCAAAAAAAAAAAAAAAAACATGCATCAGCCGGGCGTGGTGGTGCACACCTTTAATCCCAGCACTCGGGAGGCAGAGGTAGGAGGATCACCGTGAGTTCGAGGCCACCCTGAGACTACATAGTGAATTCCAGGTCAGTCTGGGCTAGAGTGAGACCCTACCTCAAAAAAAAAAAAAAAAAAAAAACAACAACCCATGCATCAGGGCTGGAGAGATGGCTCAGCTGTTAAGGCGCTTGCCTGTGAAGCCTAAAGACCTGGGTTCAATTCCCCAGTACCCATGGTTTTATACAAGATGCACAAAGTGGAATGTTCACCTGGAATTTGTTTGCAGTGGCTGGAAGACCTGGTGTGCCATTCTCTCCATCACTCTTCTCTCTTTCTCTGCTTAAAAATAAATAAAAATATTTTTTTAAAAAAACATACATCATGGGGCTGGAGAGATGGCTTAGTGGTTAAGGCTCTTGCCTGAGAAACCTAAGAACCCATGTTAAACTCTTCAGATCCCACGTAAACCGGATAGATGTACAAGGTGACACAAGCAGCAAGGTCTCACATGCACACAAGGGGGCGCACGCGTCTGGAGTGCTACTGCAGTGGCTGGAGGCCCTGGCGTGCAAATTGCCTCTCTTGCTCCCATTCTCTCGCGTAAAAAAAGGCCAGGCTGGGGGGAGGAAGGGAATTACTATGGATATTGTTTATAATTATGGGAGCTGTCAATAAAAAAGAAATTTTTAAAAAGGCCAGCCTGTTGAACTTGCCTTAATTTTTTGTTTTGTTTTGTTTTTTGTTTTTTGAGGTAGGGTCTCGCTCTAGCCCAGGCTGACCTGGAATTCACTGTGGAGTCTCAGGGTGGCCTCAAACTCACTAAGATCCTCCTACCTCTGCCTCCCAAGTGCTGGGATTAAAGGCATGCACCACTATGCCCAGTTTGATTACTTCTTAAAATTACAAGCACGTGGAGCTGGAGAGATGGCTCAGCAGTTAAAAGCACTTGTTTGCAAAGCCTACAATCTGGGTTCGATTCCCCAATACCCATGTAAAGCCAGGTGTACAAAGTGGTGCATACATCTGGAGTCCATGTGCCATGGCAAGAGGCCCTAGCATGCCCATTCTGTCTCATTCTCTCTCTTTCTTTAATACATAAAAATAAAAAACTGTACAAGTACAATGCCGTCATGATGATAAGAAGAAACATTAATGGTCAGTACTGACAATGATAGGGAAGGTCTGGAGGAGCTTCTGGAAGGTAATGCTTGCTGGGAGATGGAGCGTCATATGCTCCAGTGGGGTAGCACTGCTAAATTGCCCATACTCCAGTAGATAACCTCCCACACATGCTCATGTAAACAACCCTAGTTAAACTCAGTGAGACACGCAAGCGCACGTGCGCGCACACACACAGACATGAACATAGGAGACTAGCTGGGAAGAAGGGGTTTAATGGAGCCGAGTGTGGTGGCTCACACCTTTAATCCCTGCTCTCTGGGAGGCAGAGGTAGGAGGACGTGGATTTGAGGCCAATCTGGGGCTTCAGGTCATCCTGGGATAGGGTTGAGAGTCTACCTCAGTAAAAACACACACACACACACACACACACACACACAAGAATAGGTTTTCAGAAAACTCTAAGGCTGAGGAGGAATTTATGGAGAAGACCATGGGCAGCCTTTAAACAGCACAGATGCAGTGTCTGTGGACAACTGCATGAACCTGGTGGTAGAGGCCACCATGGAGAATCTGAAGGAGTTCTTCCAAAGGCTGGACAGCGTCACTGCTGAACACACTAGCTTTGCTAACAACACTTCTGCTTTGTAGATCACAAGCATAGCCAGTGCCTCCACCAGACAAGACCAATTTGCTGGTCTCCATTTCTTCAACCCTGTGCCCATGATGAAGGAGACAAAGTCTCGGGAAAGCATTCTGTTACTAAGGATACTCCTGGGTATATTGAGAACCATCTCTTGCTGCCATACCTTGAGGGAGCTACCAAGATGCATGAACAAAGTGATGAATCCGGGGAAGTCACTGACATGGAGAAGTTGGGGAGCTGAGTACCCCATGGGTCTATTTGAGCTTCTTGACTATGTTGGACTGGACATTTCAAAGTTCATCTTGGACAGGTGGCATGGAATGGATGTGAAGAACTCTGTTTCTGCCCATTTCTTCCCTGAAGAGTCTGGTAGCTGAGGGGACGCGGGGCAAGACTACGGGAAAAGGACTTTCTAAATACAAATGATGTGGAAAGAGCCTGACTGGCACCTCCAGTCAATGGTGAGCCGCGGATGAACATGGCCTAGACCTCCTGGCTGAGGGGTGCCCCATGCTGCCCAGTGAGCCTGCCATTGCAGTGTATCTGATGTAATTGTTTTACTAGTTGCAGTAATAAGAAATTCCTCCACTGAAGACTAGTTCCCTTGTTTAGCCTGTTCTTTTCTGAGTGTTCTCTCAAAAGCTCTACCGCCTTGGTGCCTTGCAGCAAACATTTTTTATGAACTGTTTTGTAGAGCACTAGCTAAAGTCATTCACTGGTGTCATCTGAGAAAGTACGCCTGTGGTTGTCAGGTTTATGCTGGGCATCATACCCCTTAGGCACCTAAGGGGCAGCAGCCAGCAACTCTGAGTGTTGCTTTTCTCAGAACATTTTACTGCCTGCAGCTTTGAACCTCACCCAATATTCTGGGTATGACACAAGATTTTAGGTCTTTAGTCATCATGTCAAGACCCTGCTCCCGGAGTGCTGGGGTGTCAAGACACAGCTCCTGGAGCACTTGGAAAGCATGTGCTTGATTTGCAGGAAGAGGTCTGTCTTCATGGGTAGTCAAAGCCATGGGTCTTAACTGTGTCGTTTTTCTTCTGTTTCTCATGAGAAATCTGTGCTGCAAACTGCCAACAAATTGACTCTAAAAAAATGCAATTATAAAAAATTGTTCTTTCAACCAGGCATTGTGGTACATGCCTTTAATCCCGGTACTTAGGAGGCAGAGGTAGGAGGCTCACTGTGAGTTTGAGGCCATCCTGAAACTATATAGTGAGTTCCAGGTCAACCTGGGCTACAGCGATATACACTTCCTTGAAAAACAAACAAACAATATATAGTTTTTATTTATTTGCAAGCAGACAGAAGAAAGACAGACAGAGGGAATAGTCACTACAGGGTCTCCAACCACTGCAAATAAACTCTAGATGCATGCACCACTTTGTGCATCTGGCTTTAAGTGGGTGCCGGGGAATCGAACCTGAGTCATTAGGCTTTCGAGGCAATGAAATCTTTTAATCTGTGAAAATTAAAATATAAATAAATGTGTAATTTAAAAAAATGTTTTTCACAGCCGAGCATGGTGGCGCATGCCTTTAATCCCAGCACTCAGGAGGCAGAGGTAGGAGGATCGCCATAGTTTAAGGCCACCCTGAGACTCCATAGTGAATTCCAGGTCAGTCTAGGCCAGAGAGAGACCCTACATCGAAAAACCAAAAAAAAAAATAAATAAATAAATAAACCATATTTTTCACATCCTGTGGGTTGGTTGAATGGGTTTTCAGGACTAACTAACTCTTCAAGGGCTGGATAGTTTAGAATGACTTAAAATTGCCTCATTTGTATTTCTGGCTTCATCTGAGGTAACTGAACCCTACGTAGTTATCTTCCGATAACCGAGCTACTTTATTCATATAATGGCCTTAAGATTCTCAGCAACAAAAGAGGGGGACATGCCTCAGTACACAAGTATCTGCCTCATCACATTTGCTAAGCTAAGCAGTGTCCCCAGTACGCAAGGCAAATCTCAAAGTCAAAGTCAGACTCAGAGATAGTGAATAGACTCTGCTTCTTTATTGGAGGAGCTACAAAATACTAAGGCAAATTTTCCTTACATTTGTTCATCCAGTTCTATTTAAAATAGTGAATGGGCTGGAGAGATGGCCTAGCAGTTAAGGGGCTGGAGAGACGGCTTAGTGGTTAAGGCACTTGCCTGTGAAGTCGAAGGACCCAGGTTTGCTTCCCCCATATCCACACACACCAGATGCACAAGGTGATGCATGCGTCTGGAGTTCATTTGAAGTGTCTAGAGGCACTGTCGTGCCCATTCTCTCTCTCTCTGCCTTTCTCTCTCAAATAAATAAAATATTTAAAAAATATATTTGGAGATGTCCCAGCAGTTAAGGTCCTTGCCTGTAAAGCTTAACGACAAGAGTTTGATTCCCCAATACCCATGTAAAGCCAGATGCACCGTGGCACATGTGTCTAGAGTTCATTTGCAGTGACTGGAGGCCCTGGTGCCCCCATTCATTCTCTCTCTTTGCCTGGCATGGTGGTGCACATCTTTAATCCCAGCACTGGGGAAGGTGAGGTAGGGGGATGGCTGTGAGTTAGAGGCCAGCCTGAGACTAATTTGAGTTATAGCAAGACCCTACCAAGAAAAGGTCAGATAAGTACACATGTAATGCACACAGGTGGGGGTGGGCCTTCCTTGTTTCCTGAAATACACCAGTGCAAGCAAAATGTTTTTAAACATAATTACGGAGCCTTTAATTCCAGGTCATTCAGAAAATAGCAGTCAGGATTGAGTCATTGCTGTACAACTTCCAGTGGAGAAGAAGGTGTTATGGGCTCTGTCTAAGTGACCCCGAGCTTCCCGTTTCTTGACCTTCGAGGTGTCAGGGTCCCTCTCACTAAACACAACCCAGCCACCAGGATGGAGCAGATGGCTTGACAAGAATGGCTGGTCAGGCCTGGAGGCAGATGCCAAGGAGTCCGCTACACCTCCCCGCTACCACAAAGGTCCCCAGCACTTCCAGAGAGCTGTCACCCTTACATTTAACACTCGAAGCCTTCAGCGTGGACTAAACCAACAGGGTCATTATTACCCTTATCAGCGCTGTCGTCACTGTGAGTGACGGTGAGACATCCCCTCCCTCCCAAGGCCAGCGATTGCGCCAGAGCCTTCGCGTGCTGGCGTGCAGGTGACGCTAGCGCTGATTGCCAGCAGGGTAGAGGCGGGGCTTTGGGGGTGACCAGAGGTAAAGCGAAGCGGGCGTGTTCCGGTCCACGGAGGGGGGTGAGAACTCTCTTGCGATCCCCAGCAACAAGGGCGGGGGACGCGCTCGGCCCCTCGGGACCTGCTGGCGCGCGCCGCGTCCTGGGCACTTCAGGCTTCCCTGCGTCACTCGCAGCCCCGCGCCTCCGCCGCAAACCAGAGAGCCTCCAAGGCAGGAGGAACCGCCGGGAGCTTGGAGAACAGATTTTGGCGCCAACAGCGGGCCTAGGGTTGGCGAGGAGTCGGCTCAGTTGCGCGCTGCCACCGCGGAAGGACCCTCTCCTGAGAGGCCAAATCACTATCCGGAGACAGAGACACGGCCACATACCCAAGGGGCACAGGAACAAAAAGGGGCTTGGGGAGATGGCTGGGCGGCCAAAGGCGCTTTGTTATCAAGCCTACCGGGCTGGGGTCAATTCCCCAGCCACGCCGTTCGTTTGCAGTGCAGTAGACCGTGGCGCCACCAAACACACAAACTGTTTTACAAAGGCAAAGCCCAGAATAGAGAGGTACAGATGCACTGACGAAGCAGAGACGCACGGAGGCAACGACAAATAAGCAGCCGAGGACGCTGGAGACAAGCGCGTAAATAGGCTGAAGGCGCGCGGGGCGCGAGGGCACCGCCCCCAGCTCTGAGCTCTTCCCGCGCTCCTGCGCTCGGTGCGGTCCCCACGCTGCTGGGGTGGGGGGGATCGACAAGCCCGCCACTCTCGGCGCTCCGCCCCCAGGCCCCTGGCACCCCTCTCCAAGCCTTGGCGTGGGACCCTACCCCAGGATCCAGGCTCGCTCCCGACCTGGCCGGTGTCGGCCAGCTCCGGTCGGTGGCTGGCACGGTTCCTCCCTTTGCCCCCGCCAACAGACCCACGTGGCGGCCGTTCCCCGCCACTACGCAGGAACCTCCCACCTCCGCTCCCGCCCCTCCCTGGACCGCTGGGCGCGCTGGAGCCCCTCCGCTCCGCCTCTTTCTCCTGGCCGCTGCCCGCCCCGCCTCTCCCGCGCCCCGCCCACCGTGCTCTGCCGCAGTCGGGCGCTCATCGTCATTCCTCTCTCGCCGCCGCCGCCCCCGTCCCCCGCCCCTTGCCCTCGCCGGGTCCCGCCGCTACCGCCGCCGCCGCCGCCGCCTGCCCAGCGGCCCGGGAGGCGGAGGCGCGCGGGGGAGGAGGCCCCGCTTGGCTCCGCAGTCCCGGATGCTGCATGACTTCATCCTTCCGCCGGCTCCCCTGCTGAGCTAGGGCCGGTCCGGCAGCTAGCCCGCGCCCCGCCGCAGTCCCTCGCCCGCCCCGTGCCCACCCCTGCGCCGGCCATGTCCGAGATCCTACCCTACGGCGAGGACAAGATGGGCCGCTTCGGCGCAGACCCCGAGGGTTCCGACCTCTCTTTCAGCTGCCGCCTGCAGGACACCAACTCATTCTTCGCGGGCAACCAGGCCAAGCGACCCCCCAAGCTGGGCCAGATCGGCCGAGCCAAGCGAGGTACGCGGCCCGGGCCCGGAGTCGCCGCCTGACCCAGAAACCCTGCGCCGGGCGTCCCCTGGCTGCCGTTCCCAGCCAAGTGGCCGCAGCTCTTGCCGCAGACCAGTGCAGCCAGCCGTTCTCTCGCAGGGTTGGGGGAGGGTCCCCGCTACAGAGTTGTCCCCCTCTTCCTTTCTCCCGGGAATACAGTGTCCCAGATTCGATGTTCGCCACCTCTGGAAAAAGCCCTGGCACCTGGGCGAGGGGGGAGGGGCCAGCTAGGGTCGGGGCTGCTTGGAAGCGGCAGCAGCACAGTGGGCCGATTCTTTAAGATCCACCGACCGAATGGGTGGACGCTACAAAGAAAGAGCCTTCGGGTCGAGAAGGGGGTCCGAGGGCAGTGTAGGAGGCCAGGGGCTCAGTTGTTCTGGTTATTTGCAAGGGGAGGGGACTGGGTGCCAGAACTAGAACCGAGATTCGAGCGGCAAGAGGTTCAGGTAGCAGAGAGGGTTGGACCAGCTGAATGTTCCGGTTTTGGACCCGATTTTGGGGAGGGGGGTTCTCTGCTAAAGGAGGGGGGAGTCCGTGGGCAAGTTTCTGATCAGTTCAGATGGAGGAAGGCTCAGGTGGCGGGAGGCACGGTTCCGAAATAACTGGCGCCTTTGGAAGAGGGGCGTTCCACTCTAGGGAGAGAGGCGATCTGTGGGACCCCGGTTGGGCGGAAGGTGGGAGCGCCCGCAGCAGACTTTAGATACGGAGGGCATGGGGTTCCCCCGGGGTGTCGCCGGGCCATGGGCAGTAGCTGCGCGATGCGCGAGGACGAGGAGCCCACTCTTGCCACCGCCCCCTGAGGCCTCGCAGCTGACGCGCTTTCTCCCTGCGCAGTGGTGATCGAGGATGACCGGATAGACGACGTGCTGAAGGGGATGGGGGAGAAGCCACCGTCTGGAGTGTAGACGCGCCGGCTCCCGGCCCAGCCCCGCAGCGGCGAGGAGCGCGGGCCCGCGATGCGGCGGCCGGCGCCCCCCGCCCCGGACAAGGCGCCCGCGGGCGGGGGCTGCAGGGCCACCCCGCCGCGGGGTCAGGACCGCGGCCGCCGCAGCCAGGTGCTCTGGAGCTGTCCGCTTCAGCACCACGGCGGCGGAGTGGAGCCGGCGGGAGCCTGCCGCGGCGCTCAAGCACTTTAGAACCTCGGGCCGCAGCTCCACCCCGCACACTGGAACGGACACAAACCTGCAGCCCCCAGCCCTTGGCCTGCCCCCTCCCGCACGGCTCCTCTGCCCCGCCCCCTCCGGCCAGCCTAGTCCGCAGACCGGGCAACTGACAGCGTCGGACCGCGCGGCCAGGGATGTTTGGCTGCGCATTTGCATGAGCTTTCCACCCACCTTCGCCCAGCCCTCCAGGCCGTTCCTCAACCGCACCCCTGTCTGTCGTGACCCCAGCCTCTTTTTAAGGGACTTCCTCAGCACATTTGTATTTTTATATCCGATTATTTGTTTACTGGCTCCGCTTTATGGTTCACGCCCTCTGCCGACAGCCTCCACCGTGCTCTTCTGCGCCTGGCAGATAGGACTGGTGTTGAGTCTAAGGTGGGACAAGCCCCCAACATGGTAGCCAACCATATGGCCAGTCTGCCCAAACCTGACCCCAGGAGGCTCTCTGGCAGACCTCTCCCTCCCAGAGTCTCACCTTCCAAGGGCCCATATCTGGTTTTACCTTGAACCCCTTCATTCTACCCATGGGAACTCAAATGGGGACTGCTCTGTACCTTTGGATGACACCTATGGACCTGGAGATGTTCTCAACCCAGGGTTGTCCTTTGTAAATGTTTCTCCATCTTCACTGTACCAGGAGTGTGTGAATAAACACAGACCTCCGTGTGTGCCCATGTGGGCACGCGTGGCCAATGCTTTGGTCTGCTGCCTCAGTCTTAGGAGCTAGGCCACAATGGGAGGGGTGAGTAGTTGAGAATCTCAGGGGCCAGGTTGATGGCGGGAGAGGACTACCAAGTGAACATGGGCAGGGGAGCCTGACCAAGGAAAAACATTGCCATGTGACTGCCTTAGGTCCAATACCACCTAAACAGGACAGGGCACCTGAGTTGGTGGAGCTGGAATCAGAGGCATAAAGCAATCTAAGTGGAGAGTCTTCAGCCTCTTGCAGATAAATCCCGGGTTGATGTGTCTCCAAGACTATTGGTGTGCAGAGGGGCTGTATTGAGCTTTACCCCCAAAGGATGAATCATTGACTGGTGTGGAGAAGGAGGAAGTGGGGAACACACAGAAATAAGGAACCCTAGAAGGAAATGAGAAACCTGGGATTTGGAACCTCATTGGATCCACACTGTATTGGTTCTCATGGGCTTGATTCCACCAGCTCTGTCTTGTACACGAATCCTCTGAGAGTCCAGCACCTTGGAATCAATCCCCAGCCCTAAGATGGGAACTCCAACTCCATAGGAGCCCAGGGCAAAATGGGAAGGAGGGCCATAGGACTATGCTTCTGGCCTCACAGCTGAATGGCACTGAGGAAATCTTCATGATCTGAGTCCTGGAGGAAGCAGGGTGAGGTGGGAGGGCTGGGGGTTGAGAAGATCTGGGCCCCTAGGGCCAGTTGGGTGACACTGAGCTCCCTGCCCTTCTGCATGAGGTAAAAGTGGAAGTGAAAGCCGCTGCCGTAGGTGGCATGAGTCAGAGACCAACCATAGCGAGCTTGAGCGTAGTGTCTCGTCCGAAAGTGGGGGCCCGCAGAGGTCATTGAGATGAATCGGCCCCCAGGGACCAGCACTCGGCTCACCTGCTGGGCAGAAGATGAGAGGCCATCAGTAACAAGTCACCTCCAGGTCCTCACCACTTCATACTACTCAAGATGACCTCCCAGTCAAACCTCAGATAGTACTCAACATTCAGCAGCTCACACTGCCAAAGGCAGAGTAAGACATCCCCTCTTCCTGACTGTTCTGGGCCCTTGGAGCTGTATTCTAGACAGCATAGACATGCAGGAGGCATTGCTTTCCTGCTTGGTCCCAGTCTGTGTCATCTGTCTGGAGCCTGGCTGCTACCTCATCACTATGCAAGCCAGTTGCCACCCACTGCCTACTCCAGCCTTCTCTAATCCTAACCCATCTTAACCTTCCCTGTTCTTCAGAAAATCATAACCCTGAGGGTGACTCACCAACTGCTCTGAACCTCACTTCTTGACTTGCATATTCCAATCACCTGAAACTTGAGCCCTTCACCCCCCACTTCTCAGTCTGGCTTCTTACTGCTTCCTCACCTCGTTCAGCACTTGGTCTACAGTACGGATGCCTTCAGAAGATACATTCCAGGGATCCCGCTCCCCAGCCAGCAGGGCATCCAGTGTACCCTTCTCGAGCACCACATCAAAGGAGCCACTGGGGAAGCCCAGTGTCCGCACATCCATGGTCTCCCAGCACAGACTCGGTACATCGGAATAGCGAGCTTGCATGGCAGCTATCACTACTGGCGAGTAATCCACGCTGGTCACATTGGGGAAGCCTCCAAGGAACAGCTCATAGCTCAGGGCACTGTTTCCGCAACCTGGCATGGGTGACAAAAGAGCTATGTTAGCTTTGGTTTTCACCTTCCCTGGATTATGCCTCCATTCTTGGCCCAATTTTCTCTATCCAAATCCCTTAATTTAGGAGTGCAGACAAAAAGCATGAACCTTGGAATCACACAGATCCTGGCTCTATCATCACTAACTGTGTGAATTAAGGTAAATTGCTTTAATATCAAGAACTTGGATATCCTTCTCATGAAAATAACACTCAGTAGCTAGCAGACATGCAGGTTGTAGTACACTAAATTTAAAAACCAAAATTTCTAGGGAGAGCTGGTTGTGGTGGCACATGCCTTTAATCTCAGCACTTGGGAGGCAGAGGTAGGAGGATAGCTTGAGTGTGAGGCTATCCTGAGACTACATAGTGAATTCCAGGTTAGCCTGGGCTAGAGCAAGATCCTACTTCCCAAAACCAAAAATAAAAATAAAGCCATAGAAAAGCTTTTAACTCCTTTTTTTTTTCAAAATATTTTTATTTATTTGCAAGGAAAAAGAAAAAGAGAATGGGTGCAGCAGGGCCTCTGGATTTACATGGGTACCAGGGAATGGGTCATTAGGCACTGGGATTAATACCACCATCATTAAGGCCATATTAATGCCCTAAACTCTTAACTTTTTAGAGGATTTTGGAAGATATCAACCACTGGAAGATTTCATATCAGGGTTATAATTTTACTTGGATGTCCAAGGAAGAATTAATGAGCCAAGAGGAAAGAGGTGGCAACATGCAGTGGAGCCAATCCCTTGTAACTTCACGTATGTGCTAAGTGTTACATATTGAGCTCTGCCGATGAGCAAGAGTGCCTGCTGCTAGGGAGACAGCTCAGCTGGTACGGCAGCCTAGCATGGACAAAGCTCTTATTGAATCCCAGTACCACATGTATCAGCATGGTGGTGCGTGCTGATAATCCCAGCACTCAAGAAGTGGGGGCAGGAGGATCAGAAGCTCAAGGTCATCCTTGGCTACACAGCAAGTGTGGGGACAGCCTGGGGTACTTGAGACCATATCTCAAAAATTAAAAAAAAATGCTGCCAGGCATGGTGCCACATGCCTTCAATCCCAGCACTCGGGAGGCAGAAGTAGGAGGATCGCTGTGAGTTTGAGGCCACCCTGAGATTACATAATGAATTCCAGGTCAGCTTGGCTAGAGCAAGACCCTTCCTCAGAAAAAAAAACAACAATGCTGTCAAGAAGCTTGTGTACTGATGTGACCAAATGCACAGTCAGCAACTTCCATATAATAAGCATATCACTAGGGAAAGTTGTTGGATCACCTAGGAGGGCAGCTGGCCCTACCTCAATGAGGTCAGGCAAGACTTTCAGAGGAGCTGACAAACAAGCAGTGTCTTTGGGGTGGGGTGAGAATCACAGCATTTGGAAAGTACCAAGAGTAGAGTCTCAAAGAGGACAGGGTCAGGTTAGAAAGGAGGAATGAGATTATTAAAACATGGATTGACAAAACCAATGGGCATGACTACTTTAGAAAGCCCAGTGTTGGGCTGGAGAGATGGCTTAGTGGTTAAGGTGCTTGCCTGCAAAGCCAAAGGACTCAGGTTCAATTCCTTAGGATCCATATAAGCCAGATGCACAAGGTAGTACATACATCTGGAGTACATTTTCAGTGTGGCTGGAGACCCTGGTGCGCCGATTCTCTTTATCTGCCTCTTTCTCTTCCTCTCTCTCTCTCTCTCTCAAATAAATAAATAAACATTTTTAAAATATGTAAAAAAAACAAATCCTAGTGTCCTCTTTCTAGCCCTTTAGTGGCCAGTCGCAGGCTGAGAAGAGGGCTGGGTAACAGCTCTCAGCAGTCCCGCATGGAGATCCCTCACTCTTGGAATTAGGCTGCTTTGAATCCTCACTCATCTCCCTAAGAGGATCACCGCATCAGTTGCTGGGATAGCCCTAATCTATCAGAGCCTGGCACCTGGACAAAGCATCCAGCGGCAGCTGGCCAGTCCTCAGTAGGCCCTGGGGATCACAGGAAGCACGGCCTTACTCAGGAAAACCTAATGCTGCAGCTACAACAAGCATAGTAGACACAGTACAAGATACTGGCAAAGAGACCATAACTCCCAGCACCACAGAGAGGAAAGCAATGAAAAACCCAGAAGACCATAACTCAGTTCCAGGCTGAAATCTCACTGCACTCTCTTCCCTTTTCCTTTCCTTTCCCCATTTTCCTTTTGTTTCCTTTTGTTTTATTTCCTTTCCTTTCCCCTTTTTCCTCTCCTTTCCTTTATCCTTTTTCCTCTCTTCTCCTCTCCTCCCCTACCTTCCCCTCCCCTCTCTTCCCCTCTTCTCTCCTCTCATTTGACAGAGAGAAAGAATAAAGTGCACCAGGGCCTCCAGCCACTGCAAATGAACTCCAAAAGCATGTACCACCTGTGCATCTGGCTTATGTGGGTCCTGGGAAAGCAAACCTGGGTCCTTAGGCTTCACAGGCAAGTGCCTTAACCACTAAGCCATCTCTCCGGCTCTCCTCTTTCCTTTTCTACAAGAGGACATACTTCATGAGAACATGACCAAGGACGAAGGAGATGGCCAATCATGCTTACAAAGCAATGATTTCTGATTTCTTTTTCTCCTCCCCCCCCTTCTTTTTTTGAGACAGCTGGCCTGGAATTCACAGTGATCTTCCTGCTTCAGCCTCCTAAATCTTGGGATTGCAAGTATCACCAAGCCTAGCTAGTGACTTCTCACTTCTGCTTCAGTAATTTAGGACCTACAATTAAGACAGAGTACAAGAAGGCCTTGGCTTCCCAAGGTGGGGCCTTAGGGAAGCACAGTCCTGAAGTGACCCAAATCTAAGAACGTAGCAGTATCACATGGGGGCCCAGAACTAAAAGAATGCAGGACATTGTAAGTCTGAATGCCAAGTCACTGACAGCAGGAAAAAGGACCATCACGCGGACTGTCCAAAAAAATCCAATGGTCAGTCCCTTCTCTTAGAAATTGGGATGAGTGGGGCTAGGAGATGGTTCAGCAGTTAAAGGTGCTTGCTTGCAGCCAGGCATGATGGTGCATGCCTTTAATCCCAGCATTTGGGAGGCAGAGGTAAGAGAATTGTTGTGAGTTTGAGGCCAGCCTGGGATTACAGAGTGAATTCTAGGTCAGCCTGGGCTAGAGTGAGACCCTAACTTGAAGGAAAAAAGAAAGAAAGAAAAATGATGATGAGTGTAGTCGTACATGCCAGTCATACCCACTTGGGAGGCTGAGACAGGAGAACTGCCACAAGTTTGAGGCAAGCTATATAGCCAATACCAGGACAGCATAACCAGAGCTACCCTGCAAGATCCTGTTTAAAAGAAAGACAAAAGCCAGGCGTGGTGGCGCACGCCTTTAATCCCAGCACTCGGGAGGCAGAGGCAGGAGGATCGCTGCGAGTTCGAGGCCACCCTGAGACTCCTTAGTGAATTCCAGGTCAGCCTGGGCTACAGTAAGACCCTACCTCTAAAAAAAAAAAAAAAAAAAAGAGGGGGGGGAGAGAGACAGACGGGGGGTGGGGGGGAGGGAGGGAGGTAGAATTTGGAAGCTAGATTATGATGAAATGACACCTGTGAAACATGGAGATCACACAAGGACAGAGAATCGGAGAAGTTAATGGCAGCAGAGCTGGAACAGCATCCACATGCATCCTTGCCATTAGGATACTCCAGTTATACAGGCCAGAAGCACAAGTCCTCAAGCAGAGGATACTATTTTCTGAACAGTCTTAGAAAACTATCTCTCTGACTCCCATTTTTTTAAATTTAATTTAATTTCATTTTTTATCTTTTCACAATTTTTATTAACATTTTCCATGATTATAAAAAATATCCCATGGGAGACTTCCGGTCAAGATGGCGACCGCCTAGCTGCACTACAGACAACAAGGAAAAAAAAGATAGATGCAGATCCTAAGAAGAGAGCTGCCCCAACATACCTCAAAAGGGGCCCAACTGAAACTAAGGACAACTGGCGAAATAAGCAAGGGTGATGTTTTCCTGTGAACCGGATACCAGCACAAAGGGGAAGGAGATCAACGTAGAGAAAAATCAACTCCTACCAAATCAGAGAGCCAGAGCCTCAGAGGCCCCCAACAGCTCAGCACTGAAGCAGACCAAAAATGAACCCAACATGGCTCAGGGAAATTTTGTGGAAGAGGGGGCGGAAAGAATGTCAGAGTCACATGTTGGGTCATGATAAGCAGAGACATTTATCATACCAATAACTGGGGGCTAACTCCACAATGCACGACCCATTTTCATTAACAAGGAGGGTCTAATGGGAGGGAGTAGATCACAGATGAGCCTAAATAATGGTACCAAACTGCCTGTATTTACTGAAAAGAAAACTAATAAATTAAATTTAAAAAAAATATATCCCATGGTAATACCCTCCCCACCGCACTTCCATTTTCAATAATAGTAACAACAAAGGCTGCAGATATAGCTCAGTGGTAGTGCTTGTCCAATATGTTTAAGGCCTGTTTTTTTTTTTTTAACATTTGCTTTCTATTTATTTGGGAGAGAGAGAGAAAGAGAGAGAGAGAGAGAGAGAGAGAGAGAGAGAGAGAGAATGGGCACACCAGGGCATCCATCCACTGCAAACAAAATCCAGATGCATGCGCTACCTTGTGCATCCTGCTTACATGGGTCCTGGAGAATTGAACCTGGGTCCTTTGGCTTTGCAAGCAAGCACCTTAACTGCTAAGCCATCTCTCCAGCCCAAGGCCTGGGTTTTATCTGTGGTACAAAGCAAGAAATAAGTGGTTCAAAAATAATGTGAGGGAAAAAAAAAACAATGAGAGGGCTGGGAATGTTAGCAGAATGCTTGCCTAGCATGCACAAAGCCCTGGGGTTCAATTCCCAGCACGAAGTAAACAGAGTAGTGGTGCATGTCCGTAACCCTAGCACTTAGAAGGAGAGGCAGGAGGAGTTCAAAGCCAGCTTCAACTACATAGTGAGTTAGTTACAGGGCAGCTTGGGTTATAGGAGACCCTGCCTCAAGAAAGAAAGAAAAGGAAGGAAAGAAAATCCTATTCTTTTCCTAATTTTTATTTATTTATTTGAGGGGGGGGAGGCAGAGAGTAAGACAGAATGGGTACACCAGGGCCTCCGGCCACTGCAAACAAACTTCAGATGCATGTGCACTCTTGTGCATTTGGCTTACATGGGTTCTGGGGAATTGAACTAGGGTCCTTAACCACTAAGCCATTTCCCCAACCCCAAAAGAAAAACCTATTCTTTTTAAGAGACACTTTCCCTGTATAGTGGAAGAGAACCTTAAACTTCTAATTCCCCTGCCTCTACCTCCCCTAATACTAGGATTACAGGCCTGTATAACCACTCCTAGTTTATGTAGTACTGAGGATCAAACCCAAGGCTTCATGCATGCTAAGCAAGCACTCTACCAATTAAACTATATCCCTACCCCAGAAACATTTCTTTTTTTTTTTTTTAATTTTTATTAACATTTTCCATGATTATAAAATATATCCCATGCAGAAACATTTCTTAAAAATGATAGCTAAAGCTGGGCGTGGTGGCGCATGCCTTTAAAAATCATAGCACTTGGGAGGCAGAGGTAGGTAGATCATGAATTTGAGGCTACCCTGAGACTACATAGTGAATTCCAGGTCAGCCTGGGCTCCAGAGAGACCCTACCTTGAAAAACCAAAACAAACAAATAACAACAACAACAACAAAAAGATAGCTAATAATCTCAGCACTTGGCTGGCTGAGGTAGGAGGATCACCATGAGTTTGAAGCCAGCCTGGGATAGAGAGTAAATTCCAGATCAGCATAGCCTTGAGTGAGATCCAGCCTCAAAAAATAAAAAATAAAAAAAGCTGATACTTATTGAACATCAAGTATTATACTAAGTGCTTAACAAGAATCAACTTGGATTATTTTCATTATACATCCATGTAGAAAATAGTATTTTACTACTACTGTTTTCTAGGTGGATAAACTGAGGAAAGTAGATAAGGAACTTTCCAAGGCCACATGGTCAGAGATAGAGCTAATATTTGGGCACCAGCCTGTCTTACTCCAAAGCCAGAGCTCTTAAACCACTATGCTCAACTGCTAGCTTTCAAGAGGCCCACTCACCTTCAGTAGAGTCCACCTTTACAGAAGGACCATTAAGCTGTCAATCATGATGTAACTGAAGAGGTCTAGATGCTTCTCTGCTATGTGTTGCACCATGGAACCGCAGAACTGGAAGCTCTAAAGTGGGTGATTAGCCTTTATTTTTCCCATCGTTTACTTGCCCATGCTGTGACCAGATTCTCGGCAGTTCCTTTAGCAGTTTTAATATGCTCCTAGGTTTGGGTGTGTGTTTGCCTCTGACAGTATCTGTGAGACTTCAGGTTGAAACTGTCCTGGGAAAGTTCTACCTGAGATAACAGTTTTGTTTAGTTTCTTCCCTTTTCTATTCTCACTAGTTTCTCCTGGACCTGTTATCAGATGAATGAATTGGACATGATCCTCTTCTCCAATTTATTTCTGGAGAGACCAACCTAAGACAATGACCCACAGGAGGATCAGCAGCTCTTTTTTGTTGCTGTTATTTTGAGGTAGGGTCTCACTCTAATCCACACTGACCTGGAATTCACTATGGAGCCTCAGGGTGGCTTCAAACCCACAGCAATCCTCCTACCTCTGCCTCCTAGTGCTGGAACTAAAGGTGTGTACCACCACACCTAGCTAGTACCTCTTTTTATAAATAAAGTTTTGTCTAGGTGTGGTGGCTCAGGCCTGTGCTCCCAGCACTCAAGTAAGTGAACCTCTGAGTTTCAGGCCAACCAGAACTACATAGTGAGAACTGGTATCAAAACTAAAGAAAAAGGGCTGGAGAGATGGCTCAGAGGTAACCCAGGCCCCAAAAGTCAAATGCTGCATGTTTTCTTCTCTCATATGTGGATCCTACCTACAAATGTTTAGACTTGTATGTGAGTTGGAGTAAAAATCAGCCAGGCGTGGTAGTGCACAACTTTAATCCCAGCACTCAGGAGGCAGAGGTAGGAGGACTGCCATGAGTTTGAAACCACCCTAAGACTACACAGTGAATTCCAGGTCAGCCTGGGCTAGAGTAAGATCCTACCTCAAAAAAACAAAAAAACAACCCCCCCCAAAAACAATCAGGAACAGAAGCTAGTAAGCTAGAAAAGGGCTGCAAAAGACAGAGGAGAGGGGAGGACTTAAGGCAAGGGTATTCAATATATGTAAGTAGATGAACAGATTACTGGCAAGGCAATGGCGTAAGTAAGGTCAGGGGAAGGGATTGAGTAAAGAAGGGTGGGGAAAAGCCAGGCATGGTGACACAGCCTTTAGTCCCAGCACTCTGTGGAGACAAAGGTAGGAGGATCACTGTGAGTTCGAGGCCACCCTGAGACTATATAGTGAATTCCAGGTCAGCCTGGGCTAGAGCAAGACCGTACCTTGAAAAAACAAAAATAAATAAATAAATAAAAAGTTTAAGAGGGTATGAATAAGCCATATGGAAACCTACTTTTTTGGACAACAGCACACCCAGAAGGCATAGGTTGTCAGTAGAAAATTTTCATTGCCAGGGATTGAAATCCATCCAGCGAACTATTGGCCAGGGATGTCCCTGATGCCTCCAAAACATTACAGGCCATTGCCAAGGCTCTTGGTTTCCCACCAGGAATAGAAGGTAAGACCCTACTGCTGAAGACTCCACATACTTGGGTTGAAAGGTCACTGAGAAATCCTGCTGGAGCTGAGCTGAAAACCTCCTCCCTGTAGACCAGCTCACAGAAAGCTGGGAAAAGCTGCACTGCATGCAGCTCCATGGAAGAGAAGTCATAAGTGGAGATAAACAACAGTGGACACTGCAAGCCTTAAGTTTGGCCAGCTAGGCCAAATGTGCCAATGGCTACAATAGTGGCATGTCTGTTATGGGGAAAACCAACCGTTCACTAATCAGACTGGAGTTCTGCTCCACAGGAGGAAATGCCTGGTACTGAAAACCTACTCAAAAACCTATGATGGGGGAGGCCATGAGCCCTACGGGTATAATGTCTACTGGTATCTAGCAAAATGTATATATTATGACCACCAAACTACCCAGTAATCACTTTTCTTAACATCCATACCTATATATTAATGCTATTCTCACTTTTGGCTAGAGAAGCGTCTCTTTTCAGATGGTGGTGACCACTACTATGACTCGCACCAGAGTTCTGAGAAGTGACAGAGGAGTGCTCAACACTGAAACATCTCTATCACACCTTCTAAGGCTCAGGGTCCATTGTGGAAGAGGTGTCAGAAAACATGTAAGAGCCAAAGGAAGGGTAGGACTGCTTTACAATGCAATTTTCCAGACACAAAATGGCCTGGATATCCATGACCTCACAGTGCCTGGCACTACCTACAAAAGACCCTCATAATAGGAGAAGATGATGGCATCAAAATAAAAGAGAGACTAATTGAGAGGGAGAGGGGATATAATGGTGGGTGGATTTGGGAAGGGGGAAGAAGGGAAGGGGAGAGAATTATCATGGTTTATTATCAATAATTATGGAAGTTCTCAATTTTTAAAATGTTAAAAAAATAAAAAGGGCTGGAGAGATGGCTTAATAGTTAAGGCACTTGCCTGCAAAGCCTAATGACCCAGGTTCAATTCTCCAGTACCCATGTAAAGCCAGACACACGAGGGGGCGCATGCATGGGTCTTCAGACTTTGCAAGCAAGCACCTTTAACCACTGAGCCATCTCTCCAGCCCCACCTATTCTTGTTCATGTATTATCTATAGCTGCGTGTCAACTACTACCGCAAAACTGAGTGCTTGTGACAGAGATAACAAAGCCTAAAATATTTACCATCTGGCCACATTCTGAAAACGTTTATAGACCCCTAACCTAGAGCATGCCTCTTAATATTTGTCACTCACCTTTAAGGGTTGATTTAATAAATTAGAGGGACTAGCACATTGCCTGGCGCTGGACGCTCTTCTTCTATCTGATGACATGGAATGTAGCAACTAGTCCTCCCCAAGTCGTGAGTCCTCTTCTTAGATCCTGGAGATCTAAGCTCTCTGGAAAGCTCTAACTCCGGAATTTTAGACTTTTCACTCCCTCCTACCCAGAAAACAATACCTTCCAGTCAAGTAGATTTTAAGACAGTGTTACTCTGCCAGCAGCCAGCATGAATTCAGCTTTGGAGCTGCTGAAAATAGATTCCTGATGCCAAGCCTGGTAACACATGCCTCTAATTCCAGCACTTGAGAGGCAGAGGCAGGAGGGTCACTGTGTAGCCTAATTAGTGGGTTCCAGGTTGGCAGGAATACATAACAAGATCCTATCTCAAAAAAGGGGAGGGAGGCTGGAGAGATGGCTTAGTGGTTAAGGTACTTGCCTGTGAGGCCTAAGGACCCAGGTTCAACTCCCCAGTACCCACATAAGCCAGATATACAAGGTTGTGCATACATCCAGAGGCCCTGGCATGACCATATTCTCTTTCTCTCTCTATCTCTTTGTATCTCAAGTAATTAAACAAATATTAAAAAAAACAAATAAACAATAAGAATTAAATAAAATATCAACATAAAGGGGTTGGGAGATGGCTCAGTGCTTAAAGCACTTACTTTTAAAACCTGAGGGCCTGGGTTCAATTTCCCAGTACCTATGTAAATCCAGATGCACAAAGTGGCATATGAATCTGGGTTCATTTGCAGTGGCAAGAAGCCCTGGTGTGCCCATCTTCCCTCCCTCCCTCTCTCTCTCTCTCCTCTCAATTTTTTTATTTTTTAATTGATTTTTTGGATTCTCGAGGTAGGGTCTAACTCTAGCCCAGGGTGACCTGGAATTCATTATGTAGTCTCAGAGTAGCCTCAAACTCATAGCAATTCTCCTCCCTCTGCCTCCCAAGTACTGGAATTAAAGACATACACCACCACACCCTGGGTAAATAATTTTTTAAAAAAGATATAAAAATAAAATAAAAGAACCAGATATGGTGTCACACACCTTTAATCCCAGCATTTGGGAGGAAGAGGGAGGAGGATTGCTTTGAGTTCAAGGTCAATTTGAGATTACATAGTGAATTTTAGGTCAGCCTGGGACAGAGTGAGACCCTACCATGAAAACCCAAATAAATAAATAAATAAAAGAAGCAAAAATGAAAGGGGGAAAAATAAAAGAAACAAAAATAAAGGAAGGAAGGGGGGAAGGAAAGGAAAGGAAAAGAAAGGCAAAGAAAGGAACAAAACCAGGAATGGTGGTATATGCCCTTAATCCCAATACTCTAGAGGCAGAGGTAGGTAGGAGGATCACTTTGAGTTTGAAGCCAGCCTGGGTCTACAGATTGAGTTCCAGATCAGCCTGGGCTAGAATGAGACTTTACCTCAAAAACAAAACAAACAAACAAACCAAAAAAAAAAAAAAAAAAAAAAAACAACCAGGAAAGGAAGGGAGGAAGGAAAAAGAAGAAAGGGAAAGAAAATAGATTCCTGAAACCCATTTTGGACTTCCCTGGAATTAGTTTCTCAGGGTAGAGTCTAGCTTAACAATTGATTTTGATGCACATGAAAGCTTGAAAAACATAGCTGTATGTTAAATCTATAAATAAATACATGAGTTTACAATCATAGAATTCAAGAAGCTGTTTAGGGCTGGAGAGGGCTTACTGGTTAAGGCGTTTGCCTACAAAGCCAAAGGATCCCGGTTCAACTCTCCAGGACCCACATAAGCCAGATGCACAAGGGAGCTCATACATCTGGAAGTTTGTTTGCAGTGGCCGGTGGCCCTGGTGTGCCCATTCTCTCTCCCTCACTCTCTCTCTCTCCCTCTTTCCCTCCCTCCCTCTTTCTCTCAAATAAATAAATAAAATATATATTTTTTAAAAAAGCTGTTTGCCTCTGGTAGGGAGAGGTTATAGGGAGTCTACACAGAAAACCGTGAATGTACATGGGGCTATTTAGCCAGACATTTTTCTCGATATCTCTTAAGCTCATATAAACATTTTGGCAGGTGTGTATTCATACTAAGCCTTTTCTCTGGTCCCTGTATACAGACTTTTAAAAAAATGTGTATTTTATTTATTTATTTATTTGACAGAGAAAGAGGTTAAGAGAGAATGGGCGCACAGGGCCTCCAGCCACCGCAAATGAACTCCAGACACATGAGCCCACTTGTGCATCTGGCTAATGTGGGTCCTGGGGAATTGATCCTGGGTTCTTTGGCTTTGAAGGCAAATACCTTAACCACTAAGCCATTCCTCTAGCCCCCTGTATACAGACTTTTACAGATAAAATGAAAACTCTAATTGGAAGGAAACTGCTCAAATTTCAGTAAGAACCTCCAGCGGCTGACAGTGGGAAATAACCAAGGGCGCAGTTGCACCTCTCAGGGCCTCGCCTTGCGTCCTAGCATTTCTTTTCATAGGGAAACACCATTGTCAGTTGCAATCTCCCCTCCGTTATCAACGGGTGTTTTTCTTACCCTCGCTTTACTTTGGGTTTAAGAGTGTCAGTTAAAGCACAGGGTGGTCGTAGCTCTGACTGACAAGGGTTCCTGGTGCCCACACGTGTGAAAAGAAAAGTGCTAGGCATTATGTTCAAAGTGCCTACAACGTGCATTATTCCATAAGAAGTTGCGGTCCCATTTCTAGAAATGAAGCCAGCTCACAACAGATTGACGGCTTGTCCTAAGTTATGCAGACAATTAGCGTTGGGACTTAAAGTGGGTTCTCTTAGCTCAGCTCTCCATGGCCTCAGGCAACCTCCCGGGAGTCGGGGACAGTGTCAACCCAGATGCTGGAGCACCAAGGGGGACCTCTTGGCTAAATACAGATGGATTGTGAGGTTCTGGATCACGGCTCCCAACTGGGACGCCCACTTAGCTGAGAAATCAGAAGAGAGGAAAGCGTAGCGTGGGCAGCGCAGAGCAGACCAGCGCTGCCTGGGCGGGCGGGCGCCCGGCACTACCCACCTAGCACGAGGATACGGTCTTCGGGCAACAGCTCCGGCTCTAGGAGGGCCCGGAAGGACGAGAAGTCCCCGAACCACTCGTAGGGGCTCAGGTCGGCCGAGCCTTTGTAGCGCTGGTCCCAGTATTGGACCTCGCAGTACTCCAGGTTCCGCTGGGGAATCGCCGGAGCCCCGGGAGAGGCCATGCTCGCTGCCCTTCCGCAGCGGCCCGGCCTAGGTGGCCAATCACGTTGCTAGAAGGTGGGAGGCGGGGCCTGTGGCTCCGCCCACCACGGGTTGCTCAACACAAACACGTGGAACTTCCGCTTTTTCCCAAGCTCTTTTTCGAAAACCCTCCGGCTGGGAAACCTCCTCTCCTGGATCCTGAGCCTTTCAGCTGCTCTGGCCATCTGCTGTAGGGCCGCACTTCCTGGTGACCGAGTCTCACTCAGGCTCATCTCTTCGTCCTCTCATGTTTAGTGCTCAGCTCGAACAACTCCTTCATTAAGAAGCCGGGTTTAAGGGCTTAGCCCTCCGCGGTTAAGGTGCTTGTCTGCAAAGCCTAAGGACCCCGGTTTTAAGGACCCACGGAAAGCCAGATGCACAAAGTGACGCATGCACCTAGAGTTCGTTTGCAGTGGCTGGAAGCTCTGGTGCGCCCATTCTCTGTCTTCTCTTTCTGTGCTTGCGAATAAATTTAGAGAGAGAAAGAGGGGGAAGGGAGAGAGAAGAAGCCTGGTTTAGGATTCCTTTCTTTCCAAGCCGTTTTGAGCACCTGGAAGCTCCGAAGGAACACGGAACCAAGTGTCAGCGTTACTACGCTGGGGTGGAGGGACCACAAAAGCGGCGCACCGTCAAGATGGCAGCTGGGCTGCGGAAACGCGGCCCGGCAGGTTCCACAGTCCAGGTAGCGGGACCCTGGAGGCAATGGCTACAGCGCGCCTGGCAAGAACGGCGCCTACTGCTGAAGGAGCCGCGCTACACGCTGCTAGTGGCCTCCTGCCTCTGCCTGGCAGAGGTGGGCATCACCTTCTGGGTCATTCACAGGGTGGCATGTGAGTGCGCTGAAGGGTAGGGAAAGGGAGGGAGGGAAATCCGAACCCCTGACTTAAACTGAATCGCAAACCCAAATCTCAAAGCTAGATTCTAGAGCATTTATTCCCCATTTCCAGACCCATATCCTTTCCCCAAGACCGAGCCCACTTGTCAGAAAATGCAATCATGAGACGGGCGTGGTGGCACACGCCTTTAGTCCCAGCACTTGGGAGGCAGATCTCTGTGAATTAAGGCAGCCTGTGTTAGAGTGAGACCCAACGTCGAAAAACCAAAAGAAAAAAAAAAAAAAATCATAATCTCGCTTCTGTGTTGAGAAGGCTACCATAGAAAGTGTGCCCTGTGTTGAATATACAGCCTATCAGGCCAAGCAGCAGCCTGGAAGTCAGTTTTGGTAGAATTAATGTGCTGCTGTGCCTTTGAACAAGTCAGTTCCCCTCCCAAATCTTGTTTTGTTCTCATAGATTTAATTGTTAGGTTTTAAGAGTTTCTTCGAAACGATGACATTTTTGTGACCATTTGAATCCATTAGACATTATTGGCTCCTTTTCCAGCTGAATCATACACCGTGTTTAAGGCAGCTGGGTTTCTAGCTAAAAATGGTTCATTGAGTACATTTGTTTTTTATTGTATGCTAAATATACAGGGGTGAATACGAGGTATTTCCCATTTGGACATGTTTCAGGCAGTAAGAATGCATCATATTCATGATAGCAATAAGACAGGACAGCATAAAGGATGTAAGGAGGCCAAGCAGTGGTGGTGGCACGCATTTATAAGTACAGCAACTGGGGAGATTGAGACAGGTGAAGACAGCCTGGGGCACATTGTTCAGACCAGCCTGTCCTACATAATGAGACTGTGTCTCAGAGGGAGAGTGTGTGGTCGAAGGCCTGAAGAGTCAGAGAAAGTTTAATAGTGCCATCTTTGAAAAATAGAAACTAGCCAGGTAAGGAGGCAGAGGGGAAGGGAAGAGTCCTATAGGTAGACTGAATCTTATATCAAAAACCTGTCTTGGCCGGGCATGGTGGTGCACACCTTTAATCCCAGCACTCAGGAGGCAGAGGTAGGTGGATTACCATGAGTTTGAGGTACCTTGAGACTACATAGTGAATTCCAGGTTAGCCTGGATTAGAGTAAAACCCTACCCTCAAAAAAAAAAAAAAAAAAATCCTGTTTTGTTGTTATTGTTGCTGTTGTTATTTTTTTTTTTAATGGGCATCGTGAAATCCACACTTTAGATCCTAGAATTTGGGAGGTAGAGACTAGAGGATTGCTGCAGTTCAAAGCCAGCCCCAAGATACATAGCAAATTCCAGGCCAGCCTCAATTTTGAGACCTTGTGTCAAAAGAATAGAAAAGGAGCCATGTGTGGTGTTTCACACCTGTAAGTCCAGCAGTTAAGAGGATTGCCACAAGTTCGAAGCCAGATAGGGCTATATGTGAGTGCCAGGCCAGTCCAGCGAGACCTTGTTAGGGTTTGTTTTTTTGTTTTTTTTTTTAAGGGTCTGGGGAGATGGCTCTGTGGTTTAAGGCACTTGCTTGCAAGCCTGCCAACCCAAGTTCAATCTTCCTCAGCACCCATGTAAAGCTGGAGGCAAAGTGGCACATGCATCTGTAATCCCAACACGCCTACAGCACTGGGAGATGGAGCCAGGAGAATCTAGAAGCCTGAAAGCAGCAGCAAGAGAGAAACCCTGTCTCAAAAGAAGGTGGAAGGAGAGGAGAAACACCACAAGGTTGTCCTCTGACCTCCACATGCACAGCGTGGCACACACATCATATACATACGTACACAAAGACACATAAACACACATAACGAATAAAAACATTTAAAAGAGGAAAAGGGGTGGAGAGATGGCTTAGTGGATACAGCTGTGCAGCTGTGAGAACCTGAGTTCAGATTCCCAGCATGTACGAGGTGCCAAATGTGGTGGTACACAGTTAATCCCAGTGTTAGGGAGGTGGAAACAGGTGGATCCCTAAGGCTCACTATCTATCTAGCTGAATCAGTTCAGTGAGAGACCCTGTCTCAAAATAATGATAATGTCTCATGTCACTGAGGAAGACAACTGCATCAACCTATGACCTCCCCACACAAGTGGCCCCACATGCCTATGAACATACATGCACATGTGCCAGAAAAACCCAAAGGGAGGGGGAAGTGAGGTGTTACATGCCTATAATCCCATCAGGGAGGCAGAAGCAGGAAGTTCAGAAGTTCAAGGTCATCCTTGGCTGCATAATGAGTTCTAGGCTAGCCTTGGAAACATGAGACCCTGTCTCAAAAAAAAAAAAAAAAACATTTGGGTGGCTAAGATAGAAGGATTGCTGTGAATTCAAAGCCAGCCTGAATTGCATAGTGAGTTCTAGGTCAGTCTGGTTTAGAGTGAGGCTCTGCCTCATTTAAAAAAAAAAAAAATACAAGACACATCACACACACAAGTAAGTAAAAGAAAAAGAATTTTTTTTAAGCCTAGTTTCTTTAAAGAACTGAAAATGAGAGAAGAGTATATCACTATGTTACCCAGATTTATGATACTCCTTTTGGAACATAGGAAAGAGAATGGATTTGGAGTGGGATGAGAAATCATTACTGCTGTTGTAAATCTCGAGTTTGAGATGTCTGTGTTCACCCAGAGAATGTCACATAGGCAGTTAAAATAGGGGTTCATGATGGAAGAAATCCTAAGAATGAGCTGGAACACTGTGCTTTGATGGCACAAGGGTTGGGGCAATTGAGTTGTGGACTCAGAAGTAATCAGACCATCTTGTCCTCTTCCAGACACAGAGATTGACTGGAAGGCCTACATGGCCCAAGTGGAGGGCGTCCTCAATGGCACATATGACTATACACAGCTGCGGGGTGACACTGGACCGCTTGTGTGAGTGGGTATTGGAGGCTTGGGGAGAATGTGAACCTTCCTGGGTACCAGGCTGATTGTCCTGACCTAGGTTCACATTCCCTCTCATTTTCCAGCTACCCAGCTGGCTTTGTGTATATCTTTATGGGGCTGTACTATGCCACTGGCCAGGGCACTGATATCCGCATGGCTCAGAACATCTTTGCTGTGCTCTACCTGGTCACCTTGCTCCTCGTTTTCTTGATCTACCACCAGACCTGCAAGGTGAGTCCGTGCTACCAGGACTAAGACGGCCTTTGCCTGAGAGGGTGCGTGGTGTGGGGGCGGCTCACGCTTTTAGAGGTCTGACCTTTCTCCCTACTGCACCCAACCCTTAGGTCCCTCCGTTCGTCTTTCTCTTCATGTGTTGTGCCTCTTACCGTGTCCACTCCATCTTTGTGCTGCGGCTCTTCAACGACCCAGTGGCTATGGCGCTGCTCTTCCTTAGCATCAACCTCTTCCTGGCCCAGCGCTGGGGCTGGGGCTGCTGCTGTTTCAGGTCAGCACCTCTCCTTCTGGCCCCCTCAGTGGCTTCTGGCATTTCTGTCTCCCCAATTTTCTGCAGCAGAGGGAATAAGGGAGTGGCGGATAATGTAGATCACTTGAGGCCTCACCAGGTAAGTCCAGGATCTGTCGAAAGTCTCTCTTTCCTCATGCTGTACCTCTCCACAAACGTGTCTTCTTCCCAGACGGCATCCGTTGTTGGAGTTGGTCCTTGCCAATTGTAAATATATCACTCAGTATGTGTTTGTTCATTCTGGAAATAGGGACTGGGTGTCTGTCCTCCCTCCAGCCTCTTCCAAGGCTACCTTACTCACCTTCAGCAGTAGTGTAGACCCTATCCTAGTGCTTGCCAGCCTAAAGAGAGGGGTCTCTATGGGGGTGCATGGGGCACACAGCCCTGGAGCTGATCTCTACCTTCCTCTGCCCTGCCCACCCCAGCCTGGCGGTCTCTGTGAAGATGAATGTGCTGCTTTTCGCCCCTGGCTTGCTGTTTCTTCTTCTGACTCAGTTTGGCTTCCGTGGTGCCCTTCCCAGATTGGGCATCTGTGCTATTCTTCAGGTACCTTTCCCTTACCCTTTCCTCACTGATGGAAAAGACTTCTTGTTGCAGTCAGGTTCGCCTCGCTGGTAGAAATCACCCAACCAAGAGCAGCTTCTGGGAAAAAGAGATTTATTTTGGTTTACAGGCTCAAGGGGAAGCTCTACGATGGCAGGGGAAAACGATGGCATGAGCAGAGGATGGACATCACCCCCTGGGCAACATAGATGGACAATAGCAGCAGGACAGTGCCAAACACTGGCAAGGGGAAACTAGTTATAATACCCATAAGCCTGCCCTCAACAATACACTCCCTCTAAGAGGCATTAATTCCCAAATATCCATCAGCTGGGAACCTAGCATTCAGAACACCTAAGTTTATGGGGGACACCTGAATCAAACCACCACACTTCCCTTCAGGCTTCCTGGAATCTCTTGGAATTTCCTCAAAGCCAGCAGACAGGGGTTTCGAATGCATTCTGAAGCAGGTAGCCTATGTCTCTGCTTTAGAGTCTGACTGTTGAATTCAGCTGGCCTCTGAGAGGCTTCCTGGTTCCATCTACTTAAGACCTAAGACCTGGTGTGTTATTACCTGTCTCCTTAGCTTTCTTGGTGTCAGGCTCTGGCTTGACATGGTGTGGGGGTGGAGGGGAGGGAGGGCTTCTGCTACGTCTGGTGAGAGTAAGGGAACTTCCGAGGCCTCTACCTCACTTGTCTCAGTGATCAGCATGAAAGCTGGGGCAAGCATTGGCAGCTCTGCTGACCTCACACTGCTCTGCAGGTGGTGCTGGGGCTGCCCTTTCTGCTGGAGAACCCTGTTGGCTACCTATCCCGCGCCTTTGATCTTGGCCGCCAGTTTCTCTTCCAGTGGACAGTGAACTGGCGCTTCCTCCCTGAGGCTCTCTTCCTGCATCGAGCCTTCCACCTAGCCCTGTTGGCCACCCACCTAGCCTTGCTCGTACTGTTTGCCCTCTGTAGGTGGCACAGGTAAGAAACGAGGGTCAGTGGTATGGGCATATTTGGGAGGAGTGGAGAGCCTGGGCCTTAGTAGCTACCTAAAGGAGATTAATCTATGGGTGAATCTAGAGTTTGGCCTATAATAAGGGCTTATTGAAATGTCTGAATGGCTTCTCCCCAGGACAGGGGAAAGTATCCTGTCTCTGCTAAAGGATCCTTCCAAAAGGAAAGTTCCACCTCAACCCCTCACACCCAATCATATCCTTTAAATTATGGGAAGGTAAGTTTTGAACTCTCCAAGTACAGATGAAATCTGAGTCTGGTAGCCTTGGATAGCTGGTGACCAGGGGGAGCTGCATGGGGAGGCTAGAGGGCAGCCATGAGCGTCATCCTTAGGAACACTGCCACCTGCTTTGAGAGAGGATCACTTCTTGGCTTGAAGTTCATGAGTTAGACTAAACCCCAAGGATTCTCCTATTTCCCCTCTCCAGCACTGGGATTACAAGCACATGCCCTCCAAAGCTGGCATTTTTACATGGTATGAAGATAGACTCATGTTTGTGAAGCAAGCACTTTACTAAATGAGCTATTTCCCCAACCCACATTTTATTTTTATATTTATTTATTTATTTTTTTTTTTCGAGGTAGGGGCTCACTCTAGCTCAGGCTGACCTGGAATTCACTATGTAGTCTCATGGTGAACTCAAACCTGTGGTGATCCTCTTACCTCTGCCTCCCAAGTGCTGGGATTAAAGGCATGTGCCACCCCACCCAGCCTTTTTTTTTCTTTTTCTTTTTCTTTTCTTTTTTTTTTTTTTTTTTTTTTTGAGGTAGCATCTCACTCTAGCCCAGGCTAACCTGGAATTCACTATGTAATCTCAGCCTGGCCTCCAACTCATAGCAATCCTCCTATCTCAGCCTCCTGAGTGCTGGGATTCAAAGTGTGCACCACCAGGCCCTGCATATTTTATTTTTCTGAATTTTATTTATTTTGGTTTTTTGAGATAGGATCTTGCTCTAGCCCAGGCTGACCTGGAATTCACTATGTAGTCTCAGGGTGGTCTCATATTCACAGCAATCCTCCTGGCTCTGCCTCCTAAGTGCTGGGATTAAAGGCATGCACCACCACACCCAGCCACATTTTTTAAAATTTTATTTTTATTTATTTATTTGAGAGAGAGAATGAGAATGGGCATACCAGGGCCTCCAGCCACTGCAAACCAACTCCAGATGTGTGCACCACTTTGTGTATCTGACTTATGTGAGTCCTGGGGAATCGAACCTAGGTTCTTTGGCTTTGCCTAAAAGCAAAGCACCTTAACTGTTAAGACATCTCTCCATCCCCACATTTATTTTATTTTAATTAATTAATTGATTTTTTTTTTTTTTTTTTTTGAGGCAGGGTCTCACTGTAGTTCAGGCTGACCTGGAATTCACAATGTAGTCTCAGGGTGGCCTCGAACTCTCAGCAAGCCTTCTACCTCTGCCTCCCGAGTGCTTGGATTAAAGGTGTATGCTTCACTTTTTTTTAAATAAAAAATTATTTGCATGTGTGTGTATATACACATACATATACATATATATCTATATGGGAGTATCAGGGCCTCTTGCTGCTAACAAACTTCAGACATATCCACCACTTTTTGCATTTGGCTTTACATGGGTACTGGGGAATTAAATCTGGGCTGGCAAGCTTTGAAAACAAAGCTTTAACTGCTGAATCATCTTCCTAGCCTCTCTGTATTTTATTTGGTTTTACAAGGTAGGTTCTCACTCTGTCCCAAGCTGATCTGGAACTCACTCTGTAGTCTCAGGCTGGCCTTGAACTCACAACAATACTCTTACCTCTCCCTTCTGAGTGCTGGGATTAAAGCTGTATGCCACCACACCTGGCTGTATTTTATTGTTAATTCTAAATATTGAGCCATCATGAGTGCAACCTTCTGCCTGGTACCATCTGAAGATTCCACACATCCTGACACTTAAAGCTCAAAGAGATCTTGGAATAGGGTGGTACTCATCTTAATTTTATAGAAGACAAAAATTAAGGCTTTAAGATAGTAAGTACCTTGCCCCCTAGTGAGAGAGGGATCCAAATTCCTTAGGACTTACAGCCCCAAGGATTCTTGTCTCCCTGTTAGACTGAGGAGCAGGTCCCAAAAGGCTAAGAAACTTTTACGAGGCTTGCATGTAGGAATGGCAGAACCAGAGTGCTTTCTGGAATCTCCCCTCCCCCTACCAAATCTTTGCCCCTGTTTTGTTTTTTAATTTTTTTTTGTTCATTTTTATTTATTTATTTGAGAGCAACAGACAGAGAGAGAAAGAGGCAGATAGAGAGAGAATGGACGTGCCAGGGCCTCCAGCCAGTGCAAACGAACTCCAGACGTGTGCACCCCCTTGTGCATCTGGCTAACGTGGGTCCTGGGGAATCGAGCCTTGAACCAGGGTCCTTTGGCTTCACAGGCAAGCGCTTAACTACTAAGCCATCTCTCTAGCCCCTTGTTTTTGTTTTTTGAGGTAGGGTCTCACTGTAGCCCAGGCTGACCTGGAATTCACTATGTAGTCTCAGGGTGGCCTGTAACTGACGGTGATCCTCCTACCTCTGTCTCCCAAGTGCTGGGATTAAAAGTGTGCGCCACCACGCCTGACATTTTGCCTGTTTTGAACCTTGCCCTTCCAGTTCTTGCCCTTGGCCTTAACCATCACATACAGATTGTTTCCACCCTCTTTACTTCCAACTTCATTGGCATCTGCTTTAGCCGTTCTCTCCACTACCAGTTCTACGTCTGGTATTTCCACACACTGCCCTACCTCCTGTGGGCCATGCCTGCACCCTGGCTTACACACCTGCTCAGGTACTGCTGGGACAACCTGTTAGAGTGGGGAGGAATAGGAAACTCCCCACCCTAAGGCTGTGGCCAAGGGAGGACAGAACTCATTTCTCATCTCCAGGTTGCTGGTGCTGGGAGTCATTGAGCTCTCCTGGAACACGTACCCATCTACGTCCTGCAGCTCTGCTGCCCTGCACATATGCCATGCCGTCATCCTGCTGCAGCTCTGGCTCGGCCCTCAGTCTTTTACCAAGAGCATCCAACCTAACAAGAAAGCCCAGTGAGATCCACCTCTTTTCAGGACCCTTGCAATCCAGGATCATGGGTGGAATGGACTCTGCCCTTCCAAATAAACCTTACCAAGCCCAGCTCTGCCGCCTGCATGAAGGTAGTAGCAGATAGTGCCTAGGCCAAGCTGTGAGGGGCATGTGCTCAGCAGGTAACATCAGGCAGTCCTAAGAGGCACTTTATTGCATAGGATTTGGAGGGTGTGGCTCTCTTCCGGTTCCCGTATGCTGCCGAGAGCTCAGAGCACACGGGAAGGAGTACAGGGTGGAAGGAGAGGGAAGAGAGCACGCAGGCACTTTTTGTGGGGGTAAGGGGGCTGTAGGGAGGGAATGAAAAGCGATGGAGGATGGCTGACACCAGCCTGTTCCTTCCCAGCACCGAGTCCGGCCCTGGGTGGCAGTGACTTGAGTTTGTTGGGGTCCACAGCAGGAACTGCAAGCGGCCCTCACACATTGGCTGGGCTGTAACACAGTAAGTGTAGCTGTAGGTTCTGGTCCCAGTGGCGCAGTAGCAGGAAGAGCCCCCGGGCGGCAGCTTTGAGGGCATCCAGGTCGAGTCCATCGGGCAAGTGCTGGGCCCGCAGCCAGCAGTCAGCCTTGGCCGCCGTCAGCTCCCACTCACCGATGGCTGCTGCGCAGCGGTGCTCCAGCCACGCCAGCGCCACGGCCGTGGCCCAAGTACGGCCCCGCAGATCAGAGCTGCCCGGCCCTTCCACCCCCTCAGAGGCCTCCGTATCTGAACCCCGCCCACTATCCGCCTGGCCTGGACCCCCAGAGCCTGAATTGGGGGATGGGCTGCAGGAGGCCGTGGCACTGTCACCTCGGCCAACACTAGGGCCCAGAAGTGCCCAGGGAGACGAGGCTGAGGTGGGGCTGAGGCTAGCACGGTGGGCAGCAAAGGGTGAGGCTCGGCACAGGCGCTCCCGCGGGATGCGCACAGCAGAACAGAAGGACTCATCCAGCCGGAAGGAGCCTGATGCCTCTTGCAGTCGCACCTGAGGAGAGAGGAGGTGGGGGGAGAGGCGAGCTGAGACGGTGCCCTGGCTCCGGCCACACCGCCCTCCACCTCCCGAGTCCTCACCAAGGTCAGATAGTCGTGATTGTTGCCTTCACTGTCCTCACTGGCTTGGCCCTTAAGCCTGGAGGAAGGCTGGAGGGGCAGGCTGTGCAGACCTCTGGTAGGAGTTGGGAGCTCCCCTGAAGCTGACCTGGAGTTGTCATTTTGGTCCAGGTCCCGGGTTCCTGCAGAAGAACCCCTCTGAAGTGCTGCAGTGGGATCACTCAGTGGCAGCAGATGGTCTAAACTCTAGCCCGCTCCCCACCTGTGAGCCATACCTTTAGAGTGGACCACTGTGGGTGGGGGAGCTGCAGCTAGATGGCCCTGAGAGACAGAAGTGCCTGGAGGCTCAGCCAGCTCTGCAAGAGCACAGGGGCGGTGTTTGTCTGTTTGTCCCAGTGGATAGCCAGTGAGGTGAGAGCCACACCTTTGAGGTCACTAGGCAACGACCTTACCTGAACTCCACACCTGCAGGACTCCAGGCAGGACCTCCTTAGTAGTAGCATCCACAGCAACTGGGCAGGTGAAGCAGGATGGGACAGAACTGGCCTTGCTTGTCTGAAGGGCTCGGAGCCTGGACCTCCGGGCATGGCCTGCAAATTGGGAGCCACACACTAAAACCCCCACCCTCTAGAGAGGGCTGCATAGAAAACATCAGAATGTTCCCCACAGTTCTTCCCTCTGTCTTCTTTTGAACAGAGTGAGTAGTCATGTTCGGCCCAGAACTGGCTGTCCCCAACTTTAACAAGAAATGGTCAGGTTTAAACCCTCAACCCATAACAGGATTAAGACCCTTTTGCCACTCAGAAACTCAATGGTTTTGTTTTTTCCCAAGGTCTTGCTATGTAACTGGCATGTCTGGAGCTCAAGTTCATAGGTGATCTTTCTGCCTCTGCCCTGTAAGTGCTGGGAATACAAGCTGCAGGTGTGTGTGTTACCACGCCTATCTTGTGTATTTGTGTACTGTGCATGAATGTACATGTACTTACAGGTGTGCACATACATGTAGAGGCTAGAGGTCAATGTTGAGTGTTTCATTTGGTTGCTTTACATTTTACTGTTGATTTTTTGTTTTGTTTTTTGAGGTAGGATCTCACTGTAGCCCAGGCTGACTTGGAATTCACTATGTAGTCTCAGTGTGCAATTTCACAGCAGTCCTCCTGCCTCATCCTCCCCAAGTGCTGGGATCAAAGGTTTGTGCCACCATGCCCAGTTTCATTTTACTGTTTTGCGACAGGATTGCTCATTAACCCAGAACTTATAAGCCCCAGGGAACCTCCTGTCTCTACTTCCCCAGCTCTGAAATTATAGGATTGCACTGCCTTGTCCAGCAGTTTTATATGGGTGCTGGAGATCTAAACTCAGGTCATCACGCCTATATGGCAAGTGTTTTTACCCACTGAGCCATCTCATCATTTACCCCTCCTTGACGGGGTCTGACTGTGTAGCACAGGTTGGCCGAACACTCAATCCTGCCCTAGCCTCCCAGGACTAGGATTACAGGCACGTCCATGCCTAGTGCATTTTCCAACCCTCATTTCAGCATTGTCTAATAGAACTTTCCAAAACAATGAAAATGGTCTATGTCTGCATGATCCAATATGATAGCCTTCAGTCACATGTGACTGTTGAGCACTTCAAGTGTGGCTCGTGATACTAAGTGCCTAGGTGCTATTTTATTATGATAGGATCATATTATCCTCCATATTGGCTGCTCAAAAACCTACCAATTTGGGACCCCAAATTGCAGATATGCTTGCAAGAGTATATAATTTCACTCTCAGCTTCCTTTATTTTCACTTTTTCTCATTGTTCTGCTTATTTTTTACCCTGTCAATGTGTTGAGCATAAGGAACACATTGGGAACAAAATGAGGAAGAGAGAGTGACCTAACATATAGATTTCTACTTTGCCACCATCTGTCCCATGCTTTTGAGCCCTGGTTAGGCCCACTAGCCACTCACTCTGGTCAGCCGTGGAGTCGGCCCCTCCTCGGAGGGCCAGCTGTTCGTTGTCCCGGACCACAGAGGCTGCTGTCAGCCGGTGGAGTGCTTGGTCCCACGCAGCTTCTCTCACAGGGGGTGATAGGGGTTGTGAGCCATCCCTAGGCCCACAGAGTGCCTCCAGCCCAACACTCACCTCCCAGCACATGGGCTGCTTCCCACACAGGGCCCGGATCACCACATGGCAACAGGGGGCCTGGGGAGGCAGTGGCTCAGCTGGAGGGGCTGATTCCACATTGGGTGGCACAGCCGAGAACAAGAAGGGTGGTTCCATCAACATATCCCAGTCCATGGGGGCTGGGGAGAGCAAGTTTCCTGGGGGGAAGAGATGTTGGATATTTTAGGCTCAACCTTCCTGTGGACTCCTTGTCAGAAAACCTAGCTCCCCATCCAACCCTTACCTGAATCATCCAGGCCTTGACCCAGCTGTTGGCCTGATCCGTCCGGTACTGCATCGAGAGAGGGGTGCCGAGGTCGGCTAGGGACTGGGTTTGCCTGGCCTGGGGGGGATGAGAGACTTCGGCCAGCCAGAGCTGCTCTTTGCTGCCGGCCTAGTACCTCAGCGCTCAGGGCTGCCACCTGGGTGGGACATGCAGAGGGGTGGCGGTGGTTACTGGCCAAGGAATGCAGAGCTGCTGCATCACAAGCATACAGCTGGCTACGTGCCCTTTGTCATCTAACTACTCCCTGTTTTCCCAGCCCAGGTTGTTTCTTGACTCTGTTTCTGTCTTTGTCCAGCTAACTTACTCATTCTTCCTGACATGGCTGTTTCCTAACTCCCCTGACAGAGTTAGGCATTCTGACTCTGGGCCCCCACAGTACCATGTCCCCGTGCTCATCACTGCTTGTGTGAGCTCATCATCGGAGATTGACCATCTCTCTAGCTAGACTTCATAGTATACATGCGCAGTGTCTGGCACACAGCAGGTGGTAAGTAAATATTTGCTGCTTACCTGGAGGACTAGTGTGGGCTGGGCCTCACCTTGAACGGAGCTCGCGGAGGTGCAGGCAGGGGGCAGGAGCAGGAGCCTGCAGGTTCTTCCCAAGCTAGGCTGCGGCGCCCCTGCTGAGAAGGGGGGTCCAGAGGAAGACTGCCAGTGCCCTGGGAGCCTGGAGACTCACTGCTGCTGGTGGAGCTTGGGCCTGGCTCAGGGCTGGCAGAGCAGTGGGTGAGCACATACTGCTCCCGGATATATGAAGATTGAAAGATGCGACGCCATATGGCTTTGTCAGACGAGGGATTGGGTCCGGGGTCGGTCACAGGGTCTATGAGAGCATCAGTACCTGCCACAAAGCAAGAGGATAGACCCCAGCCCTGACACGCACACACTCCACTGCCTTGTGTAGTGCAGCCCCATAATCTGCCAGGTCACTCACTCTGCTCTGAGTCTCCAGCAGCCCAGGAGCTGAGTAGTTCTGCTGACATAGTGGCTGTTCCCAGTGGCTGCGAGGTACCTGTGGGCTCAGTGCCAGGACTGGTGGCAGATGGTATCTCCTCTGGGGATGGAAAAACTGAGCCACCCAAGCTCTGCCAGCCAGGCTCTTGTCCCTGGGGAAAAATGGCATTGAATTAAAAAATGGTTGTAGCTACATACTTCCTCTTTCTAAGGACAATTTTACGATCGGGTCATAGCAAGTAAGAACTAATAATCTAGGGCTGGAAAGATGGCTTAGCAGTAGAGGCGCTTGCCTACAAAACCTAATGGCCCAAGTTTGATTCCCCAATGCCCACATAAAGCCAAATGCAAAAGGTGGCACATGCGTCTGGACTTCGTTTGCAGCAGTTGGAGACCCTGTGTGCCTATTCTTTCTCTCCTCTATTCTATCTGCTTCAAAATAAACAAAAAGAACTAAAAAGCAGAAGTGAAAGATCAGTATTAAGGAAGCATAGGCTGGACATGGTGGCACACGCCTTTAATCTCAGCACTTGGGAAGCAGAGGTAGGAGGATCACTGTGAGTTCAAGGCTAGTCTGAGACTAACTACATAGTGAGTTCCAGGTCAGCCTGGGCTAGTGTAAGACCCTACCTTGGGGGAGCGGGGAAGGGAGAAAAGCAGGAAGCATGCCTATTCTAGAAAGATACAGCTTTTCTCTCTTTCTCTCTCTCTCTCTCACACACACACACACACAAAACCGACAATGATATGGGCTGGAAGATGGCTCAGTGATTGAAGGCACTTGCTTGCAAGGCCTGCAGCTTGGGTTTGATGCCCTATGACATAAAACCAGATGTATGATGTGGCCCGTGCATCTGGAGTTTGTGTTCTGTGGCAAGAGATCTTGTATTCTCTCTCCCTCTCAAAATTATTTTTAAGACCAGGTGTGGTGGCGCACACCTTTAATCCCAGCACTTGGGAGGCAGAGGTAGGAGGATCATAGTTCAAGGCCATCCTGGGACTACATAGTGAATTCCAGGTCAGCCTGGGCTAGAGTGAAGCCCTGCCTCAAAAAATAAAATACTGATTTTAAAAAATCATCATTGTGCAAAAAGTTAAAAAAATACAATATCTCAAATATATGGAAGATCCTACCAAGAATACTCAAGCCTCCCTCATTACCATAACCTATAAAACACAAAGGAGGAAATGGGCTCAACAAGGTCAGTGACTTGCACAAATCAAACGGCTAGTCAGTAGCGGTTGGGCTCTAGTTGACACCTATGTTAAGCTCATCTCTTATCAACGTTACAGGACTTTACCAGATGATACTTTCTGTAAGCCCTCTGAGAGGGCTGGGAAGATGGCTCAGCAGTTAAAGCACTGCGTTAAGTAGTTTTGACAAAAACCTCACTACAAGTGATGGGACTGTTTTATTTTGCTTTAGTGACCTTGGTGAAAACTAACTGCAGTTCTCTACAGGACAACGCACTGGAAGGCTTCATGAGCAAGGCAAGATGCAGTCACTGTGGGAGTCCCAGGGCAATCTGTGTGGTCCTAGGAAACCTAGAGCACTCTGCAAAGAGACACAGGGAAGAAGGGAAGGGACTTGCCACCCAGGCCCACCTACCGCACCTCAGCCCAGTCATACCCGTGGAGGGCAGGGCCGGAAGCCATCCACCCTGAAGAGTGAACAGTAACTGAGCAGCTGGTCCCCAGGGTACAGTGCTGGGATCTCCCGGGGGGTCAGCAGTGCCTCCATGGCATCAGGCACAAACCAGTCCACAGAGATGTCACTCAAAGCAGGTTCCAGTGCCTTCCGCAGAGCCTGCACCAGCTGCAGGTAAGGCCAGAGGGCACAGGAGAGACAAGTATGTCATAGGCAGAGCAGCAGTCTTCCCTTCCCCTCATGCTCTCTGCCTGCCCTGGGCTATGGGGCGCAAGATCAGAAGAAGGTGGGTTGGAGCAAGTGAGAAGGTTGAGCGCTCAGACCTCAGGGCTTGGTGTGTCTCCTGGCCCGAGCAATGCCATGTGGATGAAACAAGACTTTTTGAGGATGAGGCTCCATTCCAGGGCATAACATATTGAAGGGATAGTCAGAGAGTGTGTCCCCCGCGCACAAACTTTTGGCCTTCCTCAGCCCTCTCCCCGTCCAGTAACACCAACTTTTTGATTAGCATCTCAGGAAGAGGAGAAATTGCCCCACCAGGTCTGTTTTTAAACTCCATTATGTAACTTGGAGGGAAATCAAGAGTTGAGAACAGAGCTGGAGAGATGGCTTAGCAGTTAAGGCACTTGGCCTGCAAAGCCTTAAGACCCAGGTTCCATTCCCAAGTACCCACGTAAGCCAGATGCATAAGGTAGTATATGTGACGAACTCATTTGCAGTGATTTGAGGCCCTGGTGTGCCCATTCTCTCTCAAATAAATTTTTAAAAATTTATTTATATATAGAGAGAGAAAGAGAACAGGGCCCAGGTTCAAACTCACCATAGGCTGCAGTCTCTCTCCAGGCCTCAGGAAGTAGGCCTGCCCCCTGCTGAGGACAGATAACCCTTGTAGCAGCTGGTGGCAGGCAGGCCACACCCCAAAGGAGAAGCATCTGACAGGGAAGAGAAGCAACTGTGACCCAAGAACATGTTGAGGGGCCAGTCTTAGCTGCCTGGCTCTGCTTCCATCTTACCTAGCTGCTCCTCTGTGCCACCTCATGAACTCCAGGGCTTGGTGGGTGGTGGCGGCCACAGGTGAGGCAGCAGTGAGCAAGAACAGCTGCCGGGGGTGGGCCTTGTGCTGGGGCTGCCCCAAGGCCCAGCCCAGCCCCGCCAGCACATCAGGAAGACCACTCGTGGTCTGCAGGGTCTCAATGCTCTCGCAGATCAGCTGCACAGTGTCCTGGAAAGAGAAGGCACAGGCTGGGCTGGGCTGAACTGAAACAGCTCCATGAAGCCCTCACAAGCTGACCTATACTCACATCATTGCAAGGCCGGCTCTCTGGGAAGAGTGGCTGCACTGACATCCCAAATGTGGCCAGGTTGACAAGCGTCTGAGCTGGGAGGGACTTCATAGCCAAAATAATGGCATCCTGGGAGGGTCAGGGAAAGCAGCATGAGGTGAGCCCCACAGGCTCTGATAGACTCCAGATTGCTTGTCCTCTCCAGGCTGTGGTTTAAAAAAGGTTTGGGGAGATGACTCAGTGGTTAAAGGTACTTGCTCTGCAAGCCTGTGATTGGAATTTGATCCCCAGCACCCATGAAAGCTATAGGCAAAAGTGGCACATGTGTCTGTGATCCCAGTGCACCTACATCAATGGCAGATAAGACACATGAGAATCCCAAAGCACACAGGCCAGCTAGTCTGACTTTCTCAGTGGCAAAAACAAGAGGGAACCTGTCTCAAAACAAAAAAATCTGGGCATGATGGCACACATCTTCAATCCCAGCACAGGCAGAGGTAGGAGGATCAGGTCAGCCTGGGCTAGAGCAAGACCTACCTTGAAAAGCAAAAACAAAAAATCAGGGCTGGAGAGATTGCTCAGAGATAAGGCACTTGCCTGAAAAGCCTAACAATCCTAGTTCAATTTCCTAGTATCCACGTAAACCAGATGTACAAAGTGGGTTTGCAGGGGCTAGAGACCCTGGTATGCCCATTCTCTCTCCCTTACCCCCCCTCCCTTTAAATCCAGTACTCTGGAGGCAGACATAGAAGGATCACTGTGAGTTTGAGGTCAGCCTGGGACTACAGAGTGAATTCCAGGTCAGCCTAGGCTAGAATGAGACCCTTGGGGATTGAAGGGAAAGAAAAAGAAAAGAAACAAGGGGATTCGACCTTGAGAAGCTGCCCCAGCCCACCTCAGCCTGTTGCCTCACCCACACCTAGGGCTGCCCACACCTAACCCCACAGGCCTTGTGCACTGCGCTGCTGCCATCCAGCAGGAAGAGGATCTCCCGAGTAGCTGTGCCCAGGTGTCCAGGCCTAGGGCTCAGGTCTGGGCAGAAGCTTAGCGCCAGCACAGGGTTCAGCAAGATGTCCTTATGGAAGCGTCTCTGCAGGAACCACACCTAAGCACAGGAGCCTTGAGTTAGCCTGGGCCAGGTTTATTGTAGCTCTGCCTTAGCTGGGCAGAGGGACCCAGCCTTGGGACCTTTCTATATCTGATTGACCTAGGGGTATTTCTTTTTTGTAGTAATCTGAATAAAGGCAAGTGGCAGTGCTCTACCTTTGTCAGACCTGGCCTCCACTCTCAGATCTATCCCTAGAGGGACTTACATAGGCCCTCCTGTGACAATACTCAGGAGCCCTCTGTGATGATAGGGGCAGCTATTAAGAGAGCTTCCTGGGCTGGAGAAATGGGCTTGCTTGCCTGCAAAGTCTAAGGACCCATGTTCTACTCTCTAGATCCCATATAAGCCAGACACACAGGGTTGCACATGCACACAAGGTGGTGCATGCATCTGGAATTTGATTACAGTGGCTGGAGGCCCAGGTGTGCCAGTTCTGTCTCCCAATATCTCTCTCTCTCTCTCTCTCTCTCTCTCTCTCTTGCTCTTGCATTAAAAAAAAAAAAAAAAGGAGCCAGGCATAATGGCACATGACTTTAATCCCAGCACTTGGGAGGCAGATGTAGGAGGATTGCCATGAGTTCAATGTCACCCTAAGACTACATAGTGAATTTCCAGGTCAGCCAGAGCAAGACTCTACCTTGAAGGAAAAAAAAAAAGCCAGTCTGATTGGCTTACCCAAATAAATAAAGAGAGCTTCCTGAAAACAGAGGTCCCCACCCATCCAGACATGAGGCTGTCTGTCTGCTCCTCATGTACAGTTGTAGCTAACACACTGAAACACTCCACCAGTCTGAGACCCCATGTAATACCTGTTGGTCCCCATCACTGTCCCTTCGCTGTAGCCTCTGGAAATCCCGGCGGGCCCTCACCTGGGTCTCATACTCTGCTGAGCTCAAGCTGCCACACTCCAACATCAAGTGTGGCTGATGGGGCTCTGAAAATAAGGGACACAACTCCGTCAGGGGAATCCGGGCTTCTGGACCCCAACTTTTCAACCCTTTTGACTGAAGAGGGCCCTCCAGGTCCAACCTCCCTACTCCACAAGGCCCACTCTCACAGGTAGTTCCTGAGAACAACAGAGCCGGCTGTGTGTCCCCATCTCTCACCACTGAGGTGCAGTAGGATCTCCAATGCCCGATCACACGGGTGGCCCTCTGCTAGTGTGACACAGATAGTGGTTGCAGAACTGGCATGAGGGGGTGCATCTGCCCGCAGGGAATGAGAGGGGCTCTCCAGGCCTGAGAGACAGAGAAGTAGGGTGGGCAGTCACCTCACTCCAAGCCCCAGATCACAGGAATTGCATTCCCAGAAAACAAGTGATTCTGGTTGATTCAACTGAGCTCCGAGTCTGATCTACAGGGTCATAGGGACAAGGAAGGACCTGCCTGCTTTCAAGGGTTGGGATGTGGGTTCACATGCGCACACACACACCAAATTCACTCTGTCACTTAGGCTGGTTCCATTGTAACTGTTTCTCTTGCAATTGGTGAATGAAATAGTGTGATATATAAATAAGTTACAGCTGGGTGTGTTAGTGCATGCCTTTAATCCCAGCATTCAGGAGGCAGAGGAAGAAGGATGGCTGGAAGTTTGAGGCCACCTGAGACTACGTAGTGAATTCCAGAGCAGCCTGGGCTAGAGTGAAACCCTACCTTAAAAAAAACAAAAAAAAATTTTTTAATAAGTTACATTGATAACTCTATGGTGGGAGATCTGGGAAGATTGCTCAGTGGTTAAAGCAAAGCCTTGTTTGCAAAGCCCGGTGGCCTGGGTTAGGTTCCCCAGTACTACAGGTAAGCCAGATATACAAAGGAGTGCATGTGTCTACAGTTCATTTGCAGCAAGAGGCCCTACTGGCACTCTTCATTTTTCTTTCTCTCCTCCTCATAAATAATAGCAGGGCTGAAGAAATGGCTCAGCAGTTAAGGCACTTGCCTACAAACGCTAAGGACCCAGGTTCAGTTCTTCAGTATCCACAAAAAGCCAGATGCACAAGGTGGCACATGCATCTGGAATTCATTTGCAGTGGCTACAGGCCCTGGCATGCCTATTCTCTCTATCTATCTGCCTCTTTCCCTTTCAAATAATAAATAAATAAATAATTATAATTTTAAAGTAATAAAATCTAATATGGGAACCAGATGATGTTCTAGATCACCTGTATAATGAGTTCAAGGTCAGTCTGGGTTATATGAGACCCTAGCCCTCTAGGTCTCATATAACCTGTCTCAAACAAACAAACAGACAAAAAAAGGGGGGGGGGGCTGAAGAGATGGCCGAGTGGTTAAGGCACTTGCCTGCAAAACCTAAAGACCCAAGTTTGATTCCCCAGAATCCAAATAAGCCAGATGCACATGGTATTGCATGCATTTAGAATTCATTTGCAGTGGCTAGAGGCCCTAGTGTGCCCATTCCCACCCCCTCCTCCTAAATAAGTCAATAACATAGATAATACAAAACAACAACAAAAACCTAGCATGGGAGTTGTTAGGTAGAAGTGGCCAGGGGGCTCTCCCATGGTAAAACTGGAGGTTCCTAAGACTTATATCCCTGTCTTCTCTTTTCCTCGGTTCCTTCCATTTCTTAGTCTTGAATTTTCATTTCCAAGCCTGTCACACTGAGAGAGTAGGCCAGGCCAGATGCACCCACCGGCCAGCAGGCATGGTCCAGTCACCAACATCTCAAAGGAGAAGGTATATGGGGCAGGACAGTAGGCAGGGCCCGAGAACACATCTGGAGGGACAGCTGGCTGCTCCCAGGCTGGCCCTTCCTCCTGAGGGCTGTCCACTCCAAAACAGCTGGTGGAGCTGGAAGGGAGAACAAGGAGGGTTGCTGGGCTACTATGAAGGCACACTGCCCTCTGGCTGACGGGCCCCCAACTATCCTCACCCTGTCCATCCCCTGGGGCCCCCTTATCTGCACTAGACCCAGAGAAGCTGAGGAAGGGATGAAGAGAATCACCATAGGCCCAACCTGTCGTCACAGAGCCCTGGAGGTCTGGAGGGCCCTGATGGGCCTGCCTGGGCCAGTGGGGTGAGCACAGTGGGCAGGGCCACATGCAGCACCCCATCAGGCCTGGAGGGCAGCTCCCGGCTGCTACACAGGGTCACTGTCATGGTGCCGGCCGCAGCAATGAAGCCTGTGGGCAGCACCAACGTGGATCGGGCCTGGGCCAGATCCAAGACGAGATGACCTGTGATGAGTGAGAAAAGGGTTCAGACGGATCTAGAAGCAGAAGGGATGGGGGGAAATCTTGATGGGAGTGGGCACTGAGTTACAGAGCCTGCACAAGGAGACACATGAGGCAGGATGATACGGGAGGTGGGTGATTGTAGAAGAGGCAGGTCAATGGTGGAGGGATCCAGCTGTCACCAGGCAAGAAAGCAAGGACATCACAGCTGATGGAGGACTAAGAAGAGAAAACCATTCATTCCCAAGGTCCTATAAGGACCCACAATCTCTGCCTTGCTTTCCCTGCCTGTTCCTTCCTTGTCAACCTGTGGTCATATTTCCTAAAGGAGTTCTTACTATAGACTGACACCTTCCCTCAGGTCTGGGACCCAATCTATTCACATCTCTGTTCACAAACAGCCAGGAAGCCTCTAATGTCCATCGTGATGGTTCCAGAAGTTTCTACATTCTGGAAGAGATTGGGGCAGCAATCTGGATGTAAAACTGTATTTGTATACCATGTACTGGCTTTATTCTAAGTGTAAGATTCTTGGAGGAATGGTGGGGTTGTGGCAGTCTCCCATGCTATATGATGTGGATACCATATACATAGTCTGGCCTCAGTCCACTCTCCAGCACTTCCCCCACAATAGTATTTTCCAGAAATACTTGCTAAATAAATGAAGGAAAGAAAACAAGGGCTTCTATTCAAGCCAGCTGAGGCCTGGTTTAGTGGGAAGAGTACAGAGCCAGGTGCTGAGTCTCTTAGCTTTGTGATTTTTGTGTCCACTGAAGATCCTCCTGGGAGCTGTAGTGTCTTCATCCTTAAAATGGTGATCATAATTGTATGAGGAATAAATGAGATGGTATATACAAAGTACCCAATATATAAGCAGCTGTTACTATTATTTTTATTGCCTATGAAATGGACAAGGGCTAGAAAGTTGTCTCAGCAGTTAAGGCACTTGCCTGCAAAGCCTAACAACCTAGGTTTGATTCCCCAGTGCCCATGTAAAGCCAGATGCACAAAGTGGCACATATATCTGGAGTCTGTTTGTAGTGGCTAGAGGCCCTGGCACACCCATATATTCTCTCTTCTCACTCTCTCTCTCTTTGTGTGTGTGTAATAAATAAAATATTCTAGCTAGGCGTGGTAACACACACCTTTAATCCCAGCACTCAGGAGGTAGAGGTAGGAGGTCTCAAGGCCACCCTGAGACTACATAGTGAATTCTAGGTCAGCCTGAGCTAGAGTGAGACCTTGCATGGAAAAATAAAATAACAAAACAAAAAATAAAATATTTTTTTCAAAGGGATAAGGAAGCAACATATGACATACCTATCCCAGATTCCAATAAGATATCAGTACCTGAGCTTTGTCAACTCAAAATCACTACAACATGGGTTCCTATAACTTATTTACTAACCTTCGTTTATGCCATTACCCTACTCTCTACTTCACCAACTTCTACCTTTCCTTTCTGTCAACTGCCAGCTCCTCCTTGTGGAACATTCCTAGGTCCCAAGGCCAGACCTTACTCTTGCATCCAACCACCTGCCGGGCTCAGGCCAACTCTCAGCACCTCTGGATTCTGTTCCTGTTCTTACCTGATAGTGAGTTACGTGGGCAGGAGTCACATGAACAAATAAACTGAAGAGTGACGTACAAACCACAGAATGTAACACAGCGGGGCTTTCATCTTCTCCCCCAGCACTCACTGGCCTCTTCGTATCAGGTTTTGTATGAGATGCTGGGACTTGGAAATGACCAAACCACAGCCCTGGGCTCAGGAGCTGGCGTTTGAGAGGGAGGAGCCCACATGCAGACCTGTGGCAGTTCTCCCTTAGCAAGTGCTATGAGGTGGCACAACAGGTTAGGGAGGAGGAAACGAGAGTTTTCCAAGGACAGACATTGGAGTGCCTCTTAAAGAGCACATTCAAATATGCCAGGGAAGAGAGAGCAGGAACAGTGACTATGGCACCTGGTGTGAGAGGAAAGCTAGAGGCTAAATGGAATGAGAACTTGGCCTATTTGGCAAAGACATTTCCAACTGGGTCCAAGAACCAGTCTAAAAGACGAAGGTCTTGAGAAGAGGGGCTTGGACAAGAAGGATCCTCTTTGCCAGACTCTGGAGAGGGCCACCAGGGCAATAATGGTCGGTGCTACCCAGTAAGCTTGGTGCTGCCTGCTGTAACCTCAGGCTAGGCCTGGCCCACATTCCTCCAGCACCAGGTCCAGTCGAGGTGCCCAGTCCACCACTGGTGAATAAACGGATGAGTCAATGAATCAAACAAACAAACAAACAAAACAGCGCCTGGAGGAAGAAGGGAAGCAAGGCGGATGCAAGAACCCGAGCTGCTGAGCTGCGGCTGCGGCCCGAGAGCGCAGGTTGCCGGCATCGGGACTCACCCTGCGCGCAGCGGCGGGGCGTAGAGCTCCCCAGTCCCGGGCCCAGAGCGCGGCAGCAGGCGGCATGCGAGCGGCGCCGGCTCTGAAGCTGGAAGGAGACGCGCCGTCCCGCCGCCTCGGCCTCGAAGCCAGACACCACCTCGGCCTCAGCCAGCGGGTACACGAACACGCCTGCAGGCGGGGGAGGGCGGGAAACGCCGCGTCGAACCCGCGCCTGGCACTAGCTCCTACCGCCCCACGCCCGCGCCAGCCCGCGCCTGGCCTCACCGTCCACCGGCTGCGGTTGCGGGTTGTGGTAGGTGAGCCGAGCCCGCAGACTGAGGCAGGGTCCGTTGGCGCATGCCCGGACCCAGGAGTCCGTCAGGGGCAGCGGCGTCCAGGTGGAAGGGCAGTACAAGCCGGGCATGGTGCCCGGAGGCCGGCCCTGCCTGCGACGCGCACCCGCGGGTGGGTGGATGGATAGATGGATGGCTGGATGCTCAGGACGCCTCACCCCGCGCTCCTCCTGAAAGCCACTTTCCCGAGCCTAACCCAGGCTCCGGGAGGCAGAGTCCTGCAGGGGACGGCAGAGCTGAGCCCCAGGCTCCCCCTCACACCCAGGCTGACCAGTGTCGGGGGCAGAGGAGAAGGGGAGGGGCAGGGATGGGTGAGGTGGGCATCCTCGCCTGTTACCTGGGAACCCGGGTGGAGCGCAGCTGGGCGGCGCGGGAACCGGTAAGTGGAGGGTTAATGATTAACCACGCACTTGGGGCGCCCGGCCGTCCCGCCGCTGGCCCCCGGGGGGGCGCGGGGGCGGAAATCACAGCTGTTCCCGCCCCGGGCCGTGGGGCCTCACCCCCGCCCTCGTACCTGCCGCTCTCCTCCAGGCTCCCCGTGGCGGCCAGCTGTCGGAGGTGGCGCAGGTGGAGAGACAGGGAGATGCTCTGGGTGAAGAGCGAAGGTTTTAAAGGGCCAACATCCTCCCAGGGGTCCCTCGCCCAGCAAGGGACACTTGGGGGCAGGGCGAGAGCGAGAGCAGAAAGGACTGCAGTCTTATCTTTCCCTGGCCTTTGCTGACTGGGTTGCAGAGAGGGGCAGCAGGCGGGGTTGGGGGGCAGCAGGTAGCGAGCAGGGGGCAGGGGAACGAAAGGAGGGCATCTCTGCCTCGGAGCTCGGATCTCGAGAGGTGACGCAGCAGCGGGGAGTCCATCCGAAGCGCCCACGGCACCGCTCCCCGCCCTGTTGGAGCTTCTCGGGGAGTAGTCACCACCTCCACGGGGGGGAGGGGTGATGCGGGCTGGGTCCCGGGGGGGGGGGTCGCAACCCTCCCTCCCGGCAGCCCCGAGCCTCACCCGTCGCTGGTCGGCGGAGTTCTGGGTGCGGCGACCCGGCTCGGGTGGGTGGAACCGCCTCCGCGCTGCGAAGCCGCACGCGTGCCCACACCTGCGGGGCGCAAGCCCGGGGCCACGGCGGAGACCGCGTGAGGACCCGCGAGCCGCTGTCCCGCCCCGGTTCCCGGGGGCCGCCCCCCACCGCCCGGCTCCGCCCCGCCCCGCAGCTGGGGGAGGCGGGGGACCGTACAGCCCCTCGCCTGGCGGCCGCCGCAGTGCAGGGACAGCGTCCAGGCCTCCGCACAGCCCCCTTCCGTGCGGGACGGGGCCTGCGCCTGCCAGGCAGCCCTCCGGTGGTCCCCGCTCCAGCCCGCCCACCACCGCCGCTGCCAGGCAGCCCTCCCACCCACTCCCCACGGCTAGGGAAACACCCGTCCCACCATCCTTGACCATGCCTCTCCCCCCGCCCCCCAGGATGGACCCTTTTCTTTACAAAGTTGTCTTTAATTACTGCAGAACCCCCGCCCCCTTACACACACCCCTTCCCCGAAGGTGTCTCCAGCTTGTTTGCTGACTAATGAACCCGCTCACCTCACGCGAGGGTCCCCATCACGGCAGCGACTCCCTCCACCCGGAAGCAGCGCGCACTGCCTTCTCTGCAGTGCCACCTCCTGCCTCGGGACTGGAGAGGCTGGCGGGATGGCTTTCCTCGCTGGAGGGCCTTGGCGGGGAAGCCTTCCGTGCACCCTTCTTGGGGCTGCCACCGCCCCTGTCGGAGCAATGACGCCCAACTATCAGTGCAGCGCCCGAGGAAATGACATCCTTGCTTGTTTTGACAGATGTGTGCGTGTATGTGTGTGTGACAGGTTCCACTGCAAAATTAACTCCATCCTGCTGATTGCAATTACCATCACCACACTAGCCCCAAAGGAATCAATCCCCCGCCTCCTTGCGCACCTGAGCCCTCAACTCGATCCCTCATGTCCGCTAACACCACTTAGCAGGGCAAGACAGCCTTTCTTTCTCAGAAACATAAGGTACAAATGCACAAGGTCAATACAGACCGCAGACACTTGTCACACTGAAAACCACAAGGAGCCCCAGCTAGATCCCAGCTCTCTCCTTCCTTCCTTCCTTTCTTTTCCTTCCTTCCATCCTTTATTTATTTATTTTTGGTTTTTTGAGGTAGGGACTTGTCTAGCCTGGGCTGACCTGGAATTCTCTAGTCTCAGGGTAGCCTCGAACTCATAGTGATCTCCTACCTCTGCCTCCTGAATGCTGGGATTAAAGACGAGTGCCATCATGCCTGGTGAAAAATATTTTATTTTATGGGTGGGTGGGGTGATGCTAGGTCTTTTGCTGCTGCCAGATGCTTGCATCACTTTTTAAAAAAATATTTGCAAGCAGAAAGAGAGAGCGAGCGAGCATGTCAGGGCCTCTACCTGCTGGAAACAAACTCCACTTTGTGCATCTGGCTTTGCATGGGAAGACCTCTGTTGTTCTCCCCACCGACTGACATCACGGAACCATTCCACTCTCCACCCAGTGCATCAGCAGCAGCTCCTGGGGCCTTATGCTTTTCATAAAGAATATGAAGTTTCCCGGGTGTGGTGGCGCACGCCTTTAATCCCAGCGCTTGGGAGGCAGAGGTAGGAGGATCGCCGAGAGTTCGAGGCCACCCTGAAACTACATAGTGAATTTCAGGTCAGACCGAGCTAGAGTGAGACCCTACCTCAGAAAAAAAAAAAAAAAGAATATGAAGTTTGTTCCCTCTGGGGTCTGGCCCAAGCCATAGGGACATGACCAAATGCACCAAAATGATTGGCATTGTGGGTAATTATGGGAGCTGTTATGGTGCCTCCTATTGGAAAATGGTGAAGAAAATGGAAATCAGTCAGCATGCCAAAGACACTTGCTCCTTCTGTGTCAAAACCAAGATGAAGAGATAGACTGGACTGGACTGGACTGTGGGCATCTGGCAATGTGGTTCCTGCATGAATATAGTGAGTGGTGAGGCCTGGACCTACAACAGGACTTCCGCTGTCACAGTCAAGTCAGCCATCAGAAGGCTGAAGGCATTGAAACCAGTAGAAACACTCTCATTTGAGACATCTGTAGCCTACAATAAATGATTAACTTATGTTTGTGGTTAAATATAACAGACATTTTGCTATTCATTGCTTTTGTTTGTTTGTTTGTTTTGGTATTTGGAGGTAGGGGCTTGCTTTAGCCCAGGTTGAACTGGAATTCACTATGTAGTCTCAGGGTGGCCTTGAATTCAAGGCAATCCTCTTATCTCTGCCTCCAGAGTGCTGGCATTAAAGGCATACTGCATTGCATTCTTACTATACTTTCCAAAGTTGTTTTTTTTAAATTTTTTTGTTTATTTTTATTTATTTGATAGTGACAGAGAGAGAAAGAGGCAGATAGGGAGAGAAGAGAGAGAATGGGCATGCCAGGGCCTCCAGCCACTGCAAACGAACTCCAGACGCTTGCTCCTTCTTGTGCATCTGGCTAACGTGGGACCTGGGGAATCGAGCCTCGAACCGGGGTCCTTAGGCTTCACAGGCAAGCGCTTAACCGCTAAGCCATCTCTCCAGCCCTCCAAAGTTGTTTTTTTAAGAGATGGGAGGAGCCCAGACTGGTCCAGATACTAAAGCAGGCCTGTCTTTGCTGCTAAGTTCTGTCAGCTCTCACGTTGGAGGGTACTGTGGTACTTTGAATGTATGGCCCCACAGACGCAGGCTTGAATCTTGAGTCTTCAGTGGACAGAGCCCTCCTGGGAAAGTGGTATGCCACTGGGATAGATCTTGAAGTTCAGCCCTAAGATGTGTTTGGGGACAGACCTCAAGTCCAGCCCTAAGTGTGTGGAGAGCTAGTTTCAGTTCTGGCTGTTTGTGCTTGTTGGTGGTGCTGGCTGTTTGCTGGTGTCTCTGTGCTACAATCTGCGGAAATGAGCCAGCTTCTCCACCATTGATAGTGTTCCCCAGGATCTGTAAGCCTGAAACAAACCCTTCCCTCCCATAAGCTGCTTCTGGTCAGGTGTGCATCCCAGCCAGGAGAAGCTGATGGCAACAGGCATATATTTGCTTTTTTTTTTTTGCCCGCTAAAAAAATAAAAGTTGATTGTTTGCTCTATGTTGGGTGTTCTCTCCAGCACAAAAAGCAAAGCTGTTGTCTCAGTTGTGATTGGAGTGAATTCAGGAGGATCTCTCAAAAACACAGAAGAATCTCTTTTTCTCTGTGAATTATTTATAAGTAGCCAGTTTGATGCACCATACCTCTGAGTCCTTCAACGTTCATTACCTGCTGTCAGTGATGGTCTCCTGCACAACCTCAGCATAACCACCTGAACCAGGACATTAACAACAATATATCTTTACCTTCTAATCCTAACAGTTCAGGTTTACCTAGTGCTTTCTTTCTTAATATTTTTGTTTATTTATTTAAGAAAGAGAGTGTGTATAGACATGCCAGGGCCTCCTGACACTGCACACAAATTCCAGACACATGTACCACTTCATAATCTGGCTTTATGTGGATACTAGGAAATTGAACCTGGGTCATCAGGCTTTGCAAGCACACCCAGCTCCTATTACTTTTTTTTTTCTTTTTGGTTTTTCGAAGTAGGGTCTCACTCTGGTCCAGGCTGACCTGGAATTAACTCTGTAGTCTCAGGGTGGCCTTGGACTCATGGCAATCCTCCTACCTCTGCTTCCCAAGTGCTGGGACTAAAGGCGTGTGCCACCACGCCCGGCTTTCCTATTGCTTTTTTAAAACAGCTTTATTTTATACATACATACACACACACACACACACACACACACATATATTATTTTTGAGGTAGAGTCTCACTTTAGCCCAGGCTGATCTGGAATTCACTCTGTAGTCTCAGGATGGTCTCAAACTCACAGCAATCCTCTTAGCTCTGCCTCCTGAGTCCTGGGATTAAAGGCGTGTGCCACCATGCCCAGCTAAAATACGTTTACTTATTTGCAAGGAAACAGAAAATGGGCATGCTAGGGCTTCTTGCCACTGCAAACAAACTCCATATGCATGCTCTACTTTGTGCAACTGGCTTTATGTACCTGGAGAGATGGTTAAGGGTACTTGCTTGCAAAGTCCAAAACCCTAATACCCACATAATTCCAGATGCATAATATGGTACATGCATCTGGACTTCATTTGCAGTGGTAGGAGGGCCTGTTGTGCCCATCCCTTTCTCTCTCATTCTATCTCTTTCTCTCTCCAAAAATTTTATACACACACACACACACACACACACACATCTTCATGTGTCTGGCATTCCTGGTAAGGGAGAGGGGAGATAGAGAAAGGCTCCCTCCCATAGGGAGAAGTCTGGACACACATACACATGCACACATGGAACAAAAGCATAAGAGCCTGTCACAACCAGCTTTACAGACACAGAGGAAGCTCCATGATGACAGGGGAAATGATAATATGAACAGAGGGAGGGTGGACATCACCTCCTGGCCAACATCAGGTGCACAACAGCAGCAGGAGAGTGTGCCAAACACTGGCAAGAGGAAGCTGGATATAATGCCCATAAGCCCTTCCCTAACAATACATCACCTCCAAGAGGCTCCAATTCTCAATTTGCCACCAGCTGAGAACCTAGCATTCAGCACACATAAGTTTATGGAGCACACATGAATCAAACCACCACACCACCCTTGGTCCCCATAGACTGATAACTATCTACAATGTAAAATCCAATGCATTCAGTTCAACTTTAAAATCCCCATAGTTTGTTTGTTTGTTTATCGGAAAGAGAGAGGCAGATAGAATGGGTGCACCAGGGCCTCTAGCCACTGCAAACGAACTCCAAGTGCATGTGTCACCTGTGCATTTGGCTTATGTGGGTACTGGGAAATTGAACCTGGGTCTTTAGACTTCACAGGCAAGTGCCTTAAGCATTAAGCCATCTTTCCAGACTCCCCATAGGTTTTAATTCATCCCAATGATGTTCAAACATCCCCAAAGACCAAAGTCTTTTAACTGAGCTGTAATTAAATATATATATCCATAATGGCAGAGAATAAATATTCACACTGCAAAAGATGGCATTGGAAAGGCCAGGCATGGTGGCACATACCTTTAATCCCAGCATTCAAGAGGCAGAGGTAGGAGGCCTGCCTCAGATTACATAGTGAATCAACCTGGGCTATATGGAGACCCTACCTCAAAAAAAAAAAAAAAAAAAGAAAAGAAAAAAAAGAAAAAAAGAAAAGAAAAGAAAAAAGAAAAAGAAAGATGGCATTGGATATAACAAAGAAAGATTGAAGCAATACAAGATTTAAACAAACAGGGCAAATATAAATTCCATAATTATAAGTCTGACAACTCTAACTAGTGACAATTCTCCAAGTCTAATAATTCTAATCAGTGACAACTCTCTGAAGTTCCAATTCTGTCCCTCTAGCTAGGCTACTCACAATCCAGGAAAATTTCATGTGGTGCCCACAGTATTCCTTGGCAGCCATCCCATAGTCTTGGCATCTCCATTAGGTCTCCATTGCAACCACAGTTCATCCTCACAGCCCCACTGCGTTCCACACAGGTAGTCTAAGTCTGCATCATACTGCCAATGGCAATTTCCAAAAAACAAAACCATTGTGCAAATTCAATGACCCTTTCTTTCCTGCATTTGTTATCCTTCATAATTCCTGGTGGGCTACCAATTTGTTAATGGGGAGGGGAGGAAAGTAAGTCTGACTTTGAAGAGCAGGACACTCCTTCAGTATTCAGCCCTTTCAAAAGACTGCATTCTTTCTGTTGTCGCAGTGCAGGTCAACTGGGTCAATCTCAATGGCTGTAATCTTTCTTACAGTTACAGGTGAATGGGCAGAAGTTTTGACCCAAAGATTTCTTTCTGTGCCATATCCATTGCTTACACTGGTCCATTTCTATGCAATGCAACCCTGCACAAGTTCTTAGTATAGGGACATAACAGCAAGCCTCTCACACAAACTGCTTCTAGTCCAGTCCAGGCAAAGCTCTTTCTCATTGTCATAAGCCAAACCTCACAGTCCATAGTTTTTTTTTTGTTTGTTTTGTCTTGATTTGATTTTTTGAGGGAAGGTTTCACTCTCCACAGTCCATAGTTCTTACTAAATTCAGATCTTTTAACTCTGACCAGAACAGTCCATCAAGCAGTACTTACCACACAGGATGCCTCTTAGACCAAGGTTTCAAATTCTTCCACAGTCTTCCCTCAAATCAGTTTCAAAAGGCCAAAAGGCACATAGTCAGTTTCCTAGCATCAGCAACCACACCTCTCCATACAAATTTATTGTTGCAGTCAGCTTCAAGATGCTGCACAAATACCTGATCAAGAGTAGTTTGTGAGGAAAGGGGTTTATTTTGGCTTATAGTCTTGAGGGGAAGCTCCATGATGACAGGGGAAAATGATGGCATGAGCAGAGGGTAGACTGATTTATCACCTCCTGGCCAATATCAGCTGTACAATAGCAGCAGGAGAGTGTGCCAAACACTGGTAAGGGAAACTGGCTATAACATCCAAAACCTACCCCCAAAATGCATTACCTCTAGGAGGTTCCATTTCTCAAATTGTCACCAGCTGGGTACCTAGCATTCAGAAAACATATGTTTATGGTGGACACCTGAATCAAACCACCACAGAGCCCAAATCACGATTCCCCCTCACATAAGATATTAGAGACCATTAAGAGATAGTGAAGGACTCAGAGATTAAAGAGATATGGGCTGCAGAGATGGCTTAGTGGTTAAGGCATTGCCTGCAAAGCCAAAGGACCTTGGTTCAATTTCCCAGGACCCAGGTAACACAAGAAGGCGCATGCATCTGGAGTTTGTTTGAAGTGGCTGGAGGCCCTGGCATGCCCATTCTCCCTCTCTCTCTCTCTCTCTCCCTCTCTCTCTCTCTCTCTCAAATAAATAAATAAATATATTTTTAAAAAAAGAAATTAAAGAGATATCATCCATGTAGCAAAGAAACATCCAAAACAAGGCAGGAATGTGCATGAACAAAACAAAACCTCCACTTCCTCAGCCTGGCTGGGGAGAGGGAGAACTTAGCAAAGCAAGGACCAGAAGAATGAAAAGCAAAGAGATTTCCACACACATGCTAAGCCTGTTTATGGATTAAATGCCAATTAGGATAAGCCTCACCATCAGACTCAGGTGTGTAAAGAAGAGACCTAACTAATTGGCAGGCTCAAGAGGCTGACTCAGGAGGGGCCAGGCCACAGGTGTGCTAAACTCAGGAAGAAGCAGGAAGCTGTTACTGAGGGTATTACTTGCAGCCATCTTGGTGAACTAGGTTGAGTAATTTATATATATATATATATATATAGATATAGATAGATAGATATAGATATAGATAGATATAGGTAGATGTAGATATAGGTGAATGAGCTGGGTGTGCTGCAATCCTAGCATTTTGGAGGTTGAGGCAGGAGGATCTCAAATTTGAGAGAAGCTTGGGCTACATAACCAGATTCTGCTTCAAAAAAAATAAATAAATAAAAATAAAAATAAGAGGCAACAACCATCCAGCCACAATGCCAGGGTCTGGTTTTATCCTTCCAGGAATCTTAATTCTAGGAAAGGGGACTCCGTTTGAATTTAAGGAAAAACAAGTCTTGGGAACTCTTTTGGGCAGAAAGACATTAGGAGAAGCCAGGTCCTTCTCTGACCTCTAACAAAGTAGAGACTTCAAGGGAAGGCTCTTGCTTTTACTTTTGGGGAGCTTTGTTACTCCTAAACTGCCTCAATCCCACCACCTCTGAAGAAACAACCCTAACTGCCTTTAGGAAATTGGGTGATTACAGGTCTGGTTGAGTGGGGTTGTTGGGTGTGTACCTAGTTACTTTTTCCCCTTTGGAAGTCTTTCCCCTATACATAAATTCCAGTCAAATTAATGCACATTAGGTTCTTTTTTAAAAAACTTTTTATTGACAGATTCCATAAGTATAAACAATAAAACCATGATAATATCCTTCCCCCATTTCCATTCCTCCCTCTCAAATCCACCTTCCATTGAACCTTTTCCCCCTTCCAGTTCTCTTCTATATTGATGTCATATTATGAAGGTCTTGTGTAGGTAGTTTCAGGCACTGTGAGGTCATGAATATCAAGGCCATTTTGTGTCTGAAATATTGCGTTGTAAGCAGACCCATCCTTCCTTTAGCTTTTACATTCTTTCTGCCACTTCTTCTGCAATGGACCCCGAGCCTTGGAGGTTGTGATAGAGATGTCTCAGTACTGAACACTCCTCACTCACTTCTCAGCACTATGGTGAGTTTTGAGTCACCCCAGTGGTCACCACTATCTGAAAAAAGAAGCTTAGCTAAACAAAAATGAAAGCAGAATTAATATATGGGTGTAAACACTTTAAAAAGTGCTTGGAAACCAGGTGTGGTGACGCACACCTTTAATCCCAGCACTCAAGAGGCTGAGTTCGGAGGATCACTGTGAGTTTGAGGCCATCTACATAGTGAATTCCGGGTCAGCCTGGGCCACAGTGAGGTCTGACCTCAAAAAAGAAAGTACTTACAGGGCAGTTTGGTGAGCATAATATATGCATTTAGCCAGACAAGAGAAGGCATTACTTTCCTAGGGCTTATGACTCACCAGCCATAGGCTTTTGACTAGATTTTCAATACCAGGCATGTATTCCCTCCTGTGGAGTAGGTCTCCAGTTCAATTAGAAAGCAGTTGATTTCCCCCATAACAGACATGCCACTATTATACCGTGTATCAGTTGGCACATTTGGCCTGGCTGGCCAATCTTAGGGTTTGTGAGGTCTACTGCTGCTTGACACCATTGGTGACTTGTCTTTCCCAAAAGGCTGCCTGCAGCATAGCTCTTCCCAGCTTTCTGTCAGCTGGTCTACAGGAAGGAGGTTTCCAGCTCAGCTTCAGCTTGATTTCTCAGTGACCTGCAGCCCGAGCATGTGAAGTCTTTAGCAACAGGGTCTTACCATCTAGTTCTGATGGGCAACCAAGAGCCTTGGCAATGGCCTATAATGTTTTGGAGGTGTCAGTGACCTCCCTGGCCAACAACTCACTGGAAGGTATTCCAACCCTGGCATTGAAAACTTTCTAGTAACAATATATGGTTTCTGGATGCACCATGATCCAAAGAAGTAGGTTTCCATATGGCTTATTCATAACATCTTAAAGTTTTTTGAGGTAGGGTCTTCCTCTAGCCCAGACTGATCTGGAATTCACAATGTAGTCTCAGGATGGCCTCAAACTCACAGTGATCCTCCTACCTCAGCCCCCAGAGTGCTGAGATTAAAGGCTTGTGCCACCACACCCAGCCTAACATCCTAAATTTTTTTTTAATATTTTTTTGTTCATTATTTATTTATTTATTTGAGAGCGACAGACATAGGGAGAAAGACAGATAGAGGGAGAGAGAGAGAATGGTCGCGCCAGGGCTTCCAGCCACTGCAAACAAACGTGGGACCTGGGGAACCGAGCCTTGAACTGGGGTCCTTAGGCTTCACAGGCAAGCACTTAACCGCTAAGCCATCTCTCCAGCCCTAACATCCTAAATTTTGATTAACCCTCCTCCCAGCCATCCTTTACTCAATCCCTTCCCCTAACCCCACTTAGGCCATTTCACCCCCAGTAATTTGTTCCTCTACTTACATATATAATTGATACCCTCCTGCTGTAGTTAGTTTCATATAGCTAGCAGAAGACAACCAACCAAGAACACTTTAGGGAAGGAAAGAGCTTATTTTGACTTACAGACTCGAGGGGAGCTCCATAATGACAGGGGGAAATGATGGTATGAGCACAGGGTGGATATCACCTCCTGGCCAAGATCAGGTGGACAACAGCAGCAGGAGAGTGTGCCAAACACTGGCCAGAGAAAGCTGGCTATAACACCCATACGCCTGTGCTCAACAACACACTGCTCGCAGAAGAATCCAATTCCTAAATTGCCAAAAGCTGGGACTTAGCATTCCGAACACATAAATTTATGGGGAACACCAGAATCAAACAACCACATTCTGCCCTGGCCCCCATAAACTGATAACATGACACAAAATGCAATGTATTTAGTTCAATGTTAAAAATCCCCATAGTTTTTATTAATCAATCTCATTGCTGTTCAAACATCCCCATAGACCAAGATCTTTAAAATATTTTTTGTTTTATTTATTTATTTCAGAGAATTAGAGAGAGAGAGAATGGGCGTGCCAGGGTCTCCAGCCACTGCAAATGAACTCCAGACAGGTGCACCCCCTTGTTCGAGTGGGCTGGAGGGATGGCTTAGCAGTTAAGGCCTGCAAAGCCAAAGAATCCTGGTTCGATTCCCCAGGACCCACGTTAGCTAGATGCACAAGGGGGTGCACACATCTGGAGTTCACTTGCAGTGGCTGGAGACCCTGGCATGCCCATTCTCTCTCTCTCTCTTTCTCTGTCAAATAAATAAATAAAAATAAAATATTAAAATATATATTATTTTTATTTATATTTGAGAGAGAAAGAAAAGAGACACAGAGAGAGAGAGAGACTGAGAGAGAGAGAATGGGTGTGCCAAGGCCTTCAACCACTGCAAATGAACTCCATAAGCAAGTGCCACCTTGTGCATCTGGCTTACATGGGTCTTTAGATTTGCAGGCTAGTGCCTTAACTGCTAAGCCATCCCTCCAGCTCAGACCAACTCAGTCTTTTAACTGAGCCATCATACAAAAAAAACAAAACAAAACAAAAAACAAACAAACAAACCATAATGGCACAGAATAAACATTCACACTGCAAAAGATGGCATTGGACATAGCAAAGAAATACAAGATTTCAAACAAACAGGGCAAACATCAAACTCTGTACTTTCAAGTCTGACAACTCTACTCAGTGATGAGCTCCAAGTCAATTCTAACCAGTGACAAGTTTCTGGAGTTCCAGTTCTGCCCCTCCAGCTAGGCTACTCACAGTTCTAGAAAACTTATCCAGTGCTGGATGCTCTCCTTGGCAGCCATCCCATAGTCCTGGCATTTCCCTTGGGTCTCCATGGCAACCCATGCTTCATCCTCATGGCTCCAAAAAAACCTGCTTCACATTGCCCATGGCCATGTCCAAAAAACAAAACTGTATTGAAAATTCAATGACCCTCTCTTTCCTGCATTCATTATGTTCCATAGTGCCACGTGGGCTACCAAGTTGTTAATCCAGGGAGGAATAAAGCTCACTTCAAGAGCAAGACCCTCCTTTAGCATTCAGACCCCTTCAAAAGAGTCTGCATTCTTCCTGCTGTCCCAGTGCAGATAAGCTGGCCCCAATCTCAATGGTTGTATTCTCTCAAACAATTATAGCTGAATGGGCAGCAGTTAGGGCCCAAAGATTTCTCTCTTTGGTCTGTCCTTCCTCCCTTCCTTTCTTCCTTCCTTCCTTCCTTCCTTCCTTCCTTCCTTCCTTCCTTCCTTCCTTCCTTTCTTTCTTTCTTTCTTTCTTTCTTCTTTCTTTCTTCCTTTTTGTTTGTTTTTGAGGTAGGGTCTCCCTCTAGCCCAGGCTGACCTGGAATTCACTATGTAGTCTCAAGGTGGTCTTGAACTCACAGTGATCCTTCTACCTCTGCCTCCCGAGTGCTGGGATTAAAGGTGTGCACCACCACGTCTGGCCTAGATTTCATTTCTTTCTGTTTCCTCCTTTCTGGAAGACCTTAGTCTCTCCTGCTCCTCTGATGTGTTTAATGATAACTTATACACTTTTCAGTAGAAGAGTATATTTTGATGTTTTTCTGCTTATTTTCCTCCACAGACTTTGGCATGGCTATACTATGCTGCCATCTTATCCAGCAAGATTGACATTTTCACAATGTTGATTCTTCCAATCCAAGAACATGAGGTGTCTTCTGCAATTTTTCACTTGAGTGTTTTAAAGTTTTCGTTGTAGAGATCCTTCACTTCTTTGGTTAGGTTTATTCCAAGGTACTTTATTTATTTATTCATTTATTTTTGGTGAGGCGATTGTGAATGGGAGTGATTCCCTGATTTCATCCTCAGCAGTTGTTAGTATATAGGAAGGCTACTGATTTCTCTGTGTTTATTTTGTATCTTGCTATGTTCCTAAAAGTATTTATCAGCTCTTAGAGTTTTCTACTAGAGTCTTTTAAGTCCTTTGTGTATAGAATCACATCATCTGCAAATAATGTTAATTTGATCTCTTCCTTTCCAATTTGTATCCCTTTTATGTGTGTCTCTTGCCTTGTTGCAATGGCTAAGACTTCCAGTACTACATTAAATAAAAGTGGGGATAGTGGACACCCTTGTCTTCTTCCTGATTTTAGTGGAAAATCTTCAAGTTCTTCCCCATTTAGTATTAAGTTGGCTGTAGGTTTGTCATAAATAGCTTTTATTATTTTGAGATATATTCCTTCTGTTCCCTGTTTCTGTAGGGCTTTCTATCAAGAAGGGATGTTGGATTTTGTCAAATGCCTTTTCTGTATCTATTGAGATGATTATGTGATTTTTGTCCTTCAGTCCATTTATATAGCACATTACATTTATTGATTTGCATATATTGAACCATCCCTGCATCTCTGGGATAAAGCCTACTTGGTAGGGGTGAATGATCTTTTTGATATACTCTTATATTCTCTTTGCCAATATTTTGTTGAGAATTTTTACATCTATGCTCATGAGGGAGATTGGTCTGTCGTTTTCTTTTTTTCTTTCTTTTCTTTCTTTCTTTTTCTTTTTTTTTTTTTTGTTCTGTCTTTGTCTACATTTGCTATCAGGGTGATGCTGGCTTCATAGCTGGAGTTTGATGGTATTCCTTTCTTTTATATTTCATGGAAAAGCTTGAGAAGCATTGGTGTTAATTCTTCCAGAAGATCTGGCAAAATTCACCAGTGAATCCATCTGGGCCTGGACTTTTTTAAGTTGGGGTATATATTTTTTATAACTTCTTGGTTCCCCATACTTGCTTTAAGTCTATTTAAGTGGTTAATCTTATCTTGAATTAATTTTTGTAGGTCATATAAATCAAGGAAATCATCCATTTCTTTCAGATTTTCTAACTTAGTGGAGTATATGTTCTTAAAATATATCCTTATGATTTTCTGAATTTCTTTGGGGTCTAATGTAATGGTGCCTTCTCCAGCCCTAATTTTGTTAATTTATATCTCTTTCTTTTGGTCAGTTTTGCTAAGGGTTTATCAATCTTGTTTATCCTTTCAAAAAACCAACTCTTCCTATTGTCCCAACACAGGTCAGCTGGCCCAATCTCAAAGGTTGTAATCTCTCAAACAATTGCAGCTGAACAGGCAGAAGTTTTGGTCCAAGATTTCATTTCTGTGCCATATCCCTCTGCTCCTATAACTCCATTTCTATGCAGTGCAACCCTGCACAAGTTCTCAGGACAGGGGCATAACAGCAAGCATCTCACACAAACTGCTTGAATCTTATGCCAGACAAAGATCTTTCTTACCCTCAAAAGCCAAACCCCACCGTTCATACTTCTTACTGCATTCAGGTCTTTCAACTCTGACCAGAATGGTCCATCAAACTGTAATTACAGAGCTGCAAGGTGTCTCTTAGGCCAACATTTCAAATTATCCCCCACTCCTTTCTCTAAAATCAGCTCCAAAAGGCCAAAAGCCACACAATCAGGTTTCTATCAGCAACAATCCCACTCCTCTGGTACCAACTTTACTGTTGCAGTCAGGTTTGCATTCCTGGCAGAAAACACCAACCAAGAGTAGCTTGTGGAAAAAAAAAAAAAAAAGGTTTATTTTGGTTTACAGATGAGAAGATCCATGAGGGCAGGTGACAATAATAGCATAAGCAGAAGGTGGATATCACCTATTGGACAACATCAACTGGACAACAACCACAAGAGAGTATGCCAAACACTGGCCAGAGGAAGCTGGCTAGAACACCCATAAGCATGCCCCCAACAATACACTGCCTCCAGGAGGCTTTAATTCCCAAATTGCCATGAGCTAGGGCCCCAGCATTCAGAACATATATGTGTATGAGGGACACCTGAATCAAACCACCACATCAGCTTTATTTTGTTCTTTTTTATTTTATTTGATTTTTAAACATAGGGTCCACTCTAGCCCAAGTTGACCTGAAACTCCATGCTGTCCCAGGCTGGCCTCAAAGTCACAGCAATCCTCTTACCTCTGCCTCCAGAGTGCTGGTATTAAAGGTGTGGGCCACCACATCTGGCTTCTTTCTTTTTATAAATAATTATTACTTTTATGGCAGTAATTATTTTTCTAGGAGATGTTAGTCATGTAATGAAAATGTCTTTCTCAAAGTGTAATTTTAAGAACTAAGTGTCTTAAAGAACAATTACATTTTCCACCATTCATAAAGAAGGCATAACAGTAGCCACTACACCCAAGCCTTAGGCTAGCCTGTGAGAGCACAGTAACATAGCTCCTGCCCCTTGAGAGTCACAGTCTATAGGACACAGGTCAGAACAAAGGTGACTCCAGAACAGTATGCCAGGAGCTAGTACAGGGAACATGCCAGCTGTCCTGAGAGCATGGGGAAACGCAGGGAAGTTTCCTCAGAGCTGTCAGGGCACATGGACTGCAGGCTCAAAAGCCATCATCCAAGTTGAAAGAGCAAGGTCACATTCCTGCACATGTACCCTTCCACTTGGTTACAGGTACTTGCTTGAAAAGTCTGCTGGCCTGGGTTTGATTGCTCAGTACCCATGTAAAGCCAGATGCACAAAGTGGCACATTCATCTGGAGTTCGTTTGCAGCAGTAGGAGGCTCTGGAATGTACATTCATTCCCTCTCTGCTTGCAAATAAATTTTTATTTATTTGGTCTTTCGAGGTCGAGTCTCACTCTAGCTCAGGCTGACCTGGAATTAACTATGTAGTCTCAGGGTGGCCTTGAACTCATGGCGATCCACCTACCTCTGCCTCCCAAGTGCTGAGATTAAAGGCATGTGCCACCATGCCCAGCACAAATAAATTTTAAAACAAAAACAAAAAAAGATTCTGATGGATTAAGGTGGCTGGTGCCTTTGTTGTTATTTTGGGAGACACTGTAGCCCAAGCTGACCTGGAATGCACCATGTAGTCTCAGGTTGGCGTTGAGCTCACAGCGATCCTCCTACCTCAGCCTCCTGAGTGTTGGGTCTAAAGGTGTGTGCCACCACTCCTGCCATATTTTATTTTCCCACATTTTAGTTATTTTGTGTTTTTGCGGTAGTCTCGCTCTAGCCCAGTCTGACATGTAATTGACTATGTAGTCTCAAACCTGGGAGCTAATGAGAATTTATCAAAATTTATAACAAATCTCAAGACAGTAACATTACATGGAAGTGAACCACTTGCTGACTGTCCTGGGCGCCTTCTGTATCTGAGGGACCCATGATGGCTTTCTGAGGACTAGCCAGGTTACCTGAGGTGTTGGTGAGTAGCTGGGCCAATTGAGGCAGAATTTCAGTGAAGACTGCAGCCTAAGGCCTCTCATCCTAGCCAGCCCAATGGGCTTAAAGTCCAGATATGGGCAGAGCAGCTCCAGGGTGAGTAGATGTGGAAAGACTTGTTCCCAGCTGGTTGGGATTAGCCCGAGGACTGGGTTGGCTACCATGATGTAATGGAACATGAACAGGAGGTGTGCCCAACCTTTTGACATTATGACACAAAGTGATCAGCTACAAAGTTCATGCTCGAGAGCTGTCAATAGAGCCACACACAAAATCACAAAGTCTCATGTTAAGTTTGCAGCTTTGTGTTGGGCCACATGTACGCTCGACTGCCAGGGGGCACAGGTTGAGTCTGTCCGAAAGTGCGAGCCCTTCGGTGTACGGCTCCTTTCCTCCTGCCCTGTGCTTTCTAAAATGGGGCAAGTTGTCAACTTCCCACTCCTCTGGACGGCTAACTCTCCTGCCACGGCTCCTCTCACCTCTCGATGTAATTTGTGCACACCGTCTTCCAGAATTCCTGCAGCGCAGACCTGTCACCACGCACATGAGCTCTTCACGGCTGTCCTGGAGTTGTGGAGACTGGCCAGCGCGGCCTCGTACGTTGAGGTCTGTGCTGTACCAGCGCGCACAATGGCAGCTTGCTTTCCTCAAGCCCAGACTGGTCTTATTCATTCAGAGGAATTTCTTTTCTCACAATCCTTGAAATCATAGTCTAGGAGACTGTTTTTTCTTTTTGGGTTTTTCGAGGTAGGGTCTTATCTAGCCCAGGCTGACCTGGCATTGACTATGTAGTCTCAGGGTGGCCTTGAACTCATGGCGATCCTCCCACCTCTGCCTCCAAAGTGCTGGGATTAAAGGCGTGTGCCACCATGCCCGGCTTACAAGACTCTTTCTGAATGTTTCCATATTGTACTTGGCAACCAATCCTCACAGTAGTTCTATAAGCTGAGTACTTGTTCAAAAGGTTAAGTGATTTGTCTTGGTTACTCAGCTTTTACTGGTGGCCTCTCCTATTAACTGCCAGTAAGAGCTGAGACTTTCCGTTATCCCAGCTAACTCCAGGGCTCTTGAGTGTTCTTCCAGGGGTCCCAAGGACTGGGAGAACTCCCATGGTGTTGACACACTGGAAGGGATGCTGGGACTAACCATGGCATAAGTCTTATGACTACCAGACACATCTGTCTGTGGGCTTGAAGTTGTAACAAAGAGGTCAGCACTGCCAAGAACCCATAGCCACAGGCAGGGCAAGCTGCTGGCTTCATCACACCCGTGCCTTCCCTGTGGCAAAGAGAGCCTCCATTTGGATCTGAAATGTAATCCAAAGGCTCATGTGTTGGAGGCCTGGGCCTCGATGCAGTAATATTCAGATGTGCATGTCTGTGTGCAGGTGTACTCCATGTAGAGGGTTACAGGACAGCCATGGCTGTCATCAAGAACACTGCCCCTTTTTATTTTGGGGCTGGAGATATGGTTCAGTGGCTAAGGAGCTTTCTTGCAGAGACGGATGGCCTGGGTTTGATTTCCCAGTACCCATGTAAAGCCAGATACTCAAGTGATGAATGCATCTTGTTGGCAGCAGCAAGAGGCCTTGGCACACCCATCCCTTCTCTGTCCCTTTTTCCTTGCAAATAATTTTTTCTTTAATTCCAGCACTCAGGAGGCTGAGACATGAGGATCACTATAAGTACAAGGCCAGTCTGAGAGTACATAGTGAATTCCAAGAAAGCCTAGGCGAAAGGGAGACCCTACCTCAAAACAATTTTTTTCTTTTGCTTTTTTTTAAGTTAGGGTCTCACTCTAGCCCATGCTTACCTGGCATTCCCTCTGTAGCCCCAGGCTGGCCTCCAACTCATGACAACTCTCCTACCTCTTGCTTTCTGAGTGCTGGGATTAAAGGCACGTGTCACCATGCCTGGCAACTGTCTCTATTTAGAGACAGGATCTTTCAGTGGTCTTAGTTGGCCAATTAGGCTAGACATTAAACCCCAAGATCTTCCTCTCTCCACCTCCTCAGTGCTGTGATTACAAGCATGTACACATTTTTACTTGGGTACTGGCGATTGAACTCAGGTCCTCTGCTTACAAAGGCAAGCACATTATGGACCAAGCCATCTTCCCCTCCCCCGAGAGGTGGGGCTTTTAGGCAGTGATTGGATCACAGGGGCTCTTGTCTCATCTCATCCTTGGGCTACTGGGAGAGGATGGAAGCTTAGGATGTGGGTCTGGCTAAAGGGAGGCATGCCCTTGGGCTTGGGTTGTCCACCTTGAGCTGCTCTGCCCCACCAAATGCTATCTGCTGTACCATGAGCCCAGAAACAGTCAAGTGTATATGGACAGAAACATCTGAAAGCATATGGCAAAAACCATGGCTTCTACACTATCCTTTACCTCCACAGGTTTATCTCCCCCAAGTTACCTAGACCCCAGCACCCTGTGTGAGCTGTGACTGACTACACTCTTCAGGACACTAGGGCACTGCTTCTGCAGACTTTCCCACCACTGAAAGCAGTATCTCCATTTTAATGTGCTCTACATACTGATCAAGTATAGCAGCAAAATCCTTGAGAAATCACACTTACAAACCATACTCCTTCTTGTAAACATTGCCTCCCCCCACCCTCCTGAGTTAGAGAGATGTCTCAGTGGTTAAAGGCACTTGCTTACAAAGCCTGATGGCCCGGGTTTGATTCCCCAGTACCCATATAAAGCCAGATGCATCAAGCAGCACCTGGGTCTGGAGTTTGCAATAGAAGGAGGCCCCGGGCACCCATACTCTCTCTGCCTCGGCCTAAAAACATAAAAATATACTTAAAAATATTTAGCTGGGTATGGTGGTGCACTCTTTTAATCCCAGAATTTGGGAGGCAGAGGTAGGAGGACTGATGTGAGTTTAAGGCCAGCCTGGGACTACAGGGAGAGATCCAGGTCAGCCTGGGGATAGAGTGAGACCCTACCTCAAAAAAAAAACAAAAATAATATAATAATAATAAGGGCTGGGGAGATGGCTTAACAGTTAAGACACTTGTCTGTGAAGCCTAAGGACCCAGGTCCAATTCCCCAGTACCCTTGTGAGTGAGATGCACAAGGTGTCACTTGTGTCTGAAGTTTATTTGCAGTGGCTAGAAGCCCTGCACACCCTCCTGACCCTCTCTCTCTCAAATAAATAAATTAAAAAACAAAATACATTGCATCCCACAACCCATTTATTTTATTTTATTTTTGTTTTTTGAGATGGGGTTTCATTCCGGCCTAGGCTGACCTAATTCACCAGTCTCAAGTTGGCCTTGAATTTACAGTGGTACTACCACCTCTGCCTCCTGAGTGCTGGGATGAAAGGCTTACACCACCACACCTAACTATTTTTTAAAAAATATCTTAGTTATTTATTTGAGAGAGAGAGAAAGAGGCACATAGAGAGAATGGGCGTACCAGGGCCTCCAGCCACTGCAAACAAACTCAGATTCATGCACCACCTTGTGCATCTGGCTTTATGTGGGTATTGGAGAACTGAACCCTGGCCCTTAGGCTTTGCAGGCAAGCACCTTAACCACTGAGCCATTTCTCCAGCCTGGCTTCCTGACTTAAAGATGGCTTAATTTGTAGAAGAAAAAAAAAGTGTGTCCTGTTTCTTCTCAGTAGACTCTTCTCAATTCTTCACTCCCCCAGGGCCCTCCTACATGGTTAGAGGGAAAATAAAGAGTATGTAACCACTGGAGCAAACTGGAAACAAAGATGTTTTCTCTTGAACCCTGAAGATCTAGGTCAGAGAAGCAGGGGAAGCCTGACCGGAGTGCCCTGGAGAAAGCAGGTGGTAAACCGTGTGAGGGCAGATTCAAGAACCAGGTCAAGCTCCTGAGCAGCAGGGGTGGAGACAGCAAAGTCCAACACCCTCTCAGTGAGGCTGAGTCCAGGCTAGGGTAAAAGCACCAGTGATCCCAATGCTCTGTTCTCCACTTGTCCAGCTCAGTTCATTCAAGGGGCAGGCAGATGACCTCAATACCCCAGCAGTCCTGATGACATCTCCCGGCAGGGGCAAGGATGGTACTACTGTTGCTTCCTCTGTGTGATTGATACAGACGCCAATCAGAGTCCACGACACTCACAGTAGGCAACCATGGCAACCCTGCCCAGCAGCAGCAGAGATGAAGCCAAAGAGATGCAGGGGGAGATTTAATTTACATAGCAGCCATGCAGGGTCCTGTCAAGCTGGGGCAATGGCAGTATTTATAACCCCTTCCCCCAGGACACTGTCCTCACAGGGCCCTTGGATGGGTCCCCCCACATTGTGCAGAGGATGCTCCAGTCGAAAGGGAAAGAGAAATTTGGAAATAAGGCTGTCCTCAAATAGGAGAGTCCTAAGCCTGGATTGGTTGTCTACAAGTTGGCCCAGGAGTCTGCAAGACCAGTCCATGTCTTAGCACAGTCCTTACTTAGCTTGGTGGCCCTAGAGGAAGCCTTCCCGGCGGAACTGTTCCTGGAGGAGGGCACGGTACTGGTCAAATCCCCCCTCAACCCGGGTGATGCCGCCTCTCTCGCACACCCACAACTCCTGGCACACCAGCCGGATGAAGCGCTCATCATGGGACACCAGAATCACACCACCCTGAAAAACAAAAGAGGAGGTACTCAAGGGACAAAAGCCAAGGGGTGCTGAGGCCTGGGGAAAAGCAGTCAGGCTGAAGGGATACTCACCCTGAACTTGTTGAGTGCATGGCCCAGAGCCTCAATTGTCTCCATGTCCAAGTGGTTTGTGGGTTCATCCAGAATGTAGAAGTTGGGGCTGGAGGGCAGAACACAGAAGATGGGTAGTTAACAGATGGAGTAGGTGGGGAAAATGAATTCCTGTGATACAACAACAAAAGAATTTTCTGCTCATCAAGAAGGGAAAATGGATGCTAAGAGCTCTAGAAAATGAGGTCTTACCAGGGCATAGTCATCTGAGCAAAAGCTACCCGGCTTTTCTGGCCACCAGATAAGCTAGCAACAGGGCGCATGGCCAGTTCTCCAGAGATGCCATACCGGCCCAGTTGGTGACGATATTCCTCCTCAGATCGTCCTGGAAAAAGCCCTCAGTTCAGATGAGCTCTTGGCCCTAACTCCTTCCCTTACCCTCTAGCCCTGCTTTCTCAGTGCCTATATTCTTATACCTATACTGACTGCTATACTGACTCCAAGGCAGGCCTAACTGCAGGGGCCAGCCTGTACCCTTCTGCCTCATATCCTATCCCCAACACACCAGGAAATTTGCGTGCCAGCAGCTCCACAGCACTGACATTCAGGTCCAGCTGCTCCACGTGGTGCTGGCTGAAATAGCCAATCTTCAGATTCCTGCAGAAATGAAGGTAGAAAGGTGGAAGACACGGACTATGCAGGGATGTGGGTGGCATGAATGTGTGAGTGTGCACATGCAGTTGGTGATGGCATCTTACCTGTGGGCGTGCCTGATGCCTCGAACAGGAGCCAGGTCCCCCATAAGCAGCTTCAGCATGGTAGACTTCCCAGCGCCGTTCTCCCCAACCTTACATAAGAAGCACGAGAGTGCACGTGTCACAGGACACGGAAGGAAGGAGGCTAAAGGGGCCCCAGATAGCCCCAATCATTTGTACAACCAAACACCAAGGAATTACAATGACCAGTAAGGTTACAAAGTACATCAACACTCGAGTAATCTGCTAAGGGATGAAGATTTACTCCTCCCCAAAACTAGGTGAGGAAGATGTTACTTTCTTTAGAAAAAAGAAACTTCTGGAAAGCAAGCTAGGGAATGGCACACTCAGGATCTAAACCCTGACCCTGAAATCTGTGTTCTTGCCTCAACATCTAATGGTTGGCCTAACTCAGAAGTGAGCACAGAAATGTCAATTAGTGCTCTATACGTACATAAAGATGCCACTTGCCAGTTTTCTCATCTCTGAGGGAGGCCCTGAGATAAAAGAAGGCAGAAGCAGGATAAACACAATTTCTTTTGCCCAAACCCCACCCCCATTCCTCTGCACTCTTCCTGACACAGCTCTGGGATTGGCCCAATCCAACTTGCTGGAGACTACGGCCAGGCCATGGGAATGACGAGCAAACATACCACACATATGCGAGACTCGAGATCAGCAGAGACGGACAGACGGCTGAAGATGATATGCTTAGGATCATAGTAGAAGTCCACCTCATCCAGCTGCAGAATTGGTGGTGAGAACTTCTCAAAACCATCAGGGAACCTGCAGGAAGTGCAAATGTGGAGTGTGGGAGTAGCCAGAAATAGGAGGTCCCCATCAGCAGCCCCAGATTAGCACTCACTTCAACACGACCTCTGATTCCTTGTCAACAGGCTTCAACTCTGGTCTGAGAGGAGAGATGGAGAAATTATTACTTTAAAAAAGTAACTTTAGGGCTGGAGAGATGGCTTAGTGGTTAAATGCTTGCCTGTGAAGTCTAAGGACCCCAGTTCGAGGATCTATTCCCCAGGACCCATGTTAGCCAGATGCACAAGGGGCGCACGCATCTGGAGTTCATTTGCAATGGCTGGAGGCCCTGGCACCCATTCTCTCTCTCTGCCTCTTTCTCTTTCTCTGTCTGTCACTCTCAAATAAGTAAAAATAAAACAAACAAAAAAAGTAACTTTAAGTGGAGTGTGGTGGTAATACACACCTATAAAGTCAGCACTCGACCTAAGACAAGTTGGAGACTAGCCTGAGCTACACAATGAGACCCTGTCCCTCTCCCCCATCCCCACCCCCTAAAAAACACTTGGTGTTTTGTGAGGCATGGTCTCATTCTAGCCCAGGCTGACTTGGAACTAACTCTGTAGCTCCAGGCTGGCATAGAACTCACCATGATCCTCCTGCCTCAGCCTCCTAAGTGCTAGGATTAAAGGTGTGTGCCGCCCCACTCAAAAACCCACTTTATGGGCTGGAGAGATGGCCCAGTGGCCCTGGTCTGATTCCCTAGTACCTGTGTAAAGCCAGATGCACAAGGTGGCACATACATCTAGAGTTCATTTGCAATGGCAAGAGGCCCTGGCATACCCATACTCACTTTTTCTTCCTCTACCTACCTCTTTCTGTGATACTTTCCCTCAAATAAACAAAACAACCAACCCATTTTCCTATATCTTGGAGTGAGGCTCAGATAAAGAGTGCTTGCCTTGTGTATGTGGAGCTCAGCTCAATCCCAGTACTGCAACAGAATAGTTTAGCCCGTGTGGCAGTGCTTGTCTATAATTCCAGAGCCTGTCAGGCCAAAGCAAGGAAGTTTGAGGCTACCCTGGGCTACATGGTAGGATACTATGTGGAGCAAGAAAGAGGATGCAGTATAAGGATCATGAGTTCAGGGTCAGCCTGGGCTACATAAACATTTGAGGACAGCTTGGGTTATCTAGTGAGATCTTGACTTAAAGAAAATTAATAAAACTGTTATAAAATGGCTTATCTGTACCAAGTGTGGTGGTGCACAACTTTAATCACAGCACTGGGGAGGCAGAGGTGGGAGGATTGCTGTTAGTTTGAGGCCACCCTGAGACTACACAGTCAATACCAGGTGAGCCTGGGCTAGATTGAAACATTATCTTGAAAAAACAAAACAAACATAAAAAATGGGGCTGGAGACATGGTTTAGTGGTTAAGGTTCTTGCCTGTGAAGCCTAAGGACCCAGGTTTGAATCCCTGGTACCCATGTAAGCCAGATGCACAAGGTGGTGCATGTGTCTGGAGTTCTTCTGCAATGGCTGGAGGCTCTGGTGCACCCATTCTCTCTCTCTCCTATCAAATAAATAAATTATTTTTAAAAAATAGTCTGAGCTGGGTGTGGTGGTGCACGCCTTTAATTCTAGCACTAGGGAGGCAGAGGTAAGAGGATCACCGTGAGTTCAAGGCCACCCTGAGACTACATAGTGAATTCCAGGTCAGCCTGGGATAGAGTGAAACCCTACCTTGAAAAACAAAAATAAATGGTCTGAGACAGGGTATGGTGATGCATGCCTTTAATCCCAGCACTCAGGAGGCAGAGGTAGGAAGATCACAGTGAATTCAAAGCACCCTGAGCCTACACAGTAAATTACAGGTCAGCCTGGGCTAGCAAAAGACCTTACCTCAAAAAAAAAAAAAAAAAAGTCTGGCCAGAGGTTGGAGAGATGGCTCAGCAGTTCAAGATGTTTACTTGCAAAAGCTTAACAGCATGCCCATGTAAAGCCAGAAGCACAAAGTGATACATGCATATGGAATTTATTTGCAGTGATCAGAGGCCCTGGTGTACTCATTCCCCCTTTCTTACTCTCTCTCTGCTTATAAATAATAAATGGGGAAAAAAAAAAAAAAGGCCCAGCCTAGGTTAGATTCCCCAGTACCCATGTAAAATGCACATGATGGTACATACATCTAGAGTTTGTTTGCAGTGGCTAGAGGCCCTGGTGCACCTATTCTCTCTCTATAAGTAAATAAAAAAAAATATTTAGCCAGGTGTGGTGGCACACACCTTTAATCCCAGCACTCGGGAAGTAGAGGTAGGAGGATTGCTGTAAATTTGAGGCCACCCTGAGACTACATAGTTAATTCCAGGTCAGCCTGGACCAGAGTAAGACTCTGTCTTGAAAAACCCAAAAATAACTAAATAAAATAAAATAAAATCTAAAAATGGTCTGGGCTGGAGAGATTGTTCAGTGGTTAAGGCACTTGCCTACAAAACTTAACAACCTGGGTTCAATTTCCCAGTACCCACATAATGTAAAGCCAGATGCACAAAGTGGCGCATGCATCTGGAGTTCATCTGCAGTGGCTAAAGGCCCTGGCACACCCATTCTCTTTTGGTCTTTCTGTCTGTGTCTTTCTCTGCTTGCAAACAGATAAATAAATCAATGGCTTGGCCAGAAGTGGTGGTAGTAATGCCAACATTGGGAGGCACAAGCAGGTACCTCTAGAGTTTGAGACTAGCCTATAGTACAATGCAAGATGAACAAAACAAACAAACAGGGGATGTAGCTCAGTTGACAGAGTGCTTGCCTAGCATGCACAGGGCCCTGGGTCAGTCCCTAACACTGTGTAAACTGGGTGTGATAACACATGCCTGTAAATCCTAACACTTGGGAGTAGAGGCAGAAGGACTAGGAGTTCAAGGTCATCTTTATAGAAAGCTTCCATTCAGCTGGAGATATATGATGAGATCCTGTCTCAAAACAAACAAAATCCAATCACTTGGACTGGCAGATCCTCTAAAACTTGTCAGGCACCTCCTTAGTACAGTAGGCAGTGTGTCAGTCTCATAAGAGTTAAAAGTCAAACACGAGATTACCACGTAAACCAACAAAACTACTCCTACTTATGTACCCAAGTGAGATGCAAAGAGTGCTCCTGAGGATGTCATCCAAGAATGTCCTCTGGTCGCCGGACCCAAGCACACACAACTGTGTGTGCACAAGTATTAAAAAAAAAAAGAAGAAGAAAAAAAAGAACCAAGTGTGGTGGTGCGTGCCTTTAACTGGGAGACAAAGATAGGAGGATTGTGGTGAGTTTGAGGCAAGCCTGAGACTACATAGTGAATTTCAGGTCAGCCTGGGCTAGAGACCCTACCTTGGAAAACAAAACAAAACAAAACAAACAAACAAAAAAAGATGGGTGCTTTGTAACAAGTTTTGCTTTACTAAAAAAGAAACCTGCTAAATGCATAAACTATGTTCATCAAACTGCCTGGGAGGAACTTTTCTTAATGTTCATATTCATATATTAATGCTACTCTCACTTTTAAAGAATAAAGAAAAAAAACCCAAGAAATGAAGTATTGATATACAGTATCAATAAACTTGGGAAACATGTTAGGTAAAAGCGAAGGCAGGGCTGGGGCTACAGCTCGGGGGTAGCCAGTTGCCTAGTATGTGTGAGGCACGAGATTCATCCTCAATTCAGGGAGCAAAAAGAAGCTGTGCATCAACATGAACCCATTTAGATGAAATGTCCAGATTAAGCAAATACATAAAGTAGATTCTTTTTTTACAAGCAGGAAAAGTTTCAGATAGCTCAGGCTGACCTAAAACTTACTCTGTGATTCCAGGATGGCCTCAAACTCACAGCAATCCTACCTCAGCCTCCTGAGTGCTAGGATTAAAGGCATGTGGGGCCATGCCTGACCTAGAAAGTAAGTCTGCAACTGTCTAGGTGAGATTAGTCAAAGTTGGCTGATAGCCAAGGGAGACCATGAATGGAAGGGTAAGGAACACCTTGCAAAATGACAGAAGAAATGAAGAGAAAAGGCCTGGCTAAAGACTGTACTCACAGCTTCTCCAGCATCTTGAGTTTACTCTGCACTTGCGAGGCTCTGTTGGCATTGTAGCGAAACCGGTCAATGAAAACCTATAGGTGGAGAGTGGGGACCAGTCAAGCTCTAATCCCCCAACTGACACCCACAGGATGACTGCCACCCTTTGTCCTGCCTGTCCCCACACCTGGATGTGCTGGCGATACTGCTGCTGGGCCTCATATTCGCGCTGCTGATTAAGGAGACGCTCCTGCTTGCTCTTGATGAAGGTTTCAAAGTCCCCCCGGTAACCATCTAGTCGCTGACTATGCAGGTGGATGATGTCTGTGGCGATGGCATTCAGGAAGTTGCGGTCATGAGAGACCACTAAGATTGTGGAAGGCCATGTCTGAGGAGTCACAGGATGGCAAGCCCAGTTGGGAAGGGAAACCAAGCTCCTAAGGCCCCCAAGTGTCTTGGAGGTGGAGTTTTCCCAAACCTACTCCAGAGCCTTCCCTAAACTCACCTGCAGGTAATTCTCCAGCCACAGAATGGCTCTTACATCCAGCATGTTTGTGGGTTCTAGAGAGAAAGTGGGGGAACACATACTTGGGATTGAAGGGACAGAGAACTAAGAACAAGGAAGCCACCACTTTTGTTCACCCCAAAGTCAGAATGCCCCATTTCAAACTCACCATCTAACAGCAGAAGATCTGGCCTATGAAAAAGAGTACATGGCATGAAGTTTTAGGTCAGAGATTCAGTGTTACAACCCAAGAGCCATGGCCCATCCTCCATTAGCTTCATTCATAGGCCTAAGAGACTCACCTGGCAAACAGAGCCCGGGCCAAGGCTAGTCTCATCCTCCAGCCACCTGAGAACTCCCTAAAAACAGACATACATTAGGGGGAAGTGTTCATCAAGGCAAATGGACAGAGCCAATGCCATTCAGAACCAATACTGGTGAGGTCCACTCACCGTGTAGGCTGCTGCTGCATTTTAGGGGTAAAGCCAAGCCCAGCAAGAATGACTGATGCCCTAAGAATGAAAAAAATTGAAGAATCCAATTGGAACAGTTCATAGGAAAGAAAGGTAAAATATGGCAGAGGGAGCAGTAATTTTAAAATACCTGGCAGGTGCCTTGTCAGCCTCAATCTCCTCCAGTTTGGCATAGATTTCTGCCAGCCGTGCAGCTTCTGAGCCCTCTGCCCTGGGAAGGAGAAAGAGTAACCATCCTAAGTTGAGGCAGTGTAGAAGGACATCCACACCCTCTATATATGGAAAGTAGGCCGTTGGCTGCCTTATTGCTGGGACAAGGGTGGTGCACACCTTTAATCCCAGCACTTGGAGGCAGAAGTAGGAGGACTGCCATGAGTTTAAGGCCACCCTGAGAAAACACAGTGAATTCCAGGTCAGCCTGAGCTAGAGTGAGACCCTACCTCAGAAAAAACAAAAACCAAAAACAAACAAACAAAAAGGGCTGGAACGATGGCTTAGTGGTTAAGGAGTTTGCCTGCAAAGCCAAAGGGTCCTGGTTCAAGTCTCCTGGACCCACATAACCCAGATGCACAAGGGGGCGCATGCATCTGGTGTTTATTTGCAGTGGTTGTAGGCCCTGGCGTGCCCATTCTCTCTCTCGCTGCCTTTCTCTGTCTCAAATAAAATATATTATAAAAAAATAATAGACTTCTGGCAAGGACTTGCATAAGTTAGCAAGGGTAACAGGCACCAGGGAAAGAACAAGGGCTGTCAAGTGCCAAAGCTATGCTCCTCATAGGATGGCCGTATGAATCATGGGGGCATTCTGTGAAGGAAGGACAGCTACTGCTTGTGTGCTCTAGCCTGGAACCCTCACCTGCCGGCAGCAATCTGGGCGCTCAGCTCGCGCTCCTGCCGGAGCAGATCTTCTCGTATGCTGTCGCTCTCCAGTACACTCTGTAGGGCAGGGGTGTCATCTCCAGCAACCTCCTGCTCTACATGCAGCAGGGAAATGTGGGCTGGAACCCGCAGGCTCCGGGTAGCCAGCATCTTCAGCAGCGTCGTCTTCCCCAAACCATTCCTTCCTACCAGCCCATAGCGGCGGCCCCATGCCAGGTTCACGTCCGCTCCAGCCAGCAGTACCCTGCAAGAGACCAAGAGTGCTCTAGAAACAGGTGCAAGGCCAGTTTCCACACAGGATTCTAACCTTGTTTAGGCCCATTTCATCCTTCAGATCCCCCCTTAATTGGAAAAAAGAAACAGCATGTGGCCTGCCATTTACTCACCTATCACCAAAAGACACATCAAAGTTCTCAATTCTTACGTCGTAGGATTTGTTCTTGCCAGATGATTCCAGCCGACTTTCCTTTCTGCTGCCCGCCTGGCTAGCTGATGCCTCTTCCAAGACTCTTTTAAAGGGAGAAATGAACAGCTTTCAGGGCTCCCAGCCATCCTTGAGTACCAGCAGAAACTGCTCTGCTTTCTTCTTCCTAAACTCACAGAGGGTTGCTGGTCTTCAGGGTTTCCTTCTCTGAGCGTTTCTCCTGCTTTGCCTTCAGTCGCGCTTCAGCCTTCTCCAGCTTCTTTGCATTCACCGTCTATGAGAATTCCAAACACAACCACTTCATCCTGAGGCACAGGCTCAGAAAGCAGCCCCAGAGACCACCTCGAGTAAACTTTTACAACTTATCCATGAGGAACAGAACCAAGACAGACACCTCAGAACTCTCCCCCAAAGTTACTCCACCATTTACATGGTCAACTCTCACACCCATCATACATACAAAGCCCTCCTTTCTCCTCCTCACCGAGGACTGTTCCCTCTTTAGCAGTCCTGGAAGTTTGGTGTCACAGTCTGTAAGTAATAGGAAAAGCAGTCAACGTCTCCCTGAGGTAATGGAAAGGAAACTTAACATTTTGAATGACTAAGAAGCAAGAACAGAAAAGTCTGGGGTCTCACTCTAGCCCATGCTGACCTGAAATTTACTCGGTAGTCTCAGGTTGGCCTTGAACTCATGGCGATCCTTCTACCTCTGCCTCCCAAGTGCTGAGATTAAAGGCATGTGCCACCACACCCAGCCAGAAAAAATTTTAAGGTAACTGTTAAAATACTGTGAAAGCACTTGCTGCACAAGCATGAGGGCCTGAGAATGCCTGACTTCTCTTCCCCAGCACCCACGGAAAAACAGTTGGGTGTGGCCAAGCATGTCTGTGATCCCAGACGTGTAGGGAGCACAGACTAGAGACTTGCAGGGGCTCCTGAGAATAAGCAAGCTCTGGGATCAGTGAAAGCCTCTATCTTAAGACAACATGCAGATGAGTAATAGCAGAAGCCACTGAAGTTCTCTTCTGGCCTCTGCACGTATGTGTGTAGATATACACATGCATGCACACATCACACATACTACATATGCAAAGACAGAAACCTCGCGTGAAAGAACACAAACTCTTATAAAATCATGCTGGCAGTAAGTTACAAAACTGAAGTCTGTTTAGCTCCAAGGCTTATATGCGTTCTACCACACCAAACAGTTTGGAGAACGCTCTAACCCTGTTCTCTTCATCATAAGTTCTTTTACCCTCACAAACATGTCACCTAGCATCTACAACCCTTGTTCTGTAGAAAAGACACGGAAGGAGTCCAGAGCTGCAGGACGCAGGTAGCTGGAGATAGTGGCAGAAGACAGCCAGTTCAATAACCCCTAACTGTTCTTACCATAGTTTTCCATTATCTTTGACAACTGGATGGGAGCGTCCAGTAACACCTGGCTGTTGCCCTGGCTCTGCGGCTCAGCCCTATGTGGGTAGAGGACAGAAAGTGCAGTTAGGAGTTGAGGAAAAAGACACACAGCCACCAGACTTACCCCTGACCCCTCAATCTCTCATCTGGTATCCGTTTGCCCCCTTCTGTCCCCATCAACCCCATTCCCTGACACGTACAGGCGTAGTGTGTTGTACATGCGCTGACACACAGCTCTGATGCCCGCGTCATCCTTGCTGTCCCCGGACACCTCTTGCAACAGTTCCCCCACGGCTTCCACCAGGTCGTCCACGGACTCGAAGTCGGCGCTACCGCTGTGCAAGATGCCTGGGCCGGGGATGGCAGAAGGACGAGGTCACCAGGTAGGGCGCATGCACCAGCAGGTGGTGGGTCTGAACGCCGCAGAGGGCTCCAGACCCAGCCCACCGCCCTCCCGACCCGCGGTCACGCAGAGGAGAGGCCTGGCAGCACCGCCCGCCCGTCTCCAGCCTTCCTCCCGACCTGCACGTCGCCTCCGCAGCCCGTCCAGGCGGCTCCACTCACCGGTCACGTAGTCGAAGACCTGTCCGTCAATTTCTGGGAACTCGCTCCGCAGGATTTCCGCGCAAGTCGCCATGTTCCCGTCGAGACGGCGTCTGCGCAGTCGCGGCGAGACCTCGGCCTAGGGCCGTCCCCCGGCCATTCCCCCGAAAGCGCACGCCTCCTCCCAGGGCGCATGCGTAGCCGCGACGTGACGTAAGAAAGAGGAGCGCAAGGAGCGGGCCAGGGTGGGCGGGGTCAGAGACCCGCTCGCGAGCTCCTCCCTTAGTGCCGCACGTGCGGCGGAACCGGAGTCCCGGACGGGATCACTCTAAACGAGCGGGGCGCGGAGCTCTGGTGGTCTTGGGGAGCCTTTCGGGAGCCCAGCGGCGGCCAGGGGTCCTGTCTTCTCTCCAGGCGCGTCCCCAGCCGCGCGCCCACCTCAGCCCAGTTTAAGCTTAGTTTTGCTGACTCACGCCAATTTCTTGAGCGCCTAAATCGCCTCCGGCTCAATCCAGACCTATGCCAGTTTCCTTTTGTCCACCTCTTATTTTCAACCTGGTGCTAACCAGCCCTACCCATACTTGCTCTGGGCTCAGTCCTTCCACACTTCCTAAGAGTTCAGCCGATCCAAAGGCCAAGAAAACCGGATCATTGGGGGCCAAAGAAATGACTCAGCAGTTAAAGGCACTTGCATGCAAAGCATGACACCCCCGCGGTTTGATTCCCCACTACCCACGTAAAGCCAAATACACAAAGCAGTGCATGGGCTTGGAGGTTTTTTTTTCCAGAGGCTGAAGGCCCTAGCAGGTGCCCATACAGTGTATCTGTCTGCCTCTTTCTCTTTCAAATACACACACACACACACACACGCAATTTCATTGGCTATTTATTCCCCATGTAGCCAAAGATGATTTTTGTTCCGATGTCATAAAGCTCATATCTTCCTGCTCCTCCGAGTATCCAACGTTCCCAAGTGCTAGGTTTATAGGCATGGGCCACCACACCTAAACTGCTCACTCACCTATCTGGATTAAGCATTGCCACATTGAGCAGCCACTCCCAAGTAAAATTTTAAGACATAACTGAGCAAGCCCCTATATTTACAATCATAGTACTTAGGAGGATGGAGAGTTTGAGACCAACATGATGGAATATAGTAAGACTTGCATTAAAAAAAAAAAACAAGCCGGGCGTGGTGGCGCACGCCTTTAATCCCAGCACTCGGGAGGCAGAGGTAGGAGGATCGCCATGAGTTCAAGGCCACCCTGAGATGACAGAGTTAATTCCAGGTCAGCCTGGACCAGAGTGAGACCCTACCTCGGAAAAGCAAAAAAAAAAAAAACAAAAAAAAACAAAAAACAGGACTGGAGATATGGCTTAGCGGTTAAGCGCTTGCCTATGAAGCCTAAGGACACCGGTTCGAGGCTCTATTCACCAGGACCCACGTTAGGCAGATGCACAAGGCTCACTCATCTGAAGTTCTTTGCAGTGCCTAGAAGCCCTGGTGCGCCCATTCTCTCTCTCTGCCTCTTTCTCTCTGTCACTCTCAATAATAAAACACACAAAATAAAAATAAAAAAATAAAAAAATGGGGGGGGGGGAGATGCCTTAGTGGATAAGGCATTTGCCTGCAAAGCCAAAGGACCCTGGCTTGATTTCCCAGGACCTATATAAACCAGATGCACAATGTGGTACATGCATCTGGAGTTCATTTGCTGTGGCTAGAGACCTTGGCATACATACATTCTTTCTCTGCTTAAAAATAGATATATACATATTTTTAAAGTATGTCTAGCCAGGTATGGTGGCACATACTTTTAATCCCAGCACTTGGGAGAAAATAAAGTATGTCAAGTGATAATACAGGATCACAACTGATGAATTCTAGTCAACAAAAGTGTAAGGTTGAATGCCGGGCGTGGTGGCACATGCCTTTAATGCCAGCGCTTGGAAAGCAGAGGTAGGAGGATCACCATCAGTTCAAGGCCACCCTAAGACTACACAGTGAATTCCAGATCAGCCTGGGCTAGAGTGAGACCCTGCCTCAAAAAAAAAAAGTGTAAGATTGAAAGCCAGGCATGGTGGCCCACGCCTTTAATGCCAGCACTTGGAAGGCAGAGGTAGGAGGATCACCATGAGTTCAAGGCTACCCTAAGACTACATAGTGAATTCCAGATCAGCCTAGGCTAGAGAAAGAGACCCTTCCTTGAAAAAAAAAAAAAAAGTGTAAGATTGAGAAGAAAATGGTTTCTAAGACTCAAGATGCTTTAGGCAACTACATTGGATCCTAATGCAAAGTATGGAAAATTTTACAGGATACCTGGGCAAAATGAATTCATACTGGCCGTGAGTTGATCATCATTCAAGTTGGGGTGTAAAGATGGCTCAGTGGTCAAAAGTGCTTAACTTGCTTGCAAAGCCTGCTGGCTGGGATTCAATTCCAAAGCCACCCACATAATCCGACTTGTTTACATTGCTAAATGGTGTGTACCTACACCCACATGCATATGCATATACACACACACAAAACTGTTTAAGTTGGGTGATGGAATGTGGGGTTTGTTATCTATTCTACTGGTTAGGTCTGAAGGTTTTATTTTTTATTTTTTGGCTTTTCAAGGTAGAGTCTTGCTTTAGCCCAGAGTGACCTGGAATTCTATGCAGTCTGAGTCTACACATACTCCACACATGTACACAGTTTAAAAAAAAAAAAAAAGAAGGTTGAAACCAAACAAGGTATTATAAATGGTGAGGATAAAATTGCTCTTTATCTGTCCTAATATACCTGCAGGATATATGAGACTTTTCTTCAGGGACTCTTGAGGGGTGAAAGTATCTACTAAAGGAATTTGATAAGATGCATGAAGAAAACAAAATCTTCCTTATGGCCATTAATGAACCAGGATTCAGGCACCCTGGCTAACCGAGCAAAGGACATAACTAGGAAGTGAGTTTTTCAGGATGGCTGTAGGACCAAATACAAACCTTATTCAATTAGTGCTAATTCAGAAAACAAACAAACAAACTGCCTCCCACACTTAATCGGTGGAGGCAATAGGATTCTGAATTCACAACCAGCTGGCCCTTCACAAAACAGCAGGGAGTGGGACACAGGCCTGAAATCCCAGCACTTGGGAGGCAGAGGCAGTAAGATTGTCAGAAGTTCAAGACCAGCCTGGTCTACACAAAGTGATTTCCTGTCCAGCCAATGCTACAAAAGACCTGTCACACCACACAAGAACACCTACAACAAACAAAACAAAAACCTGCCTTAGAGTGAGTTAGGGAAAGACTTCACCGGGAACATAGGCCAGGTGGGACTGCATTCCCTTGATAGTTGTTTTCCTTAGGGGAGCAGGAGACCTGGACCTACACCCACGAGGCTTGCAGGGTCCAAAGCAGAATACAAGAGCCTTTAATCCCAGCACTTGGGAGGCAGAGGCGGGAGGACTGCTATGAGTTCAATGCCAACCTGAGACTACATAGTGAATTCCAGGACATCCTGGGCCAGTGTGAGACCTTACCTCAGAAAACCAAAATAAATAAATAAGGGAGTGGGCTGGAGATATGGCTTAAGGTGGTTAAGGTGCTTGCCTGCAAAGCCAAAGGACCTAGGTTCCATTCCCCAGAATCCATGTAGGCCAGATGTACAAGGTGGCACATGCGTCTGGAGTTCGTTTGCAGTGGCTGGAGGCCCTGGCACACCCATTCTCTTTTTCAAATAAATGAACAAAGTTTGTTGTTGTTTTTTTTAAGAGCCTTGAAAGCATTCAGAATACAAAATTTGACTCAAAAAGGGCAGTATACAGTTTCCGTATCAACACTTAGCCAACAACTCCATTCTACAGAGTTTATTGGATTTTTCACTGGATGAAGTCACACGTGTACAAAACAAAGCTCACACTATCCCACAGCAGAAGGGAATGAGGGCTGGGGATCCATTACTGGCCTCTGGGGGAACTCCAAGGTGAGGGGCAGTCAACCCTTTCACTCCAGAAGTATGGCCACAGGGGTGGAGAGGAGCAAGGCCCATCTGGGTTTGGTCACAAAATACAGAGGCTGGCCCTAGGTCAGAACAGATGGAAGAGCAAAAGCCCTCAAAACCACCCTGCCCAGGAAGCCTAGGGTGGGGACTGCTTCACCAGTCCCACTGTCATGTGGTTGGTCCAGACCTAGACTTGGGCTGATGCAAAGGGAAGGCAGCAAAGCAGAGGGAGGAGACACTGATGTGTGGTGGCAGCTGGACCTGTGGAAAGGGGGAACTGGCAGGTGGGTTAGCTGCCACTAGGCAACTAGCAGCGGGTTTCATAAATGCCACTGCGGCCAATGTAGCGCACCCATTTGATGACATCGTGGTCACTGTAGTTCAGCTTCGGTTCAAACACCTTCAGGTAGCGCACCTTGAGGCCAGAAGGTGCAAATGGCACCTGGATGGGAGACAGATGAAGTTAGCAATGTGGCCATCCTCTCACAGCTGCTCTCCCCTGGCAAGTTCCATAGTTCAGCCCCACCTTATGTACTACAGATGTTTTTGAATGGTTGGGGTCCTGAAAGCAACTGGGGGAAGCTGGGGTGGTGGGAAGCCCTCTAAGAGGAAAGCTTATCCGAGAGTAGCAATTATCTTCGGTTTAAAGTCAGGCCCCACTTGTGATAATTTGAACCAATTCCTTTAATTATCAGGATTCAGCAACCCGAGGACTGACTTAGAACATTCTGATCCTTCTCAATATTACGGACTTGAAAAATAAAGTGGAGAAAATTATATGTCTGACAAGCACAAAGCAAAGTCAGCTCATTGTCTTGTCTGTAAGGAAACTTGCAATCTTGCCCAACATTCAAAGTCTCAATTTTTCTAAAGAATTGTTTTGTGACAAGCCAAGAGAGTCAAAGCTTTTTATCAGAGTAGACTTCAACTTCTATTAGGAGGCTTGAAGAGGAATGGACCTATAAATTCAAGACGTTTCCCCACTCCAAGCCGCCTTCTTCATCTAAGGCACAGAGACTGATCTCAAGGGCCCACCAGGGTGCTAGACCCTTCCTCGGCCATACCTCAAAGTTCATGGAAATGGGAGGTCGAGCCCATTTCTTCTTGTCATTGGTGGGCAGTAGCTCAATCTCTGCACTGATCTGCGATTCCTTCATGCCTGCCATGCGCTTGATCCTAGGAACATAGGGGTAAGGGGCAGCTATGCATGGGGTAGTTTGTAGGAGTTTCAAAGTCAGGGCTTTCCATTTCAGGGTAGGGGGCAGGAGAAGGGAGGGAGGGAGGAGGGGAGAGAGAGACAGAACACCTAGGAGCTTGTGGAAGGTGCCAGGACGAGGAAAAATGGTCAGGACCCGATAACTATTTGCTTTTACTCCTTTAGTAATTGGGGTTGTAGTTTCTGCTTAGACAGATGGTAAATATCCCTTACCCTGACCGTCTGCTTTAGACATACCACAAGACCAAGTGGGAAATGCTGAAGCCTCTTGGGAACATGAGCACATATATGAGCTCAAGTGCAGGTGTGCGAACATATACAAGTGTGGGGATCAGCAACACAAGCACAAGCTCCTAGAGAAGCAGGTACACTTTTCACACCCACAACCCACATGAGAGGACAGAGGTACACTATGGCATCTTGGGCCTCTCAAAGACTCACTTCCACACAATGGCGTTCTCGCTGGCCTTGTATTTGGCTTTCCCCTTCATGCAGATCACCTGCACCCCACTCGTGTTCAGTGGGGTTGGGATCCTCACCTAGAAGTGATATACCAATCAGAACTTGGTCAAGCCCTAACAGCAACCTTCCTCATTCCTCAACATGTTTTCCTCCTTAGCTCCCTTGTTCTCACCTCAATCTTCTGGGCTAGGAGTGAGGGCTTGAAATTGGACTTGATGACCACCTTGACCTCCAGTTTGGTGCGCCCCACTTCCCTCACCAGTGGGATCACCCGGAAAGGGAGGATGATGTCCTTGGTGGTGCGATACCTTGGGAGGTGGAGACCAAGGTTGGCACAACAGGCTCTGTCCCCTTGCCCGTCCCCCAGCAGCAGCCCTGCCTCTTCACAGCCCCTGGCACCTCATGAGTTCAAACTCGCCATCTGGTGGAATGAAACTGATGCTGCGCTCAGAGTCAAACTTGCTGAGCCGCACACACTGGTGGAAGGTGCAGTCATCAATGGCAATTGATTGCTTCCCACTGCAAACAGAACCAGGAGAGCGTCATGTTGATACAGGAGGAAGGGCAGTTGTCAGGCTGGAAGACCACCTACCCCACACTGGCCCCATAGGCTCTGGAAAGCTGCCAAAATTCAGCTTTCTTTCCTTTTCTCAGTTGTGTTTTTTTGTTGTTGTTTGTTTTTGTTTTTTGGGATATAGAGTCTCACTCTAGTTCAGGCTGACCTGAAATTCACTATGCAGTCTCAAGCTGGCCTCGAACTCATCGTGATCCTCCTACCTCTGCCTCCCGAGTGCTGGGACTAAAGGCGTGTGCCACCACGCCCAGCCCCTTTTTTTTTTTTTTATTTCTGCTGTACAACCTTTCAAATTTTTAAAAATATATTTGTTTATTTGAGAGAGAGAAGGAAGCAGAGAGAGAACAGGCACACCAGGGGCTCCAGCCACTGCAAATGAACTCCAGATACATGCGCCCCCTTGTGCATCTGGCTTACATGGGTCCTGGAGAGTTGAACCAGGATCCTTTGGCTTTGCAGGTTTCTTAACCCCTAAGCTATCTCTCTAGCCCCCTTTTTTCAGTTTTTGAGAGACAGGGTCTTACTATGTAGCTCTGGCTGGCTTGGAAGTCACTGTATAAACCACACTGGCCTCAAGTTTGTGGCACTGTTTTTTAATAAAGAATAATATCTGCAGCCAGGCGTGGTGGTGCACACCTTTAATACTAACACTCAGGATGAGGCAGAGGTAGGAGGATAACCGTGAGTTCGAGGCCACTCTGAGAATATAGAGTGAATTCCAGGTCAGCCTGGGCTAGAGTAAGACCCTACTTCGAAAAACAAGCAAACAAAAAACACAAAACAAATGGAATTTGTGGTTCATCAGGCCTTACTGAACACTAGGCCTGCCCTCTTTCCCTCCAGGTTCCCTGATTCAAGTACCTTTTTCCTGTTTCATCAGCTGTGCCTTTGCCCTGCTTTTCAATGACGATCTTGTCATTCATCCCAAACTTGCACTCAGGCATGCCACTCAGGTAACTCTTCATTACGACCCGGCCTGACACATGGGCACTCAGCACCTGCCCTGGTAGGAGAACAGATAAACAGGGAGCAGCTGAGTCAAGTAGGCAGGCCCAAGATCCTACTGTGGCTCCCTTCCATTATGAGAAGGCCCTTACCCTGTGGGGACATTAGCAGGTTTACACTCTCCAGAACATCCAGAAAGAGCTCATTCCGGCGATACTTGATGCCTTCCCGCCGCCAGCCAATCTGCCCCGTCACCTGGCTGGTGATCTGAGACTGCTCTTCTTTTGTCTACAGGGAATAAAGACAAACAGCCAATGGTCTCACTCCTCTTCCCTTTCTATCACTCTCTTTTCATATGCCAACCTCACCATGCAACCCACCCTCCTCTACAAGCCCTACAGGGCACAGCTTATAGGAATGGAGCAAAGCCAGGTAGAAGCTGAAGGAACAACTTACCTGATGCTGAGGCCAGCAGGGTTCCATCAGGAAACAGCCGGGGTGGGGAGCAGAAAAAGAGGAAAATGTCATGAGGCTTGGATCCAAGAGGACAGCCTACATGCTCTTCTCCTGAGGAACAGCAGGCTTCCAAAGAAGCCCACACTTCCTGCTCTACTGCAGAAGAAACCATTTGAGCTGCATTCCTGGTAACAGAGATGCTGAATTGGCTGCTCCTTGAGTGGGAGGGCCATCTAGGGCAAAACAGGCCTGCAGCCATAGCAGGAGGCTCAGGCCAGGACTTCCTGTTATGGGCAGGCTCATGAATCAGCTTGGGCAAGGCTGGGGACCAGCAGGGGTAAAGCAAAGTTGGGTTCCAACCCACCAGGTACAATACAAGTACCTGACTCTTGATGCCCTGCTGAGTAATGAAAGTCTTCAATGCGCCTGTCTCTGAGTTCTGTGGGTAGCCAAAGTCCAAGATCTCTGCAAAAGGAAGGGAATTATCAGCACTTAGATAAAACCAAAGACGCCTTCATTCTAGTCCTTCCTTTAGCCTGTTCCCAAAGCCTGTGCAGGATTACTTGCAACAAGGACTTCCAGCTTTGCAGCATTTGGTCTTTGATTTGTTCTTCATAATAAAGTTTTATTCTTTTTTTTTTTTTTTTTAAAAAACTTATTTGAGAGACAGGGAGGAAGGGGAAGATAAAGATAGTGAGAATGGGCACACCAAGGCCTCTAGCCACTGCACACAAACTCCAGATGCAAATGCCACCTTGTGCATCTGGCTTAGGTGGCTCCTAGGGAACCGATCCTGGGTCTTTAGGCTTCACAGGCAAGTGCTTGAACCACTAAGCCATCTCTCTAGCCCAGGTTTTATTCTTTTTAAACAAATCACAGGGGAAAATCACATAGTCAATAGGTGAGAGGTTAAGATGCCCTGAGGTCTCATTTTCTCTAGAAAACAAATGCTGATAAGGGAAGAAATCACTATTACACAATGAAAGGAGTAAGATAAGAATACATCCCAAGGTACCTCTAAGATTTCTCCCTCTCCCAGGCTCTGAAGTACTTGTTGAGACAGAAAGCTGGGAAGACAGTCAGTGAGCTAAGGCCCAACCCAAATGACAAACATGACAAGAATATAGGAAGCTCAGCCATCCAACTCTATAGCCAGGTTCTTATCCCAGGAAGGACCAAAAACTTGCTGACCCCCACCTGCTGGCCTATTTCTCTGTTCCACTTCAAAGCAACCATTTGGTCTGGGTTTGAACTGGTCATCTTAAAAACATAGTGATCATAACCCAAGAGACCGGATACATAGGAAACAGTTTGAGAGTTTGCTGAAACCTCGGACCTACTCTGGCCTTCAGGCCCCACCCAATTAGGCTAAGCCCCACCAAAGCCAACAGTCCCGCCTGTCTTACCATCCAGCAGCTCATATATGAGCACAAAATTGTTCTTGATGTTTTCCTCGCTGATCTTGCCAAAATAAGCGGCCATTACATCACACATCTTATAGAGGAATTCGAAGACCATGGCAGCATTGACATTTTGCTTCGTGACAGCTGCCAGCCAGATGTTGGACCGCTTAACATGGAAGAAACTGGTACGAGCGATGTTTGTGACAGGGCTGCGCACCTGCTGCCGTGCATGAATAACATTGACCCGGAAGGCATCCACTGCATTCCTCCTAGGGGAAGAGGATGCATGGAGGCTGCTTAGCACCCAGCCAAACCTCACCCCACCCTCCACATTGCTGACTTCAGACTCGTACTCAAAAGTCAAGGCCTACCCACAGGGTAGTTCCCATCTTACGGCTCCCAGTGGAGACATGGGAGGAGAGCCTGCACTGGGTTAGTATCTGAAGGCCATGAGAAACAGGGAAGTCAAGTGGCAATGATGGGAGGGTAGCTATAACTTCAACAACTTGACTCCCAGGCCTGGCCCCAACTTCCAGTTATACACTAACTGCTACCTCTCCAGCTTCCCAGTAAATTCCAGGCCCTACAAAGAAAGAGACCACTAGTGAGCCCATGGGTGGGGAAGCTGAACAAAACCAGTGTAACCTCACAGAAGGATCTAATCTACAGGGTGAGAAGTACCAAGGGGCAATGGAGCTGCCACTTATTCTTGCCCAGGATCTAACCCCAGGGCAAGTTCAGATGACAAGGGTGAAGGAAAACAATGAAGGCAGGGCCCTCCCACCCGCCTGTACCTGGGCGGCAGCTTGACAGGCTGCTTACCGATTGCTACAGCAGCCAATGAGATGGGATGAGAGAAATGACGCCAGCAAGAGGAGGAGAGTGACAGCAAGGAGAGAGTGGGTTAGACACACAACATACCAGGGAGGGCAGCAAACACAAGATGGAAGCAGAAGTGCAACAAAAGCATGCAAGGTGTCATATGACCCAGCCTTGGCTTAACCAGAGTCACCAAGGTGGGAGAGGCACAAGAGGGCAGAGCCCAGGCCAGGCACTGCCACAAGTCTGGCTCAGCCTCACCACCAATCAAGGGACAAACAGCCTCAAAGACAAAGCCAAGCTAGCCCATCAGCCAGGGAGCCAAGGAGGTAGGGATCCCACAGCAGTCCCATTCTGTGACAACTGATCTCAACTTCTTGGAGGAAGAAAAATAGGATAGTAGGAACCAGAGGGGCCTAACCTCATTAAAGCAGCTGAGGCTAGTACAGGCATCTCCGGAAAGAAATATGGCATGCATGGCGAGGCAGAGTAAGAAGTAAGGCTGTAACTTCTTGTTCAAGTCTGAGGGAGGGTCGCGAGGACATGGAGCTGTTCAGGTCTACCTACTCAGATGGCCCACAGAGTACATCAAGCTTGCTCACAACCTCTCCTCCAGGGAAAGGCCCAGAGGAACTGAAATCAGCTGAGTCAGCAGCCTAGAAAGGCTTTCAAGGGAGTCTAGGAAAGGCTTTCAACTTAAGAAGGGTTTTGAGAGCAAGAGTTAGGTAGATTAGTACCCATAGCCTGGCACTAACCCCACCCACTGGAGAAAGAGCTTCCTCCTGAAAGAACCAACCTACCCTGTAAAAGCACTCATTTCCAGCAACCAGGTCTGTAACTAAGAGACACAGGAGGTAGGAAGGGCAGCATTTTCTAAAGCTGTGACAGGCCATCATTCCGCAGGTCCCAGCCTGGCTGTCAGGACAGTGCCACCAGTCCTAATGGGAGCCAGGCTATTCTGCATGCTGGGTCTGAGGGGCTTGGGGGCCGGTGTGAAGGCACAGCTGACTCAGCCAGGGGAGACTCACCCGATGTCATCTCTGTAGACCCGGGAGATGAGCACCTCCCCTTTGTGATTATAGATGAATAAGCCTCCAATCATGGCGGCAGCTCAGTCTCTGTAGCCCATCGCTCTGAGAACAGACCTAGGACAGGTGGGGGCAGGGTAAGAGAAGTCTTCAGAACCCCAGCCAAGATCCCCAGTGGGGCTGTGCGGAGGTCACTGGCTCAGCTTTTTTCCTGACTCAGTCCTCTAGCAAGTGACCCTGCACCCTTCCCAGGCAGGCCCCTCCCCCTCAGCAAGGCTCCAGTTCCTGTTTATCCCATACTGGATGGGAGAAAGAAACAGAACCCCTTAGGTCCAGAATTCTAAAGCCACTCTGACCCTCCCTTTTCTGGGGCTGAGCCAGAATAACCCCCCATCCTCTCTTCACAGCCCTTTCCAGGGCAGACTCTGGCTGAGCCTCCAAACAGTGAGTCACTGAGGCCTGCCTGCGGCTGCAGGAATGGCGCTAGGAATTACTCCAGCTGGCTCAGGCCTGGAGCCCCCAGGCACAACCTCTTAGAGCCCTGTTTCTCAGGCACCACCACCCTAAACTTCCAGAAGTCTACACATTCCAGGCAAGGGTGTGCAGTGTGTCCTAGGGGAGACAAGGGAGGCCTTGGGGCCCAGCATGGCTCTAAGAATGTGGCCTAAGCAGGCACATCTCTCTCAGGCAGGTAGAGAAGCAAGCAAGAAGCAAAGGGAACAGGCACCAGCACTGGGAAGCTACACTTCAATGACCCAAGCTGCTTATTACAGTTACCTCTAACCACCCTGCCCCTTTCAGAGTTCCAGAGCACAATGAAAATGAAGAGCGCGTGCAGATTTATAAAATTAACAGGTCAAAACTGTGACCCCCACCCCCAGACCCACCAAAGAACTCAATTCTGATCTGTGTGTTCATAAGCAACGGGCAGGGATGTCGGAATACCTGAATTATCTTTAAGTATCTGGGTCAAACTAATTGAGACTGTTTGAGAAAAGGGGTTAATTTGGTTCTAGATTTCCTGGATAGGCCCAGGTATTAATTTCCCAGGGTAAGTCTAGCAGACGTCCCCAAACTGGAAAATAAAGCCTTCCTGTGTCTTTCACTGTCACACGGACCGGTGACAAATCTCTCAAGGTAGTGGACACAGTCTATCTCTCAGTTCTCAAGAAACTGGGAGAAAATGCAAAATGGAGATGGAGTCTTGGGCAAAGGACCAAGTCCACGGGTATCAAATCAAGTCGTGGGTAGCTCAGGCACGAGAACCAGAGGTTGGATTCTGAACTGGAATGGAGTAGTGACGGACTGGCAATAATTACCAGGATTATATTCAGATGATCCCATAGCCTCAAAAACTGCGGGTGGCAAAGGGGGGGGGTTCCCTAAAGGAAAGCCACTATCTATGGCAAAGGTCAAAGTTTTGAGAAAGGAAAACCAGCAGAGATTGACGGGGGGGGAGGGGAAAAGTGAGGGACAAGGTCTACTCTATGGTCATGAGGGATTGGTGCGTTTTTCTCAGGCGGGGATCTGGGGAGACATCGCTGGCGAAGAGTTGGTACCATGGGGTGCGGGAGACTGTCACAGGTCTGAGGAAGAAGAGGCGTGGGGTGAAGTGGAGGGCGGGGATACCGCACGGTGCGAAGCCTGTCACCGTCCAAGGAAGCGGCATACGGGGATGTCACTGTCTCGGAGGATGGGGGTGGGGGATTTGTTCTTGAGCAGAGCGGGAAGAGCCGAGGGCTGCGGGGGAGGGGGGAGTTGTCACGATTCTAGGGAAGGGGCGCCGCGCGGCGTCCCTGCTCCAGGATTCTGGCCGGCGGCTCGGACGGAGGGCGCCGCTCCGCGCCCGCACTGCAGCGCGCCCAGGGCGCCCCACGCCCGGTCGTCGGCTCCCTCCCTCCCGGGTCTGGAGGCTGGGCCACTCCCGGGTGTGGGCAGCTAGCTTCGCGCCCGGCGCAGTGCAGGCGAAGGCAAGGCTGAGCGGCGGCACAGGCGACCCGCGGCACCTTCTCCGACCCCGTAAGGACCTCTAAAATCCAGACCCCCAGCTTACCTGGCGCCAGCGGCCCCCTCCTCGGCAGGCCTAGCCACTCTCGGAATCCCAAGATGTCCGCCCGCCCCCTGCTCGCCCGTCCGCGGCCTCGGCTTTCACTGCAGTGCCTCGGCCCCGCCCCGACCTCGGCTACGCCTGCGCGCGCGCTCCCGCCTCCCGCGCGGACTACAACTCCCAGCAGCCCCGCGAGCATCTGTCTGTCTGACAGCTCCCCGACTCCCCCCCCACGGCTCAGCGAAACTACAACTACCGGCTGTCTTCGAGACGTTGTCCGCGCCGGCCCTGATCGGAAAACACGTCCTCGCAAACACCGCCCCATTCATTCCATTTTCCTCGCCGAGCATTCCGGGAAGTGGAGTTTCTGCAATGCTCCCTGCCTCCCCACCCCCACCACAGCTCCTAGTTCGATGTTTTCCGAATGCTTCAGAGAATTAATGCTGCTTATTGAAATCAATAATTTGTCTCTGCTGTCCAAGGATTTATTCCCACGTTTCAATCACACACACTTGGCAGAAGTGAGCTAGTGCTGAATTTACTGCTGACACCTTGATTCTCCCAAGGTTTTCTGATGTTTGGTTCCAGCCATTAGACCTAATCAATGATTAAGATCCAGGGAGAAGGGTTGGGTGGGAGGCCACCCAGGGAGGCTGATTTTTGGCAGATACTACTTAGTGCTTTCCTCAGCTATACCTGTGACTGTGTGTGGTTTCTACTCACTGGCATTTTCTTAGAAAATGGCTACAGTTAGTTGGACATGAGACTCAAAGTCCCCGCTGACAAACAGAATTACTATTCACATCCAAGCGAAGAGGTGGAGGCAGAGCCAACACCTGAACACAGGCCTGCCTAGTTCTTGCGGAATCCGAAGAAAATCCACCGGCTCTTTGACTGTTTTGGTAGTGAGGAAGGGCAAGAAAGGAAAAAATCTGGTTGCTAAACTTACTGTCCCTAGCAACCTCCTTTCAGAAACATGGTTGTAGCAGAATGATGACCTGGCATTTCTCAAATCACAGTAGTCACATTATGATGTCTGTGAATGACCAAAGCCAAACATATCTAACACTTGAACGAGTATTCAAGGACAAATATATACACACATACACACACACACACAAATCCCCCCCCCCCCTTCCAGGCAGGGTCTTATCCTAGCCCAGGCAGACCTGGAATTCACTATGTAGTCTCAGGGTGGCCTCACCTCTGCCTCCTGAGTGCTGGGATTAAAGGCATGAGCCACCACCCCTGGCTCATTTCTACCTTTGAAAAGCTTTATCTTCCAAACCAACCCTATATACCTGCAAATTTGGGGTAAATTATAATAATAATGATAATAGATAATAATAATAATAGCTACCATTTATTGAGCACCTACTCTATTGTGTGCCAGGCACTATGCTAGGCACTTTTCGTACAATATCTAATTTTAAATCCTCACAACAACCCTGTGAGGTAGGTATTATTATCATTTTACATACAAGAGAACTGAGGCTCAGAGAGATTAAATAACTCTTATCACGTAACCAAAAGCAGAACTGGAATTCAAATGAAGACCAATCTGACTTCAAATCCCATGCTCTGGTAAATTAGAGGTAAAGGGAGAGAACAGCTAAATTCCAGAAAGATTGTTGAGTGTAAGGATGTGATATGCTAATAAGATACAGGAAAAAGGAACTTGAGCCCATAAATATGTCCAGCTGGTTGGCTTATGTAGATTGTGATGATGGTCACCAGGACAAGAATTCTAGGGGAACACATGTAGCTAGGGACATTCGATGAGCCCACAGGGACATGTCTGTGGAGATATGGAGTAACAAAAACACAGACCTAAAGACTGGGGGATGTCAAGGTTAGAGCTGTAAATTTTGGAATTGCCAGCGTATCAGCAGCAATTGAGGACATTAGAATGGATGACACCATTTGGGGAAAAGAGAAGAAAGAGAAATAGACCATGGGAGAATGGAGGCAGTGCCACCCCAGGCATGAGCACTGTGGAAGAAATCTCGAGATCAGGACAAGGCAGAGTCAGACAGGGAAATATGAAGCTTCCAGAAGACAAGCCAGACTGAGTCATACTTCCAACACAGCCCTTTGTTCACCAAAACCCTAGGAAATATTTGTTAAGTGGTTCAATGCCAAATGTGCTGATCTCAGTTTGCCAAAGACTCTTCATCTTTGGTTTTTTGTTTGTTTGTTTTTTGTTTTGTTTTGTGCTAGAGATTGAATTCAGTATCCCAAGCATGCTAGGCAAGCACTTTGCCACTGAGCTATATCCCCAGCTCAAATGTCATCTCACTCTTGACACCTTCACCCTGAAAATACAGAGCCTGCATGAGTCAGGAGAATTTATAGCAGAATTTTAAAGAGAAAGTTTTGATTTGTTTAAGGTGAAAAGTAAGGTAAAAAATAATAACTGGACCTCAAGAAGTCCCAGGAGTCCTTTTGCCCAATTTCAACTGATTTGTGGTTTCCTTTGTTTTGGGGTGTCACAATGAATATGAGCATAAATAAGGATACATAGGAGCTGGAAGGGAGTAGAGAATGACCTGTCAATCACCTAGAGAACCCAGCCTTCTGCTGAGCCCAGCCTGAGCCTCAATTTATGAGCTTTATCCAAGCACAAAGATGTTGGGAACATCTGTGGGAGACTGGAGGGCTATGAGGAAGGCAAGAGGAAGTCAGGGACCAGCCCACTACCTAGGAGAAGTCTTGGAGAGAGGGTCCAGCCCTCTGGGAAGGGACCAGCCCTGAGGCTTATGAGAACTTGCATAGGCACGTGTGTGGTGTGTGTGTGTGTGTGTGACAGACAGAGAGAGACAGAGAGAGAGAGAGAGAGAGAGAGAGAGAGGGAGGGGGAAAGGGAGGGGGGGAGGGAGGGAGACAGCGAGAGACAGAGAGAGGGCAGGGGAGAAAGAATACATTCTTTTACCCTCTCTGAAAAGAAAAGGGTCTGTCATGCATGGATGAAGCAGGACCCTCCCCAGAGGCCTAGTGACCTTGATGTATGGGTGTGGGGGCTGGACATCCTTGGGAAGCCCTGAGGGGCTGCTGAAGCAGGGTTCCTGGTCTCCTCAGAGGCTGGGCCTCCTTTGCTGGGGGCTCACAGAAAGTCAAACAGCCCGTAATTCTTGGCTGCTCCAGGCCCAGAGAAAATTGAGGGAGGAAAAAAAGAAAGAAATGTTTCAGGCCCAGAAGTGAGAGAGCAGCCTGCTGGTTAGTAGTGTTAGATGGGATCTGAAGGAACCAGCACACAGGGCAGGCAAGGGGCAGGGCGTCCAGCGGAGATGCTCCCTAGAAGCTACTAGCAGCTCAGGCACCTGAGGGGCCCTCTGGGTTTCTGACTGTGGCTTGGTACAGGCAGGAACAGATAGCAGAGATGCCTGTAGGGGACAGTTAGGAAGGACAGATGAAATGACTAGCTCTTTTGGTGTCAGTACTGTGGATTTGCACACATGCTTGAAGGGGTGGATAAAAGGGTAACTGAGGGAAAAACAAGGGCATAAGGTGAGCAGGGCTCCCAAGGACACCACTCCTAAATGTGAGGGTGGGCAGGGGGAGTAAGCACCAGCAAGTCCACAGCCAGGGACCTGAAGATCCTGGGAAACCCTGCGCAGCGGTTAGTGGGCAGGAAGATCAGCTAGGCCAGAGACAGGTTAGGGACTGCAGCCCGGATGAGTAGGTACACCTCGAACTCGCACTGCGCCTAGCGAGCAGTTAGCATGCCTGGATTTAGTTCCGTTTATTTCCCTTTCAGGTACCAAAGTAAAAAAAAAAAAAAAAAAAGACTGGTGGAGAGAGGGACGCAGCCGGCTGGGGTGGGGTGGGACGGCAGTGGGGGAGAGACCGGCTCACATCACATCCACAAAGAACTCACTGGGGTTTCCCATTGCCATGCGGAAGGACTGTCTGCTGGCCGTCAGTTCCGGGGGCACTGAGGCTAGGTCCCGGCCCGGAGGGGCTCCGGGGGGCCCCATGGCTGCAGGCGGCGGGGGCATCATCAGCATCGGGGGGCCGTAGAGAGGGGGCACCCCGGGAGGGCCGTAGCTCGGGTGCGTGTGGTGGCTGCGCAGGCTGCTGGTCAGCGAGTGGTGGCTGCGGTGGCTGTGCTCGCTGGCCGCTGGGCCCGAGCGCTCGCTGGCCGCCCGCTCGCGGCCCCGCAGGCTGCTGCGCGTGGTGTGGTCCGACTCGCTGCCGCTGCCACCCGACTTGGAGTCCCCGGCCTTCGGGTCCTTCTCCTTGCGCCGGTCACTGCCACTGCGGTTAGAGCCGCTGCTCCGACTGCCTACAGGAAGACCAAGCAAGGCCGCGATGGGGGTGAGTGGGCTGCCCCGGCCCCACCGCGGCTCCCTTCCCGGCCCCCTGCCTTACCTTCGCTGTGCTGGCTGCTGGCGCTGCCCCCTCCATAGCTGTACCCGAGCTCCGGGAAGCCCGGGTGGGGGTTGTAGGGGTGCGGAGGTGGTGGGTATTGGTAAGGGAATGCCATTGGCCACGGGGCGGCCCCGGGGTGCGGCAAGGGGGCCAGAGTGTCCTGGTCAGAGGCGCCGCTGGAGCCATCGTGGTCATGGAGAGACAGGTTGGCCATGTCTGTGAAAGGATGGCTCAGTGAGTTGGTCTTCTCTGTACCCCCACGAGAGCGGTCTCGCCCCCATCTAAGTTACACTACAGTAACAGTGGTAGTTTTGGACCAGCATGGGAGGCCCTGGCCCAAACCTTCTACTGACCCCCTTGGCCACTCCTCATAGTCCCACAGCTAATCCCCATATCCAACCTTGTTTCTTCCTTAGTAGGCTGGAAGAAGGAGCAAAACACTATTTTGGAGCTTATACCTGTAATCTCAACACTGAGGAGGCAGAGGTACTATGGGTGTGGGTTTGAGGAAAGCCGGGTGTGGTGGGAGGCAGAGCTAGGAGGATCGCCATGAATTTAAGGCCACCCTGAGACGACATAGTGAATCCCAGGTCAGCCTGGGCTAGAGTGAAACCCTACCTCGAAAAACCAAAAAAAACAAAAACAAATAAACAAACAAAAACCTATGAGGCATGGTGGCACACACATTTAATCTCAGCACTTGGGAGGCAGAGGGAGGAGGATCGCTGTGAGTTCGAGGCTACCGAGACTACATAGTGAATTCCGGAATGAGACTCTACCTTGAAAAACCAAAAGAAGAAAATAACTACAAACCTCAACTCTTTGCCACTTTCTCTTCTTTTTAAAATATTTTTATTTATTTGCAAGCAGAGAGCAAACTAGAAGACATACAAGGGAGAATGGGTCTGCCAGGACCTCCAGCTACTGCAAATAAACTCCAGATGCATGTACCACTTTGTGCATTTGGCTTATGTGGGTACTGGGGAATTGAACTTGTGCTGTTAAGACTGCAGGGAAGTGCCTTAACCACTGAGCCACCTCTGCAGCGCCTCTCTCTCTTCTGTTCAGAGGCTAGGAGTTGGAACGTGGAGGGCTGAATGAAGTGCTGAAGACTCCAGGTGCTGCTATGCAGTAGCCTGACTCACTATGTACCCTGAACAGCACTGTGTCTCCTGCAGAGACTGCCACAAGGTCATGAAGGCGGTATTCTTTCCTTTTCCAGGGGAGGAAAGTCAAATCCAAAGAGGCTGAATAAGCAGCATGAGGTCAGTCTAAACTGTAGGCAGAACAGAAGCTGCGAGTTGCTTACACTTGCCTGAGTGCTCCAGGTGAGGTCATTAGTTAGGAGCCAGAAGTTGTTTGGGAAAGCTTATGTGAAATTGCACTTGGGAGGCAGTGCTTCTAGAAGGATCTCCATGAGTTCAAGGCCAGCCTGGAACTACATAGTGAATTCCAGGTGCCTGGGCTAGGGTGAGACCTTACCTCCTCACAAAGCCAAGAAACAAACAAAAAACTTCAGAGTGCACTGGCCACAGGAGGAACAAGCCTGTAATTCTAAGACTCAGGAAGCAAGAGGATGGTCGTCAAGGGCATCATGTAGACTACATAGTGAGACCATGTCACAAAAAAAAAAAAAAAAAGTCCAGAATGAGACATGGTGGTACATAACCCCCCTTGGTAAGTGTGTATTTCCCAGCACTTGGGAAGCTAAGGCAGGAATATGGAGAGTTCAAGGCCAGCCCTGACTATGGAGTATGGAGTGGGGGTGTGGGGGCGGGGAGGCAGAATGAACATTCGGTCTTTCATAGTCCCCTTATGAAAATCCCTTGCCCTGATCACATTGCCTAGTGCTGCTGTAGCGGGTGGGAAGGGCCAGAAAGAACAACCCGAGTGTTTCCTATGTGCCCTGTGTACATCCAGGCCAGACACAAACTCACTCTGCCAACATTATTTTATTTCATGGCTATTCACCAACTGCTCCAAAATGTGTACTCCCTAAAGGCAAGGCTGTCCCTACCACTGCTTGAACTGCCTTGAAGGAAAAACAAGAGGTTCATCACTTGCCTGAGACACCCTTTGCTCACAGGAATAGAAACTCAGAGATCTGTGAATGCCTTAGAGACTACCTGCCCCACTAGGAAAAAACCCTTCTACTAGTCCTCCAGCCCAGCCTTGCAGGGAGAAGCTTGGGGATAGGTCTGGGTAGCCTGTGGAGGTTGCCAGACAAACCACCAACCTGTCTACAAGCCAGCAGTAGCATGCAGGTGGAAGAAAAGCAGTGGCTTTTCTATATTGTATGTATTTCCTACATTCTATATTGGCTCACTCATACCTAAAGAGCTATTGATGACTGAGCCTGCAGGTGGAGAAACCAGGTAGGTCCAGGGAAGCAACATTTTTTTTTTTTTAAGCAAAGGCTTAAAAGCTTCAGGTGTGGGATGGAGAAATGGCTTAGCGGTTAAACGCTTGCCTGTGAAGCCTAAGGACCCCGGTTCAAGGCTCGGTTCTCCAGGACCCACGTTAGCCAGATGTACAAGGGGGCGCACGCGTCTGGAGTTCGTTTTCAGTGGCTGGCGCCCACTCTCTCTCTCTCTTTCTCTCTCTGTTGCTCTCAAATAAATAAAAATGAAAGAAAAAAAAAAAAAAGCTTTAGGTGTTCATAGAGGTCAGAGCCAGGACTGACTTCTGCTAATGATGATAATAAAAGCCAAATTCAGCGAGTCTGACAAGCTATTGAGGGAAGATATGCTTTAATTACTAATACTAGAAACTGAGGAAAAAAAAAAGTGTGTATCTTAAGTGTTGGGGAGATGGCTCAGCAGTTAAAAGTGCTTGTTTATAAAAGCCTGCTTGCTGGCCCAGGTTTAATTCCCCAGTACCTATGTAAAGCAAGATGCAAAAGTAGCACATGCCACATGCATCTGGAGTTCATTTACATCTTCAAGAGGCTCTGGTGCTTTCTCTCTCCCACTCTCTCTCTTCTTGCAAATAAGTATTTTTAAAAGGGGCATTTAGGCCAGGCGTGGTGGCATACACCTTTAATTCCAGCATTCAGGAGGCTGAGGTAGGAGAATCACTGTGAATTTGAGAGGATAGCCATAGACAACATAATGAATTCCAGATCAACCTGGGCTAGACCAAGACCCTACCTCAAAAAAAGAGGAGGGGGGGGATATCTTAAAATCAAATATATAAATAGTGGGCACTTTTTTTTGAGGCAGGGTCTCAGTCTAGCCCAGGCTGTCTTAAAAGGCAAAAGGAGAGGGCTGCCATCCTGAAACTGTCTTCTGGCCTCCACACGTATGCCATGGTACGTACACACACACACACACACACACACACACACACACACGACTGTACAGGGGGAAAAAGGGCCAGGCATTGTGGTACATGCTTTTAGTTCCAGCTCTAGGGAGGCTGGGAGGCTGAGGTAGGAGCATTGCTGTGAGTTTGAAGCTAGCCTGGGGCTACAGAGTGAGTTCCATGTCAGCCTGGGTTAGAGTGAGACCCTGCCTCAAAAAAGTAAATGAATATAATAAAAGGGTTAACCCTTGTAAGGCAGTGGCATCAGTAGGCTGAGAGAAGGCTCCTTAGTGGTTGCTGGGGATGAGTCTCAGATTTCATTATAAGTGCTGTTGTCTCTTCTGAGGACAGTATCCATAGCTTAAGAAAGGAGGGGGAAAGTCTATATTCTCAAGATCAAGTCTAAACTCCTTGGTATAGCTTGCATATATATCTCTGGATAGCTTCGGATAGCTTTTCCAGCTTTATTCTACTGCACAGCTCACTCTGAGGTCTGAGAAGGATATGGAGTTCCTGACCAGACCTACATCTCTGCCCTGATGGAACCCGACTGCTTCATGGACATAGGCTAAGCACTGTTTAGCTTTGCTGAGGCAGTGTTTTTGGAGCATCACATACCCAGAGCAGCCCAGACAGTGGGAAGAGCAAGGGCTCTGGAATCAGAAGACCTGAATCCAAAGCCTAACTCCTTTGCATCTGAGACCTGGGGTAAACCATTTCACACTGATAAGACAGGAATTCTCCCCAACCTCCCTGGGAGTGGGGTTGGGGGTTATGATGACTGAGCAAGACAGTAAAATGACACTTTAGAAACCACTGGCACCATGCCAGGCTCAACAGGAAGATGTAGTGCCAGCGTAGACTGGGCTGTTGCCATCATAGGATTCTCAAGGTTTAGGCCCGGACCCAGCTCTGCTGTGCTCATCCAGGTTTCCTAGAGTCTGCTACTACACCCCTGAGTACCTCCCCACCCCCAGCCAGGAGACAAGAGTGGGGAGTGCTGGATGTGGAAGCACACTCCTGTAACCCCAGCCTTCAGGAGACTGAAGCAGGAGGCCTGCTGCAAGTTCAAGGTCAGCCTGGGCTACACAGTACTAGTCCAGTTCAACCTGCACAGCAAGACCCTATTGCTGAAGGAGTGAGGGGAAAGGGATGGGGGAAGACACGTACTGCCACAGAGGTCACCAAAGATGTAGTAGCACTGCTCAGAGAAGGTGATCTTGTTGACAGTGTGGCGGATGAAGCCGGCTTTCAGCAGGTTGCTGGCATACTTGCGGGCCTCCCGCCGGTCAGTGAAGCCTTCCACATTGTGGTATAGCCAGTCCACCACATCTGAGCCTAGGGATAAGGCTATCAGTTGATTTGGGTTCTCCTGGCCTCACAGGAGCTCTGGGGCCAGGGCTAGTTCCCATGCAACAGCGTAGCCCATGGAAGTTTTTAGGTCCTCCCACTCTTAGCCTACCACACCCCAGGACTCTCATTCCGTCCTTCACCCCATCACAGGGCTCTCACCGATGAATGCATTGGGAATGGTAATCTTGAGCCACATGCGGTCTCGAACCTCCAAGCCTGATTCAGGGGAGGCCATGGCTTTTACAATGGCAGCCATGTCACTGTGGATGGACAAGTGGAAGTCATCTAGGCCTGGGAGTGAGAGACAGAATAGTGAGGCACATAGGGACTCTGGAGTTAGACAGATCATGAGTTTGTATTCCAGCTCTACCAATGCTGAAAAAAAACCTGATTTCCAGGACACTAAGTTTCCCCTTCCATATAAATGGGGATTTTAAAGTTTACATAATATTTGAAGGATAGTTCAATGATTTTATGAAGTTGCTGAGCAGTGTAGACATGCATGTTACAACAGTAAAAATGACAGCCATATATTGAATACTGCAGACCAAGATAAAACTCCACTTAAACCTCATTAGGCCCACATGAGTTTAGGGAAGTATATATTGGTAATTCCATTTTATTTTATATTTACTTATTTATTTTGAGGTAGGGTCTCACTGTAAGCCAGGCTGCACTCTGTAGCCCTCAGAGTGGCTTTGAACTCACAGTGATCCTCCTACCTCAGCTTCCCAGTGCTAGGATTAAAGGCATAGCGCCACCATGCCTGGCTTTGGACTTCCCATTTTTTGAGAGAAAAATGAGGCTCATTGTGTGCTTAATATAGGTTCAGCAGAAAACACTGTGTAGTAAGGATCTAACTGCTTGTTGGGGGGAAGGGTGCAGTTTGAGATAGTCCCCTCTGAGGTTCTCCTTGATGCACAGATGAGTCCAAATCACTCTCTCCCTCCCAAAGCCATCTGCTGAGCCCAAGCAATAGGCTTGGGTACTCACGCTCTGTGTCGGGGATGGAGCTGGTAATAGAGGAGCTGGTGGAGGTGATGGTGCTCAAGGAGGGGCTCATGCCATAGGCAGGGAAGGTGCCCGTCATGGCTGCGGTGTGAGAGACCCAGGCTGCAGGGTCAATGGGCCGGATGGGTTCACCTGCAGGAAAGATGAGGGAGGAGACATGGGCTACCTACTCTGACTATTGCTTTGCTTATTAGGTAGGTGTGAAGTTCAAGACAAAATTTAGGAAAGGAGGGAAAGATTTCATGTACACCAATACTAGCTTTAGGGACAAGTCTCTCCACTACTTACTCCTGGGCAATGTGAAGCAACCACGTGGACTTGGGTCCCAGCATTTGGCTACAGTTAGGGTGATGGGCCTGAAAACAACGGTGTTCTAGTGAAGACATGATGCATGGAGGCCAGACAATGCTCCTTGCCTGATAGCCAGAAATGCCTGCCCCCTCCTCCCCAACATCCCATTCCATCCGTACCCCGGCTTGTGCACAATCTCCCGCAGTACTCGTACTGCATCGTCATTACTCATGTTCTCAAAGTTGATCTCGTTTACCTGAGAAAGAAGACCAGGAGTGAGATCACACACTGTGTTAGGGAGAGGGGTAGAGGAGTTGGGATTGAGGGGGAGGAAGTCTTCCTCCAGATGGTCGGGACTTCTCCCACTCCCCAGCCATATTACTGCCCAGGGAGGGCAACGATACCTGTAATAGCATATCTCCTGGCTCGATGCGTCCATCAGCCGCCACAGCCCCACCCTTCATGATGGAGCCGATGTAGATGCCACCATCACCACGCTCGTTGCTTTGGCCCACAATGGAGATGCCCAAGAAGTTATACTTTTCTACAGGGAGTAATTTAACACCTTAAGAGGGGCGAGGTTCCTACCCAAATCCCCCCCCCCCCCTTGTTAGCAAAGGGCAGAACAGGACATGGACTGACATTTCACTAACCCTAGCCTGCATACATTACTAGATAGTGTGTGCTTCACCATGCTCCCATTTCTCCTGTTGGCCATGAGGGACTCTTAGTCTCACTTTACAGAGCAAGCAAATGATTTAAGTGACTTTTCTTCTTTTCGTGTGTAGTTTTTCGAGGTAAGGTAGCTCTAGCCAAGGCTGACCTGGAATTCACCATAATCTCAGGGTGGCCTCGAACAAGGTAATCCTCCTACCTCTACCTCCTGGGTGCTGGGATTAAATGCATGTGCCATCAAGCCTGGCTTTAAATGACTTTTCTAAGCCAGTAAGTAGCAGGATTTAGATTCACATGTAAGTTCCCAAGTTATGCTCCTTTTGCTATATCCAGCTGTCCCCTAAAGAGTCAGGGGGCTGTGAACATGGCTCAGCAGTGAAAGGTACTTGCTTGTGCCAGGCATGGTGACACACACCTTTAATCCCAGCACTTGGGAGACCTCAGAGGTAGGACGATCACTGTGAGTTCGAGCCCACTCTGAGACTACATAGTGAATTCCAGGTCAGCCTGAGCTAGAGTGAGACCCTACCTCCTACCTCGGAAAAAAAAAAAAAAAGAACAAAAGTTGTATGAATGTCTGGTATTCGTTTGCAATGGCAAGAGGTACTGGTGCCTCCATACATACATACATGCAAATAAATAAGTAATATGTTTTTTCAAGGCAGAGTCTCAGTCTGATCTGAAAATCACTTTATATCCCTAGACGGCCTTGATTTCACAGGGATCCTCATATGTCAGCATCCCAAGTACTGGGATAAAAGGCATGTGCTAATTTAGACAGTAAAGAGGGAAGCCAGACGTGGTGGTGCACGACTTTAATCCCAGCACTTGGGAGACACAGGTAGGAGGGCCCTACCTCAGAAAAAAAAAAAAAGGGTAGAGGGGCTGAGGAGCTGGGGAGATGACTCAGCGGTTAAGTCATTTGCCTTCAAGGCCTAACAACCTAATTCAATTCCCCAGTAGCTACGTAAAGCCAGATGCACAAAGCGGTGCATGAATCTTAAGTTCATTTGCAGTGGCTAGAGGCCCTGGCACACCATTCTTCTCCCTCCCTCTCTCTCTGTGTTTGCAAATAAATAAATAAAAGAAAATTAAAAAAAAAAGTAAAGAACATTTTGAGAGGCAGAGGTACGAGGACTGCTGTGAGTTTGAGGCTACCCTGAGACTATATAGTAAATTCCAGGTTGGCTGGACTAGAGGAAGATCCTACCTCAAAAATAAATAAATAAATAACTATTAAAAAGTAAAGAGAAATCAGAGAGCAAGGACACAACAGCTAATGATGGGAAGGGCAAGAGGTCTTGGAACTCACTTCCTTCGGGAAGCCTTTCAGGATGGCATTTTCTGCTTCCACATGTCTCTGTGCTTATGTCACAGGCCTGGTCATTGGACAGTGGCTTGACCAAATTACCCATCAGTGCTAGGGATGGAACCCCAAGGCCTCGTGCTCCCACACTGAGCTCTACCCGAGGTAGAGCTTCCCAGAAGCCCTTACGTCTGCTGGCCTCTGACTTTCTGCCCGTGCGGACTCACCCATGTTGAGGGTGACCGTGATGATGTTGAGCGACATGGTGGAGTCCGTGATACTGCTGAAGGACGAGGACTGGAAGAGACAGTGGCCCTGAGCACCAGGTAGGTGTGCTGGGAACTCGCTACCCTCATCTGCTCCGTCCTGGGCACACCCTCACCCGCCAGGGCTGCGAACACTGCACCGCGGCCGCCGGCCCGCTTGGGGAGGCGGCACGACCCCAGGCTCCGTACCCGCTCGATCCGGGACACCTTCTGCTTCCGCCGCCGCCTTTTGTGTCTCCGCATGAGGCGCGAGGCGCTGCTCTGCTCCGTGGAGCTGCTGAACCTGCGGGGCCCACAGTCGTTCCCCACCAGGCTGGCCCAGCTCGGCCCGCGCGGCACTGCGGGGCCCAGGCCCCCCACTCGAGGACCAGGACCGCAGCCCTCCCGAGCGCGGCCCCCGCAGCGCCCGGCACCGCCCCCCAGCACCTGGGAAAGCCGAGCCCCACCTGCTGGTGGAGTCGTCCTCGTCCGAGTCGAAGAAGCTGGTGGTCTCCAGCTCGCTGCTCATGAGGGTGGACGAGCTGTCGTAGCCGCCGGGCTCGCGCCGCCGCTCTCCCTTCGCGGTGCCATTGAGCCGGATGGCTGCAAGGGAGGCGGGCAGCCGGGTCCACACAGGGCCAGGGCGGGGAGGGGGAGGGCAGGGGGCGGGCAGGGCGCTGCCTGGAAGCCGTGGGCAAGGCTGAGGGCCGGGGAAGACACACCATGCTCCGGGCCGTCTCTTGCGTCCCTCTGGCGCGGCCGCTCCCGCTGGGCAGATACCAAGGAGTCTGTCTCGGTGTCATTGTCCAAGTTCTCCTGACTGCCCCCACCGGCATGAGGGCTGCAGGGAAAGGATGACTTGGTAGGGGACAGAGCAGGCTGGGGGCTCCCTCCCCCAGCCCTGGGCTGATGTGAGGTGGCCCTCCCCCAGGGGCTCTCCCCACCCTCAGGTCACACTCACTGGAAGGATGGAGGTCTGGAGTCCCCAATGCCTCCAGTGCGCTCCATAGGTGGTGGCAGCTCTGGCGGGTTGTCAGCACAGAAGGGGGCTGTCTCTTGGTGAGAGCCCTCCGCTGACACCAGCTGATGAGAAAAGAACGAGTGGGTACTATGTCACAGGGGCACCAGGTGCCAGGGAAAGGGAGATGTTGGCCTCCAGCAGGGCACAAAAGCTTGGGGAGAATGAACCAAGAAAAAGAGATAAGATAGAGAGATGGCTTAGCAGTCGAAGCCAAATGACCCACGAAAGCCAGATGCACAAGGTGATGCATGCGTCTGGAGTTTGTTTACAGTGACTGAAGGCCCTGGCATGCCATTTCTTTCTTTCTTTCTGTCTGCCTTTCTTTCCCTCCCTCCCTCTTTCTATCTCTCAAATAAATAAAATAAAATTTTTTTTTAAAGATTAAAAAAGCCAGGCATGGTGGCACACACCTTTAATCCCAGCACTAGGGAGGCAGAGGTAGGAGGATCAAGGCCCCTCTGAGACTACAGAGTGAATTCCAGGTCAGCCTGGGCTAGAGTGAGACCCTACCTCGAAAAAACAAAACAGGAAAAAAAAAAGAAAAGAGATAGGGCTATGCAAGAACAGCTGCCCAGTTGTGTGTGGGAGAGACACTGGGAGGTATGGGTTGGTAAAGTGGAGAGAGGGCAGAAAAATAAAGGTTACTGCCACAGGTATAAGTTTCCAGTAGCTATCTAGATGGGCATAGGAGACCTTTTCTTCTACTTTTTTTTAAAAATTATTTATTTATTTATTTGAGAGCGACAGACACAGAGAGAAAGACAGATAGAGGGAGGGACACAGAATAGGCGCGTCAGGGCTTCCAGCCTCTGTAAACAAACTCCAGACGCGTGCACCCCCTTGTGCATCTGGCTAACGTGGGACCTGGGGAACTGAGCCTCGAACCGGGGTCCTTAGGCTTCACAGGCAAGCACTTAACCGCTAAGCCATCTCTCCAGCCCAAACTACTTTTTTTTTTTTTTTAATCCCCACGATGTTTCCATGTTTCCCCTTCCCACCATCCTCTGGCTTTTCATTAAAGGCTGAGAAACTTGGGGTAAAAAAGGAAGAGTCAGATGCGGGGGTACAAAGCCACCAACTTTAATGTCAGCTGTGCTGTTCCTCCCTCCAGCCCGCACAGGGACACAGCTCAGAGCGCCTTACCCAGGATACTACGCGGCCATTGAAGCAGGGTAGCTTGGCATTGTCATCGGAGATCTCCTCTTTCACCACCCTGTGGGGAAAGGGGGAGGTCTGAGAGAGCTCTCTGGTGAAGGAATGGAGGACCCTCACAATCCCAGTTGTCCTCCACCTGAAGCATGGAATCAAGCCACCAGCACAGGATTATTGAAATATGAGGAAGTGACTCAGGTAGCTCTTGAGCACCAACAGGGAGACAAGCCCTGTCTAGACTGGCTACCGTGCTGGTGCTGGAGAAGAGAGAAAAGAACGAATGGGTACGACGTCACGGGTGCTAGCGCTGGAGTATCCTCGGACGTCAGGTGATTACAATTTACAGCAGAGACTGCTGTCCCTGTGCCACTCCCCAGGAACTCCGGAGTGCTTTTCCAACCCCAATAAGACTTTTCTGGGATATACCTTTTTTTCCTTTCCTTCTGACCTCCAAGTTGGCAAAAGGCACTATCACTATTACTGTTCTTCCCTTCTCAGCTAAGAACCTGACATTGTTGTGGGAGGAGTGGGCAAAGAATTTAAGGAAATAGAAGGCAGAGGTAGGAGGATTGCTGTGAGATCAAGGCCAGCTGGGATTACAGAGTGAGTTCCAGGTCAGCCTGAGCTAGAGTAAAACCCTACCTTGGAAAACCAAAAAAAAAAAAAACAAAAAACAAAAAAAAAACAAAGTAGAAGGCATCTACAGAACATCTTCATATGCCAGTAGCTGACATGATGGTACCCACCTAAAGTCCAGCACTGGGAAAGATGAGGTAGGATAATGTGAGACTAGCCTACATTATAATGGAGACACAGTCTTTAAAAATAAAAATAGGGGGGCTTGCCGAGCAAGGTGGCGCATGCCTTTAATCCCAGCACTTGGTAGGCAGAGGTAGGAGGATCACCATGAGTTCGAGACCACCCTGAGACTACATAGTGAATTCCAGGTCAGCCTGGGCTAGAGTGAAACCCTACCTTGAAAAAAAAATAGGGGGGCTGGAGAGATGGCTTAGCAGTTAAGTGCGTGCCTGTAAAGCCTAAGGACCCCAGTTCGAGGCTCGATTCCCCAGGACCCATATAAGCCAGATACACAAGGTGGCGCATGTGTCTGGAGTTTGTTTGCAGTGGCTAGAGGTCCTGGTGTGCCCATTCTCTATCTGCCTGCCTCGTTCTCTCTCTGTTGCTCTCAAATAAATAAGTAAAAATAAACAACAAAAAATAATAATAAAAATAGGGCTGGAGAAGATGGTTTAGCAGTTAAGGCATTTGCCTGTAAAGCCAAAGGACCCCGGTTCAATTCCCTAGGACCCACATAAGCCAGATGCACAAGGAGGTACATGCATCTGGAGTTCATTTGCAGTGGCTAGAGGCCCTGGTGTGCCCATTCTCTCACTCTCTACCTCTTTTCTCTCTCTCAAATAGATAAATAAAATATATTAAAAATAAAGCCAGGCATGGTGGCACACACCTTTAATCCCAGCACTCGGGGAGGCAGAGGTAGGAAGATTGTCGTGAGTTTGAGGCCATCCTGAGGCTCCATAGTGAATTCCAGGTCAGCCTAGGCTAGAGTGAGACCCTACCTTGAAAAACAAAAACAAAACAAACATTTATATAAATAAATAAATAAATAAATAAAGTACTGGGTGTGGCGGCACATGTCTTTAATCCCAGCACTGGGAGGCAGAGGTAGGAGGATTGCTACGAGTTCCAGGCCACCCTGAGACTACATAGTGAATTCCAGGTCAGCCTGAGCTAGAGAAAGACCCTACCTTGACCCTACCAATAAATAAATAAATAAACAAATAAATAAAAATAAAGGGTCTGTTGAGATGGCTTAGCAGTTAAGGTGCTTGCCTGTGAAGCCTAAGGACCCAGGTTTGATTCCCCAGTACCCATATAAGCCAGATGCATAAGGTGGCATATGTGTCTACAGTTCATTTCAGTGGCTGGAGGTCCTGACATGCCAGTGTTCATTCTTCCTCACCCCTGCCAAATAAAATAAATAAAATAGGGCTGGAGAGATGGTGCTTGCCTGTGAAACCTAAGGATCCAGGTTTGATCCCCCCCGGAACCAAGTAAGCCAGCTGCAAAAGGTGTCACATGGGTCTGGAGTTCGTTTGCAGTGGCTAGAGGCCCTGGCACGACCATTTTCCCTCTCTCTCTGGGGTGTGGTGGCATGTGATTTTAATCCCAGCATTATGGAGGCTGAGGTAGTAGGATCACAGTGAGTTTGAGGCCAGCCTGAGACTACACAGTGATTTCTGGGACAATCTGGGCTAGAGCGAGACCCTACCTTGAAAAACCAAAAATAAAAATTTAAAAAAGGGGGCTGGGCCTGGTACAGTGGCGCACACAAGGTAGGAGGATGGCTGTGAGTTCGAGGCCACCTGAGACTCCATAGTGAATTCCAGGTTAGCCTGGGCTAGAGTGAGACCCTACCTCGAAAAACCAAACAAACAAACAAAAAAGAGTCAGGTATGGTGGTGCACACCTTGAATCCCGGCACTCAGGAGGCAGAGGTAGGAGGATCATTGTGAATTCAAGGCCAGCCTAGAACTACAGTGTAATTTCTAGGTCAGCCTGGGCTAGAGTGAGATACTACCTCGAAAATACCAATAAATAAATAATAAAAAAGGAAGAATATTAAAGTGACATTACAGATCATGGAAAATGTTAATAAAAATAAAAAAATCTAAATACCAAAAAAATAAAAATAAAAAAAGTGACATTACAGGCCAAACACTATACTAAACAGTTGCATTATTTCATTTAACAGTCACAACAATGCTATAAGGGAAAGATAAATGGCAAAATTAAGCTTAATAAGATCAATAATTTACCTAACTTCATACTACTAACAAATGGAAAGCTGACATTTGAATCCTAGTCAGTCTGACTATGAAGCCTGAATTTTTACCTATTAAATCTCATGTCACTATAGTTAGAACATATAACTTTCACACCAGCTTTATTGGATAGATAATATGGTTCTCATTTCAAGAATAAAAAAACTGGGGACTGGAAAGACAGCTTAGTGATTATGACACTTGCCTACAAAGCCCAAGAAACCAGGCTCGATTCCCCCAGAACCCATGTAAGCCAGATGCACATGGTGGCACATGCATCTGGTATTCATTCACAGTGGTTAGAGGCCCTGGCATGCCCATTCTTTCATTCTCTCTCTCTCTCTCTCTTTTCTCTCATAATTAATAAATTTTTTTAAAAAGGAATAAAGAAACTGACATTCAATACCTTGTTTGGCATCAACTAGATGTCAGAGCTATGATTCAACTGACTCCAGTATTCTCTCTGCTATTTATCCTATTCTTTCCTCTATGATGACAGAGGTAATGGGTCTGTGAGGAGGGTGATGGTGGGGGACAGTGATGTAGGACATGAGAGCTGCTGGATGTGGTCATGGCATGCATTTGGCCTGGGAAATAAGGTAGGGCCAGAAGTCAGATATTGACTATGGCTTGGGCTTAGGGACGGGACTGGAAAATGCTGAAGACCATCAGACTGTCAAACATGCCAGGAGTCCAGGGCTAGGAAAACCTGACCATGGGTTAGAGGATGACACATGCCTTGAGTTCTGGGCAGGGAGGGAACAGGGCAAGGGAGGAGACTGGGAAGCCCAGTCCTCCCTCATGCTCATAGAGTTGGAAACAGGCTTGGCTACTTGTGATGCTCACATTCTTGGGGCTTACAAGCAAGTTCCCAGGTGAAGCCTGTCTTCCTCCCTCCCATCCACTTCTGGCTCCTCCTCATTTCCAATCCCACAGTAACCCTAAGACAGCAGCCCAAATCACTTGTGCTCGGGCTCATGTTAACAGAAAGGCTGAAAAGATGTGACAGAGAAGTACCTCAGACCTGGCACCCAATCTGGTCACAGGGTACCAATTTACTGCCTGCATGGGAACCTGGATGCATAGGAAAAGGGGGCACAAAGGTCACATAGCATGGACTCTGTCCTACCTTAGAGAGGGTCTCCCTGTGGTAGGAAAATGCTGAGCACCCCCACTTTCCCTTGCATGCCTCACCACCACCACACTCCATCCTGCAGATGTTTCTTCTCTTTCTGGGGGTCACTGACAGGTCGACAAGGCTCTGCTAACTCAAAATGATCAGTTGATATTCAGCAGACTTGGGGGCCTCATTTAGGCTGTACTCTTCCATAATAGAGCTGGATGGCTCAGGATTCCACAGCACGCTCTTCCTTTTGCTTTTTTCCCTCTTACCCTTAGAAGAGTCCAACAACTACAGATTCAAATTCCAATGCCCAATGCTAGACTTATTAGCTCTTCCATCTTAGAACAGTCTCTTGACTTTTTTAAGCTTTGTTTTTGTGTTTTTTCAAGGACCAGTTACAGGATTGAGATGGCTCAGCAGTTAAAGACACTTGCTTGCAAAGCCTGATGACCCAGATTCAGTTCCCCAGTACTCACATAAAGCCAGATACACAAAGTGACACATGCATATGGAGTTTGTAGTGGCAGGAGGCCCTGATGCACCTATATTGACTGTCTATCAGTCTGCCTCTCTCTCTCTCTGTTTCTCTGTCAAATAAATAAAATTTTTAGAAGCTTGGAGTGGTGGTGCATGCCTTTAATCCTAGCACTTGGAAGGCAGAGAGGTAGGAGGACTGCTGTGAGTTTGAGACCAGCCTGGGACTACAGAGTGATTTCCAGGTCAGCCTGGGCTAGAGTGAGACCCTACCTTGAAAAAATAAATAATTAAATTAAAAAAAAAAAAAGGCAACTAAGCCAGGCATGGTGGTGCATACCTTTAATTCCAGCACTCTGGGAGGCAGTGATAAAAGGATCATCATGAGTTCGAGGCCATCTTGAGACTATATTGTGAATTCCAGCTCAGCCTGGGCTAGAACGAGACCCTACCTCAAAACAAACTAACAGACAGACAGACAAAACAACTAGTTACTAACTCAACTTTTGGTGAAATCCATACTCTCCACTAGCAAAGAGAGACACAGAGAGAGAATGGGCACTGGATACAAATGTACTCCAGATGCATGCACCACTTTGTGCATCTGACTTACATGGGTACTAGGGAATCAAACCCAGGAGGTTAGGCTTCACAGCCTTAACAGATAAGCCATCTCTCTAGCCCTAGGGGTAAGTCTCTGAAGGCAAAGACTACACAAATCTTGCACTCATCATTCATTTTCTATCCGACTACAAAGCTTTGTTTGAGAACCCAGTGAGTTTCTGGTCCTGTGCTCACCACTGCACAGAGCTCATGAAGCACTGGGCCTGTCATGTGCCTTACGCTCTGGAGGTTTTAGTCTAGTGGACAGATAGATCACGGAGTGGACTGCAAGTGGGGAGAGAAGCCATAAGAGCAGCAGATGTGTTCACTGAAGAGACAACTGCTGAGTGTCACTTAGGTCTTGGGGCCTGGTGAAAAACTGCACAGGGATGTAAAGATAAGAGGATAAAGTGGCACGATGGTTCTCATGGAAAAGCTCAACCTGCAGGACAAGAGAAGAGTGCTCCAGGCAGAAGAAGGAGAAGGAGCAACATAGTTAGGGACCTAGCTTGCCATTTCACTCCCCCAGCTCTAGCCATCACAAGGCTAGACTAGCAGTGGGTACCTTATTCCATCTGTCATCTCCTTAATGCTGAAAATGCTTATTCTTTCTCCATTTCCCTAGTAACTTAAGAGGGCTGAATCTGTCTGAGTTTGACAAATACTTTGGAGACCAGATGGAAGTTGGGAAGTCATCAGGCCCCATACTCTGAACCAAGAATTAAGGGGCAGCTGGCTTTCCTCCTCTGATATGCTTTCCCTTCTGTCAGCAGAGGTCCCTGGCCTGGGTTCAGATAAGCGCCCTTTTACCTTCCCAGTTTTCCAAAACTTACCACCCTCCTAAAGAGGAGCATCTACCAAATGGTGATTTTACATAGTACTCTTCTCTCCTCCAAGGCCCCTCTCGTGCTTGTGCATGCTCTCTCTCTCTCTCTCACACACACACTCACTCCTAGAACACTATAATTAAACCTTTTGATTTTGGAGCCAGATTCCTGATATTCAACCAAGCTTTCTGTCACTACTCATGTGACAACTTGGGCAAGTTTTTTAAGCTTTTTCTATTCTAGTTTGCTCATTCTCAAAGTGGGGGCATTACTACCTATTTCAAAGGGCTAGTATGAAGAGGCCTGGAGAGATAGCTCAGTGGTTAAAGTGTTTGCCTTCAAAGACTAACAACCTGGGTTCGATTCCTCAGTGCCCATGTAAAGCCAGATGCACAAAGTGGCACATGCATTTGGAGTCTGTCTGCAGTGGTTGGAGGCCCTGGAACACCCATTCTCTCTTTCTCTTCCTTTTGGCTTAAAAATAAATAAATTTAAAAAAAAAAAGTTTCACAAGAAAGACATGATAGCTGTCTGGAAGACTGTAAGTACCATAAAAAGACTTTGCAAAATACAACAAACATACTATGCATATCCTCCTCTCTGTAACAAGATAGCCCTACTAGGGCTCCTGTTTTTCTGGGGATAAAAATGACAAACCAATCAATGTCCTCCACCTCATTTTTAGCATTGTTTACAACCTTGCCAGAGCAGCCAATTCTCATTTTGTGCAAAGGGTACTTCAAATGACACAGATGTATGCGAGATGGCTTCAGGTGGCACAGGATAAATGTTGCTTAGTTCAGGGCAGGAACAACAGAATCAGGAATAGTCACATAGTACTCCCCACAGCACAAGCCACTGTCACACACACTACTTTGCGGATTCACCAAATGCTGAGTTCCAAGGCAGAAGAAGGTTAACAGTAAATAAGCGAGGCGAAAGACAGAGGTACTTGCCTCCTGGGGCTAAGAAGGCGGGCCTTGGGACAGAAGCAAGTCTCATGAACACTGGGGAGAAGAATGTTTCCCCTTACTCAGCTCTGGGCCTCAGCTGCAAGATGCAGTCCAGGCCTCAGGCTAGGGCTGGAGGGGCTTTCAGGCCTGGAGGGCCAGGGAGGCCTTCTCCATGGCCTCCAGGCCCGGTGCCCAGTTAGTGTGGGCAGGCTAGTGTGCAGCCTCTCCCTCCCCCAGTCCCCTGGGAGGGGGGGGGGCGGTGTGTGTGTGTGTGTGTGTGTGTGTGTGTGTGTAGGCGTGCTTGCGTGCCAGGCACCCCCTCCCAGGCCAGCTGCTACAGAACCTTCAGGCTCCAACATTCCAACCTCTCTTAAAGGGGCAGTCCCTGCTTCCTAACTGCCTATCTAAAGCCTTGGCTGCTGGGTAGGAAGGGGGAAGAAGACAGAGGAAGATAGAGACCACCAGGAGGTTTTCCCTGGCCCTCCCATTAAGCTCTGATGGGACCACCATCTAGAGGAAAAAGGCCACACATCCTCAGGCTCAGGCAATCCTCCTTGTCCACATCCTCATCAGCCTCGAGGAGTGGGGAGACAGCTCAATAAACATTAGGTCCAGCATCCTGGTAGAGCACCCCCAACTCCCCCTCCCCCTCCTGTACAAAGTCCCACAGCTTAGCCTTAGATGCAGGATACTCCAAATATGGCTCTGAGTTGCAGAGCTGAGAAGACTGGGGAAGGCAGGCCGGGTGTCAAATACCCCAACTCTCTAGACTAAAAAGGTGGCACCTGGGAGGACGGGGTGGGGGTGGGGACTATGGCTTTGGAACTGAGTGGAGGGGGTGTGTGTGCCTCTGTGGGCCACTGGTCTGTGCGGAGGTGAAGTGGCTTGATTGGCAGGAACTGGTTGCTTTAGAGATGCAGGGCGTCCTCCTAAATTGGGGGGCGGTGGTAGTGGCGGTAAGGCCCTCAAGAGGTGAACCGGAGTCCCTCCAAGTACTGGAACCCCAGCCCCCGCCCCAAAGCCCAGGGGCGCCCGAGTGGATGGAGTGGCCTCCTTACTGCGAGCGGGGCTAGAGGCCAGTGTAGCGGAGGGAGGTCCAAACTGGCTGCGCTGGCTGCCCGGGGCCCCTCCTCACCCGAAATCGTCGTCCATGGACTTGAAGAAGAACTTATAGCTGGGCCGCTGCAGGACGCTCTTAAAGTCCGCCAAGGTGACGCGCTCGGCGGGCAGGGGCAGCTTCACCAGGTACGGAGTCTCCTGGCCGTCCAGGTGGTAGATGATCTTGGTCTCGCCCATGGCTCCGGCCTCGGGCCCGGCGGCCCGCGCGCAGCCTGCTAGGGCGGCCGGGCCGGGCTCTCGGGCGGCGGCGGCGGCTCGGCTCGGCGCGGCGCGGCCCAGCGGCTCAGCCCTGCTTGGCGGCCGGCCGCCGCGCCAGCTCCCTTGTTCTCCCGCGGCCCCCGGGTCCCAGCGCCGCCCGCGCCAGCACCGCCGCCGCTTCCGCTCCCCGCTCCCGGCGCTGGGTTGGCGACCACGACTCTTCCGGTGGCGGCGGCCCTCCCGGCTGGGGCCGCCCGCCCGGCCCTCTCCTCCTCCTCCACCTCCACCTCCACCTCCTCCTACCGCCCCGCTCCTCTCCTCCTCCCGCCCCGCCCCGCCCCGGCCCTCTCCTCCTCCTCCTCCTCCTTCTCCCGCCCCGCCCCGGCCCTCTCCTCCTCCTCCTCGCCCCTCCCCTCTACCTCCTCCTCCTCCTCCTCCTTCTCCCGCCCCGCCCCGGCCCTCTCCTCCTCCTCCTCGCCCCTCCCCTCTCCCTCCTCCTCCTCCTCCTCCTTCTCCCGCCCCGCCCCGGCCCTCTCCTCCTCCTCCTCGCCCCTCCCCTCTCCCTCCTCCTCCTCCTCCTCCTTCTCCCGCCCCGCCCCGGCCCTCCTCCTCTTCCTCCTCCTCCTCCTCCCGTCCCGCCCCTCCCCGCTCCCTCCTTCTCCTTCTCCTCTTCCTCCTCCTCCTCCTCCCTCCCCGCCCCGGCCCCCTCCCTCCTCCTCCTCCTTCCCCACCCCGGCCCTCTTCCTCCTTCTCCTCCTCCTCCTCCCGCCCCGCCCCGGCCCTCTCCTCCTCCTCCTCCTCCTCCTCCCCCTCCTCCTCCTCCTCCTCTTCCCGCCCCGCCCCGCCCCGCCCCGCTCCGCCCGCGAGCCCAGCTGGCTTAGCGGCGAAGTCCCGCCTCGTCTCGTCTGCTCTCGGCCGGGCCCGCCGACTTCCCCGGCGGCGGCGCTGGGTTCCTTCGCTCCAGATGCGGGGTCCCCAGGGATGGGCGGGAAGCCGCGTCTTCTGGGCAGAACGCACCGGGCTCGGAAAGGGGCGGAACACGGGTGTCACTTTGGTCCCCAGATGCCTAAAGATCTAAGTCCGGCCCACTCACTGACTGGAGGGAGAATGGCCTTAACGTGGGTCTTTGTGGCATCTTCTGAGAAAGCCATTTGCTGTCACTTGAGGATTCTAAACTGAGCTGCTTAAGGGGACAGGATTTTTAAGTTCGGATTGGTCCTTACAACCTCCGTGCCTACATGCAAGTAGTGATTTGACAACTGGATCGAAGGAAGAACGAATGCATGCATGCATGATTGGTACAGTATCAATCAGGTCGGTTCCTAATAGACCTTCTCAACTTGGTCTTTAATTCATTTAATAATGACTGCATGCTTATTACCTGCGTGAGATCGCGGTAGAGAGGCAGTCCAGACTGCCGCCCTTAGAACCCTCATTCAGCTGGAGGAACAGAGTTTATAAACAAAAACCTCATGGCCCATGCCAGTAATACCAGCACTTGGGAGGCAGAGGTAGGAGTATTGCCTTGATTTCAAGGCCACCTTGAGACTACACAGTGAATTTCAGGCAATTCTGCTAGATGCTGGAATTCACGATGTAATCTCAGGCTGGCCTCGAATTTATGATGATCCTCCTACCTCTGCCTCCCAAGTGCTGCCACCACACACACATGAATTTAAAAAAAATTTTTTTTAGTATTTTTTTATAAGAGAGAGAGAGAGAATTGGTGCACCAATTGGGCCTCCAGCCATTGCAAACTCCAGACGCATGCACCATCTTGTGTGTGTGTGTGACTTTGCACGCTTGTGTCACCTTGTGCTTATGTGGGACCAGGAGAGTTGAACATGGGTCCTTAGGCTTTACAGGAAGGTGCCTTAACTGCTAAGCCATCTCTCCAGCACTAAATAAATATTTTTCTTTAAAAGAAAAAGATCTTGAGATAGAGTGAGACCGTACCTCGAAAAACCAATAAAAGAAAGGAAGACCTCAGACCAACAAATGATATGATGATAAAAATGAAGTGGTGGGGCTGGAGAGATGGCTTAGGGGTTAAGCACTTGCCTGTGAAGCCTAAAGACCCTGGTTCGAGGCTCGATTCCCCAGGACCCACATTAGCCAGATGCACAAAGGGGTGCACGCGTCTGGAGCTCGTTTGCAGTGACTGGAGGCCCGGGCGTCCCCATTCTCTCTCTATATATATCTGCCTCTTTCTCTCTGTCTGTCTGTCGTTATCAAATAAATAAATAAATAAAATTTAAAAAAATATATATTAAAAAAAAATGTTTGTTTATATTTATTTATTTATTTGAGAGTGACAGACACAGAGAGAAAGACAGATAGAGGGAGAGAGAGAGAATGGGCGCGCCAGGGCTTCCAGCCTCTGCAAACGAACTCCAGACGCGTGCGCCCCCTTGTGCATCTGGCTAACGTGGGACCTGGGGAACCGAGCCTCGAACCGGGGTCCTTAGGCTTCACAGGCAAGCGCTTAACCGCTAAGCCATCTCTCCAGCCCACAAACATTTTTTTTTTTTTTTAATGAAGTGGTGGTGCATGTCTTTAATCCCAGCACTTGAGAGGCAGAGGTAGAGGATCGCTGTGAGTTCAAGGCTACCCTGAGACTACATAGTGAATTCCAGGTCAGCCTGGGCTAGAAACAACAACAACAAAAGAACTGAGCAGAGAAAGAAGCTTCCAGGTGATCAGAGAAGGCCTTATCCATTTGCGCTAATAATGAGAATGTCTGGGGGAGAGAGTATTCCAGGCAGCCAGAGGTAAGGGCTCAAAGCAGTTGTACATGAGGCGAGAAAGGCAGACAAAGGCAAAGGACATACTGTTGTGTTTTAGGCTACTAACGTGCGGGCTCCTCCCATTCTATCTTGTATACAGTTTCCAAACTAGCATTAGAGTAACTTTTTTTCTTTTTGAGACAGGGTCTCACTCTGTCATTCAGGCTGGTTTGAAACTTACAATGTAGGATTTGCAGCAGACCTTCAGCCTTCCAGGTGCTGGGATTAAAAATGTGTGCCACAGCCAGGCGTGGTGACGCACGCCTTTAATCCCAGCACTTGGGAGGCAGAGGTAGGAGGATCACTGTGGATTTGAGGCCACCCTGAGACTCCATAGTGAATTCCAGGTCAGCCTGGGCTAGAGTGAAACCTTACCTCGAAAAACCAAAAGAAAAAAAAAAAAGTGTGCCACTAACCTGACTTAAAAGTCTTTCTTTTTCTTTTCTTTCTTTCTTTTTTTTGGTGGTCTCACTCTAACCCAGGCTGACCTGGAATTCACTATGGAGTCTCAGGGTGGCCTTGAACTCACGGCAATTCTCCTACCAGCAGGATTTCTTAGTGATCTTGCAGCCCAAGTATGTGGAGTCTTTAGCAGTAGGGTCTTACCATCTCTTCCTGGTGGGACACCAAGGGCTTTGGCAATGGCCTGTAATGTTCTGGGGTTACTAGGGACTTCCCTGGCCAGCAACTCATTGGAAGGTATCCCACCCCTGGCACTGAAAATTTTCTACTAGCCATCTATGGGTCCTGTGTATTCCATTGTCCAAGTAGGTTTCCATATGATTTATTTATATCTTCTTAGATTTTGATTAGCCTCCATCTTTCCTTTTCTCAATCTCTTCCCAACCTCACTTAGGTTTTTCACCCTCATTAATCTATTCTTCTACTTACATATACACAATATCATCCTATTAAGGACCCCCCTCCCTTCCTTCTTATCCCCTTTATATCTCCTTTCTAGCTTACTAGTCTCTGCTACTGAGTTTTCTTCTTCTCTTTCTCCTTCTCCTTCTCCTTCTCCTTCTTCTTCTTTGAGATAGAGTTCCACTCCAGTCCAGGCTGACCTGGAATTCACAATGTAGACTAAGGGAGGCCTCAAACTCTCCGTGATCCTTCTAGCCCTGCCTCCCTAGTGCTGGGATTAAAGGCATGTGCCAACACACCCAGCTGGCACTAAATTTTTTTAAGACATGTTTTTTTTTGTTCATTTTTATTTACTTATTTGAGAGTGGGGGGGGCAGAGAAACAGAGAGAATGGGCGCTGCAGGGCTTCCAGCCACTGCAAATGAACTCCAGATGCGTGCGCCCCCTTGTGCATCTGGCTAACGTGGGTCCTGGGGAATCCAGCCTTGAACCGGGGTTCTTAGGCTTCACAGGCAAGCATTTAACCGCTAAGCCATCTCTCCAGCCCAAGACATGTTTTTTTTTTTTTTTTTTCAAGGTAGTGTCTCACTCTAGTCCAGCCTGACCTGGAATTCACTGTATAGCTTCAGGATGGCCTTGAACTCATAGCAATACTCCTACCTCTGCCTCCTGAGTGCTGGGATTAAAGGCGTGTACCACACCTGGCTTTGCAAATATTTTTATTTGAAGAGTATATGGACACACCAGTACTTTCTGCCACTGCCACTGAACTCTCAATTCATGCACCACTTTGTACATCTGGCCTTATGTGGGTACTGGGGAATTGAACTTGAGCTGGCAGGCTTTACAAGCAAGTGCCTTTAACCATTGAGACATCACCTCATGTGATTTAAAAAAAAACTTTTTGCAAGCAGAGAAAGATAGAAGAGAGACAGAAGAGCCAGGCGTGGTGGCACACGCCTTTAATGCCAGCACTCAGGAGGCAGAGGTCGGAGGATCACCTTGAGGCCAACCTGAGACTACACAGTGAATTCCAGGTCAGCCTGGACTAGAGTAAAACTACTTCAAAGAGAGGGGGTGGGGAGGGAGGGAGAATGGGTGCACCAGGACCTCCAACCATTGCAAACAAACTCCAGATGCATGTGCCACTTTGCATCTGGCTTTACATGGGTACTGGGGAATCAAACCCAAGTCGTTAGGCTTTGCCTTAACTGTTGAGCCATCTTTCCAGCCCCACAGCTGATTTTTTTTTTTTTTAATGGTGTAGAAGACTGCATTTAAAGCCTCATGCATGCCAAGTAAATACCGTCAGTAAGTTACATTCCCAGTCGCCAAGACCCCGTAGTTTTCCAATTACCATAACCTTGCCATTGCTTCCTTAGTCTGTTTCCCCATCTGTGATTTGTTCTCTTTCATACTGGAGGTTTCAATGTCCAGGTTTTTCTTTCTGCTTAAATGTGAACTACCGCAAGGCTGATTGGAATCTTTGTAAGCAAGCACTTTTACTCAATCACCTCCTCAGCCCTCGGAAGCTCTTGTATAAGGTTACTAATGAATCAGTTTTCCTACAGCGTAATGAGGTGGAGGAAAGCTTCATAAGCCTTTATGTCATTGTTTTGGCTTGGCGGGGGTTAAATCAATGCATGTTCAGAGTTCCAACACTCATGCATTATCACTTAATTCTTCATTCAACTTAATACCCCACTATGTCTGGGACTTTCATTATGCTGGGGATCCGTGGGCTTGATAAACTTGACTTTTAAGCCTCATGTACCCTGGACTGGCCTCAAACTTGCTGTATGATCAAGGTTGATCTTGAACTCATTATCCTCCTGCCTCTACATCCTAAGCGCTGGGATTACAGGTATGTTCCACCATGCCTGGCTTCCCATATCCTTCTTAAAAGCATTTCTGGTTTTTTTTTCTAGGTAGGTTTTCACTCTAGCCCAGGCTGACCTGGAATTCACTATGTAGCCTCATGGTGGCCCAAAATAAAGGCAATCCTACCTCTGCCTCTCAAGTGCTAGGGTCAAAGGTGCGGGCCACCACGCCCAGCTCTTGTTTTGTTTTCAAATATTTTACTTTTATTTATTTGACAGAGAAAGAGAGAATGAGTGGGCGTGCCAGAGCGTCTAGCCACTGCAAACTCCAGATGCGTGCACCATCTTGTGCATCTGGCTAACGTGGGTCCTAGGGAATTGAACTGGAGTCCTCTGCCTTTTGCAGGCAAATGCCTTAACCATTAGGCAAACCCTCCAGGACCCCTGCTTTTTTTTTCGAGGAAGGGTGTCACTCAAGCTCAGGCTGACCTGGAACTCCCTCTGTAGTTCCAGGCTGGCTTCTAACTCGCAAGGATCCTCCTACCTCTGACCCCAAGAGCTGGGATTAAAGGCATGTGCCATCACATGCAGCAAGTCTTTTTTTTTGGGGGGGGGTTGGAAGGGTTCCAGGTAGTCTTGCTCTAGCCCAGGTTGAACTGGAATTCACTATGTAGTCTTGAACTCTGGGTAATCCTCCTACTTCTGCCTCCCAAGGGCTGAGATTAAAGGCATGTGCCAAAACGCCCAGCAAACAAAAGTATTATTTTTATTTTTTAAAATAATTTTATTTATTTATTTGAGAAAGAGATAAAGAAGAGACAGAATGGGCACAACAGGGCCTCCAGCCACTGCAAACAAACTCCAGATGCATGTGGCACCTTGTGCATCTGGCTTACGTGGGTACTGGGGAATTGAGCCTCAAACCAGGGTCCTTAGGCTTCACAGGTAAGCACTTAACTGCCAAGCCCCCAAAGTATTTCTTGATTATTTCTCCGTACCATTGCTTGCAGAGGACACTTACCTGCTGGCTCTAATGATGTGGGGATGGTATGTGTGCAGTAACTTTTTTTAAAAAACAGATGTGATCTCCTTCACACCACCAGCTCTCATTCCAGTCTGGTTTTTTGTTGTTGTTTTTTGTTGTTTTGAGGTAGGGTCACACTCAAGCTCAGGCTGACTTGGAATTCACTATGTAGTCTCAGGGTAGCCTTGAACTCATGGCAATCCTCCTACCTCTGCCTCCCAAGTGCTGGGATTAAAGGCATGTGCCACCACACCCAACCTTCCAGTCCATATTTTCTTGAGGGAATTAAACCTTTTCTGGGTTCTGAAAGATACACTGGCTTGTCTCTTGTTTTTTCTTTTTTGTTTTGTTTTGTTTTTTTTTGGTTTTTCGAGGTAGGGTCTCACTCTGGCCCAGGCTGACCTGGAATTCACTATGGAGTCTCAGGGTGGCCTCGAACTCATGGCAATCCTCCTACCTCTGCCTCCCGAGTGCTGGGATTAAAGGCATGCGCCACCATGTCCGGCTATTGTTTTTTGTTTTTTCAAGGTAGGGTCTCACTTTAGGTCAGGCTGACCTGGAATTTACTATATAGTCTCAGGGTGGGCCTCACACTCAAGGTGACCCTCCTACCACTGCCTCCTGAGTGCTGGAATTAAAGGGGTGTACCACCATGCCTTCCTTTTGCTTCCTGATGATTAACAATCCAGCAAGTAGAACAAACTCATTCTAAGTTATCTTCATTCTTCCATTTTTCATTTTCCAACATGTCGACATCTTATTCATGTCAACTGCTGTTTTTCTTACCAAGTCATGTGGCTTTTTCACAAGAATTACTTCACGGGCATCTATTTGTTTTAGAGTAGGAGAAAACCTCATGTGTTTAATTTTCCATTATTTAATTGAAGATCCTGTGCTTTAATCTTTAGTTATTTTGGTTTTCTTGAGGTAGGGTCTCACTCTAGACCAGACTGACCCAAACTCACTCTGTAGCTCCAGGATGGCCTCCGACTCACAGCAATTCTCCTACCTTGGCCTCCTGAGTGCTGGGATTAAAGGCGTGCACTGCCATTCATAGTAACCTTTTTTATTTTGCAAGCCATCTAAGCTTCACAATTTGGCAAGGCCTTCCTTGACATATCCCAACTAGGATCTCTCCTTCCAGAAGAGTGTATGTCACTACTAATCTGTGACCAACTTGTGACACATCAGAGCTTCTTAGAATTACTTCTTTAACTGCTATTAAGTATAGGCCATCACCTTCCTGTGATCTCTAGACACACTCCTATCTCCTCCACTCCCCAGCCTTACTTCTGCAGACCTGGGTGACAGGCATGCATGTGCATGTTCACTCAGCTTGTCAGGAGGGTGCAGGGGATTGCACTCACGCCGGTTAAGGACTGCTTAGGCTCTCATGCTTACACTAGGCAAGCACTCTAGCTTGCTAAGCCATCTCCTAAGCCTTTTTTTTTTTCAAGGTAGGTTCTCATTCTAGCCCAGGCTGACCTGGAACTCATGGTGATCCTCCTACCTCAGCCTCCCAAGTGCTGGGATTAAAGGCGTACCCCACCACATCGGGCATCTTCCCAGCCGTTTAAGAGGAAATGTCGTGCAGCTTGCCTGACAGGACTAAAACCGGGTCACGAGAAAAGACAACAGAGGGTATAGCAAGTGGGTTCATACATGCTGGGCACCACTACCCGCTGGCAGAAAGTGTTTCTTGGGAAAGCAGCTCAGCCCTTCACAATCCCGAGCCCTGGCAATGGTCAGTTAGTGAGGCACCACAGCACCACCTAGTGATCACAACACTCACTCACTCACTCACTCTCCCTCCGTCCAGGTGTTAGCCAAAGGCAGCCATGTCAGAAATTAACTGTAGTCACAAACCTCACTGGCTGATCAGAGTTGGAGAAGCCAAACACTGCCCCCTCTCTTTTTAATATCAACGAATAGAAGCAGCAGAGAGGGCCAGCTGCTCTTTGCTGTTCCCTGAGGGAAAGCGAACACAAAGCTGTTCCTTTGGTTTTCCTCCAACAGCAGGGTCTGCCTAGCTTTTTGCAAGGCATGAACTTTGTTCCAATCAACTTCTTTCATCCCAACTTCGGTATGGATGGGAGGCACATGACGGCTGGTGGTGGAAGGAATACTGTAGTTTAGCCTTTGCTCCTTTCAGTCTCAGTCTGGGTAGTGGCCATTCATCCTTCTGCAGCTGCCTCACTTGTCCTGCGCCTCAGGAGCAGCCAGTACAACTTTAGTCATCTTCAGATGACTCCTCTTCTGCCTCTTTTAGCCACTGGATGAACCTCTGAAGCTGTAAGGAAGCAGAGGAGGCCGCTAGGAGAGGAGCACAGACCCTACGGTTCTCCTTAGTGGATAAACAACTAACCACCCTGGACTCCAGTGGAATGTGGCCTAACTTACCTGTCGATTCTTACGCAACAGCTGGCCTTTGTCAGTTATGTCCCTTTGGCTGAACCAGCTCAGAATTGTTTCCTCAGCCAGAATTTCCAGTTGGTAGAAAGCCATCAGCACCTGTAAGAGGCCAGCAAAGGGGATCTCAGGAAATTCACAGACTCCAGGAGAATATGGTATTATGGATAATGGGGGGTGGGGGAGAACTGGACGAGAGGACTTGACACCTCTACCAGGCCCTCAGCTTCCTTCCACACATGGAACAGCCCCCTATTAAAGAAAAGCAAGCCAGGCACTTGTAACCCCACTACTTGGGAGATGGAGGCAGAAGGGTTAGGTGTTCAAGGTCACCTTTAGCTACACAGCAAGTTCCAGGCTTGCCTGGCCCACAGAGGCAACATCTCAAAAATAATGAATAAATAAATTTGTTTGAGAAAGCAAGACATAAGAGGGAAGGAGGGAGGGAAAGAGAGAGGTAGAGAAAATGTGCATGACAGTAACACCAGCCACTGCAAAACAACTCCAGACGCATGCTCCACTTTGTGCATCTGGCTTTTACATGGGTACTGGGGCATCGAACCTGTGTCCTTTGGTTTTGCTGGCAAATGCCTTAAGTACTAAGTCATTTCTCCAGCTTCTGTGGCTCATGCTTTTAATCCCAGCACTTGGGAGGATGAGGTGGAAGGGGTGCCGTGAGTTTGAGGCCGACTGGCCTACAGTGTGTTCCAAGTCAGCCCAGGCTAGAGTGAGACCCTAACAAAAGAGTGAGACCCTAACAAAAGACAGAAAGAAGAAAGGGAGGGAAACAGGAAGGGACAAGAGTTGTTGATACTAGGGGCAGGTGGTGATGTGAATACACTTTATGATGGGCTCACGTTAACTTCAGTTTTATGTCTCCATGGGGTCACCAAGGCCTGCTTCAAAGCAAATGTAGGACTAGAGGCTTGCGGTAGTGTTCACCTTGGCCAGAGAAGAACTAAGGGCTTCGTGCTCCAGGAAGAAGTCCTCGATCGCCGCTAATGCTTCCAGATGGTCAGCTGTGCGCTTTATGTAGTTCCTAAAAACAGGGCTCCAGGTCTTGAGAAGCTATGGAAGGAAAGAGAAGGGAAATTTAACATTACTGAGCCTGCTTCCACACCTGAACAGCAAAGGTACTAGTGATGACAGAGGAGGACAAGAGGGCGAATAAAGGGATTTAAGAATTGTCCATAGTCAGGGTGAGGGAAAGATGAGATTTCCCAGAGAAGGTGAAAAGGGGTCACATAATGTTGGCTGGCTTAAGAAATGTATCGCCAACCTTGTTAGTGTTGTTCTGGGTCAAATCACTTTCACAGACTCTGAGAGTCTAGGTATTTTATGTCGGTATAGATTTTGTTTGTTGAGATGGGGGCATGCTATATTGCCAAGGATAGCCTCAAACTACTGGGCTCCAGTGATCCTTCTTGCCTCAGCTTCCCCAAGTGGCTGGAACTACAGGTATGCACCATCATGCCTGGCTTCCAGATCTGTATTTGAGTGTCCTTTTGGAGGCCTGATATGCTCTGAGTCCTGGTGCCTGCAAGACCACTCAGCATTAATGACAACCAAGGCTGCTCTAGAACCCAACCACCTTTCAGAACCAAGGAGAAAGGAGCTCGAAGCAACTTACACCCTTTAACAATCCCACCTATTCCTAATTTCCTTTGAAGTTAAACACAGCAAGGGGATATGTATCTGCCTCAATTCAATTCCTTGTGCCCAGTCCCAATCTTTGCTTACAGGAAGCAGCAGGACACAGTAGCGATTTGGGTCAAGCAGAGAATCCATTTGTTGCAAGGGGAACTCCAGGACCACATGGCTCAGTACCTGCATCACTTCCTTTAGGCTTATGTTATAGGCATACCTATGGGGAGATTAGCACATGAGAAGGTTAATATTGTCAACTTGACAGTATCTAGAACCACCTAGAAGACAAACTTCTGGGTGTGTTGTGTAAGGGAGTTTCTAGATTGGATTGAGTGGAGAAGACCTACCCTAACTATGGGTGGTAACATTCAGTGGGGTAGGGTTCCATACTGAACACAAATGAGAAAGTGAACTGACTACCAGAAGTCATCTCTCTCCACTTCCCAACAGTGGGAACAATGTTACCAGTTGAGAGTTGCTACAGCAAGGATATACTGTACCCATGAACTGTGAACCAAACTCTTCCTTCCTGACTTAAGTTGCTTTTGTTAAGTGTTTTATTGCAATAACAAGTAATTTACAGCATAACACCAGGGTCTTCCCAGGCACTTTCAGTATGCTATTGGACTACAATTCTGACAATATACTGGAGAAGAGAAAGTCAGAACAACAAAGAAAATCAGAGTTTTAGGCCGGGTGTGGTGGCACACGGCTTAATCCCAGCATTTGGGAGGCAAAGGTAGGAGGATCACCACGAATTTGAGGCCATTCTGAGACTACATAGTGAATTCCAGGTCAGCCTGGGCTAGAGTGACAGCCTACCTCAAAGAAATCCAAAAAACAAAAAGAGTTTTAGAAGGGCGAAGTCTATGCTGAGGCTACACCCTAATGCTCTCTTTGTACTGGCCTTCTCCATTTGGGACAATGAGCCACTAGGCTTCTATGTGGGGAAGAAGCAGTTGGGAGAGAACTTCTATCTGCTTTGAACTGCCCAGGGGAAATGACAACAGAACAGGCTGTTCTTACTTGAGAGAGTTGATCTCCAGGACTAGATTGTCACAAGAAATATTCTCTTCTTTGCCTCGCTGTAGTGTTCCCAGGACTTCATTCTGGAATACTGAAAGTAATTGGTTCACAGACCAACATTACTCCAAAACGCTTTGCTTGAAGTCACCTAGTCCTGACTTTACACCAGACCCGTTCTGTCAGGAGCCTGAGCCTCTGACTAGCTGTGGGCAAAGAATAAGCTAGAGGTTTCCCCCTCTGTTCACACCTCTGTCTCCCCTGGCAGCCACTTACCTTTGATGTCATCCAACTGGGGAGAACCACCCCTGCTGTCAATTTCCTCAGAATCCATGCTTCGTTCACTTTCAGTTTCACTCTCTTCTTCCATATTCATTGTGAGTCCTAAGAACACAAAAAGGTTAAGAAAAAAAAAAAAAAGAAAGAAAGAAAGAAAGGGAAAAAAAGGAGGAGGAAGGGCTGGAGAGATGGCTTAGCAGTTAAAGGCACTTGCATGCAAACAAAGCCTGGAGGCCTAATGACCTGGGTTCAATTTCCCAGTACCCACGTAAAGCCAGAGTACAAAGTGGCACAGGTGTTTTGAGTTTGTCTACGGTGGCAGGAGGCCCTGGAGCACCCATTCTCTCTTTCTTTTTCAAATATCAAAAGGAAGGAAGGAAAAAGGAGCTGGAGATGTAGCCCCAAGTTGGTAGAATGCTTGCCTAGCATAGAGGAAGCTCTATGTTTGACCCTCAGGACTACATATAACTGGGCATGGTAGTACATGCCTGTAATCCTAGCACCTGGGAAGTGAAGGCAGGAGAATCAGGAAGCCCAAAGTCATCCTCAGCTACATAGTAAGTTCAAGGCTGGCCTGCATTGAGAACATTTCAGAAAAAAAAGGGGGGTGGGCTGGAGAGATGGCTTAGTGGTTAAGGCGTTTGCCTAAAAAGCCTAAGGACCCAAGAATGACAACCCAGATCCATGTAAGCCAGATGCACAAGGTTACACATGCGTCTGGAGTTCGTCTGCAGTGGCTACAGGCCCTGGCACACCCATTCATTCTCTCTCTCTACCTGACTCTCTCTCTCAAATAAATTAAAAAAAAAAAAAAAAAAAGAGCCACTGACAGCAACGTATATGCCCCGTCAGCATGAACAGAGAAATGAACAAGTAATCAGATTCGGTATTTTTTTTCCTTTAAACTAGTCAGGTTTAGTAGCAGACAGGCAGGCACAGGTGTGGCTCACCCCACAGACTCTGCCGCAGCTCCTCCTCCTCCTCTGTGTTCACATCTGCAGCTTTCCAGAGGTAGCCCTGGCCTGCGACTCCTACTTCTGCTGGATTGTAACCTGGAAAAGGCATTCATCTTTTGAGAAGGCCCATCGGAGCCATCATCCTCTCCGGAAGGAAACACAGGCTTTTCTATGGGGCCGAGAAATGCACACATGCCCCACACCTGTTGAGCCTCACACCTTTCAGCTTCACCTTCTCCTTTTCTTGGTCATCCCCAGAATCATCACTGAATTGGCCATCATCTTCATCTTCCTCTGCATCTGGAGGATGCAAAGAGATCACCGAGCCCTCAGGCAGCACGATATCAGGGCCCACTACCACCTAGGGGAGAAAAAAGGGCTGAATGGTACAGACTCATCAATGAATTAAAGAAAAGCATATTTTGAGAGCAATGAAACCATTGGAATTGGACTTTCATTGCAGCCTGATTTGTGGGTGGAACCAAATCCCTTTAGCTCAGCATAACCGCCATTCAATTCTTAGCTTGCACATAGGAACAAAGTTTACCTGGGAAGTGAGGACACAGTGTGGCTTCAATATAACTTTCTCCTTGACCTCAGCATTGTCACAGAGCAGAGACTGGTGGATCTGTGCTCCAGCAGCCACCTGAACACCCCGCCACAGGTAGGCCTGGTCCAGTACCACATTATCACCTGGCTCAGAATGGGAAAAATTCCTGGTCACTCCGGGTTCTACTTTCAGACTAGCACCCTTCATGAAAATACAAGGCTGGCTTGACACCAGTCCAGTTCCTACCTAGCTGATACACTAGGCTCCAATCATTAAAAATATCTACTCAAGACGGGAGTGGTGGCACGTGCCTTTAATCCCAGCACTCGGGAGGCAGAGGTAGGAGGACTGCTGTGAGTTCGAGGCCACCCTGAGACTCCAGAGTGAATTCCAGGTCAGCCTGGGCTAGAGACCCTACCTCAAAAAACAAAAAATTAAAAAAACCCAAAAAACAACAAAAAAAAAAAAAAAGAAAGAAAGAAAGAAAAAGAAATATCTACTTACATTTGTGAGGAGGAAAGTGGGGGTGGGGAGAGAATTATCATGGCTTATTATGGAAGCTGTCAATAAAAAAGCTTTAAAAAATATCCACTCACTCTCAAAGTCCAGCAAAATGTTACTCAACATGACCATCTCCCACTAAGTTTACAATCATACATTATAACTGTATCTTAAGAAACTGAAAATCTCCAAAACTGCTCAGGATGAAATAAAGCTTCATTAGAATATTATCCACATCTGGCTGGAGATATGGCTTAGCAGTTAAGGCATTTGCCTGCAAAGCCAAAGGACCTTGGTTTGATTACCAAGGACCCATGTTAGCCAGATGCACAAGGGGGTGCATGCATCTGGAGTTTGTCTGCAGTAGCTGGAGGCCCTAGTGTGCCCATTCTCTCTCGCCACAAAAAAAAAAAAAAAAAGAATATCCATATCCAACTAACTTACTTCTTCCTATACATTACAGAATTTCAGTCTTCTTGTCATTTCTTTACCCTTTAAAGGGGCAGCGCTAGTATAAGTGGGCGACCAAGGAGCTAAGCAGATTGTCATCGGAGAACAAAAAGAACAATACACTCACCACCAGAATATCCAGCTTTCAAGCCTCACTGCTGTCTCTTATCAGCCATTGTCTTGGGTAAGTAATCTCTCTTTGAGCCTGTTTATAAATTAGGGACTACTACCTACCTCTCAAATTTCTTGTGAGAGTTAAATAAAATAATGTAGCTTGGGGGCTGGAGAGATAGCTTAGCGGTTAAGGCATTTGCATGGCAAGCCACAGGACCACAGTTTGATTCCCCAGGACCCACATAAGCCAGATGCACAAGGGGATGCATGTGTATGGAGTTCATTTGCAGTGGCTGGAGGCCCTGGCAAGCCCATCCTGTCTTTCTCTCTCTTTCTCAAATAAATGAATAAATAATGTAGTTTTGTAAAAGACCTTTGTAAGCTGTAATGTTCTAAACAGAGGTTCACTTCTAAGAGTCATAAACCACATATCAGTTGTCAAATTCTTGATCTCTTCTGTATTCTTTTCCTCTTTAAAAAAAAAATTATTTATTTATTTGAGGAAAAGGCACAGAGAATGGGTATGCCAGGGCCTTCAGCCACTGCAAATGAACTCTAGATACATGTGCCACCTTTTGAATCTGGCTTACATGGGTCCTGGGGAATCAAACAGGGGCCCTTAGGCTTTGCAGGCAAACATTTCCCCAGCCCTCTTTTGGTTTTTCGAGGTAGGGGCTTGCTTTAGTCCAGGCTGATCTGGAATTCACTATGTAATCTCAGGATGGCCTTCACATTACTGTCCACCTACCTCTGCCTCCCAAGTGCTGGGCTTAAAGGCATGCATCACCACGTCAGCCTTCTTTTTCCTTTTTGACTTAGCATTATGAGTCTCACTATGTTGCCCAAGCTAGCCTCAAAGCCTGGCTCAAGTGCTCCTACTGCTTCAGCATGACATAGCTGGTGCTACAGTACATACAACTGTAGTTAGCTACCTTCCTTCCTGTTTTCTTCTCTTCCTTTTTTGTTTTTGTTTTTTGAGGTAGGGTTTCACTCCAGCACAGGCTGACCTGGAATTTACTGTGCAATCTCAGGATAGCCTTGAACTCACGGCAATCCTACCTCTACCTCCCAAGTGCTTGGATTAAAGGTGTGCACCACCATGCCCAGCTTCTTCCCCCTCCCCCCTTTTTGTAAGCCAAAGTTTCACTTGGAATCCTTGATTGCCCTCAAATTTGTGATTTTCCTGACTCTACTTCCCAAGTGCTGAGATTATAGGTGTGTGTGGCACCACGCTCATCAACTTTTCTCCCTGAAGGCATCCATTCTTGTTTTTTACTCCCAAGGACTATCCCTTGTGTCCTTCCTTGCTTCTGGAGACACAGCCCCCTCCCCCCAAGTTAGTGTCTGTAAGGTAACTGTTTCAGCTCCCACTCGTGCTCACCAATGTGGCAGTCAGGGCCAATGACACTGTTGGTGATGGAGCAATTGCTACCAATGACTGTGCCAGCGCCCAGGAGCACATTTTCCTCCAGGATGCTGCCATGACCTAGGCTGACCTCAGGCCCTCGGTAGATGTTGTGCCGGGAATGAGTGTAGCTTTGCAAGGTGCTATCAGTAAAGTTCACTTCTGGAGTGAGAGGGTAGACCCATCGGCGGATGACATCAGCGCAGACCGCTGAGTACATGTGTAGATTGGAGACCCGGGCACCATATTCCCTAGTTGTTACATGCATGTGGATCTGGTTTCCTAGAATCTGAATGGAAAGAAGGAAAAGGAGATTACCCGATCAAGCAAGACAGGAAGAATATCTTTCTAAACCTTCTGAGTTCCCTTTTGCCTCTTACTATTACAGTCAAATAGCCTGAATTTCCTTGCTAGTTCCCTCACTGCCACTATTCCCTACCCCCCCCCCAAAAGTAGGGTCTCACTCTCACCCAGGATGACCTGGAACTCACAACAGTCTCTCCTACCCTAGCTTCCTGAATACTGGATTAATGATGTATGCCACCATATCCATTTTCTTTTCCTTTATGGGGGTGGGGAGGATGAGTTTCAAGGTAGGGTTTCACACTAGCCCAGGCTGACCTGCAATTCACTATGTAGTCTCAGGGTGGCCTTAAACTCACAGTGATCCTCCTACCTCTTCTTCCCAAGTGCTGGGATTAAAGAGTGCACCATCACACTCAGCTCTACTTTCTTTTTTATAATGCACACGTGTGCAAATGTATGTGCATGCATGTACACATGTGTGGAGTCAGAGGACAGCCTTGAATGTTGTTTATTCTCAACACTGTCCATCTTGAGTTAGGATCTCCCAATGACTTAAAACTTGCCAGTTAGGCTAGCCAGTGTGCCCCAGAGATCTGCCCACCTGTCTCTCTGCTCCCCTAGCATTAGGATTCAGGCATGCTCAAAATTTTTATGTGTATTCTGGGGATTGAATTCTGGTTCTCATGCTTGCAGGTAACTATTTTACTGACGGAGCTATCTTCCTAACCCCCTAGAAGAGAAGAATGGGCATGCCAGGGCCTCCAGCCACTGCAAATGAACTCCAGATGAATGCACCCCTTTGTTCATCTGGCTTATGTGGGTCCTGGAGAATTAAACTGGGATCCTTTGGCTTTGCATGCAAACGCCTTAACCTCTAAGCCATCTCTCCAGCACCCCCACTTTATTTTATTTTTTTTCCAGGTGGCCTTAAACTCAGAGATCCTTTCCACTCTGCCCCCCGAGTGTTGGGAAAAAGGTGTGTGTCACCATGCCCAGCAAGGCTTTTTGTTGTTGTTGTCGTTTTGCTTTCTGAAGTAGTGTCTCACTCTAGCTCAGGCTGACGTAGAATTCATTATGTAGTCTCAGGCTGGCCTTGAATTCACTGAGATCCTCGTACCTCTACCTTCTCCTCCAGAGTGCTGGGATTAAAAGTGTGTGCCACCACACCCAGCTTCCAGCAAGTTTTTTAAAATAAGATTGTTTTTCTGCTTCCTATTTTCCTCCCTCTTAAGGCTTAATAAAATACAAAGGAAACCAGAAATCACCAGAATGAGATAAAAACCACAGCCCTGTATTCCAAAAAGACTTTGGAAACCTTCTCTCACCTCTTCATTCACTAACAGGCCTCGTACAAAATCATCTCGAGTTTGGTAGTCAAAATTGTCTGTGAAGAGTTGAGCTACCTGTGAGGGGAAATAGGGAGAGCTATGGTTAAGTGCTATCCCAGGGAACAGAGATAAGCCCCAAAGATTATTAAACCCAAGAAAACTCAGTATCCCAAAGAGGCTCTCAACATACTGGGGACAAAATGATAGCACCACTTTGTTGCAAAATAAGAAAAAAAAATGAAGAAATACGTGGCAGCCCAATGAGGGGACACTAACATGCCCCCAGGAGTACTCCTCTTTGGATGTGCAGCCCTATTTCTGGGAGTTTACCTGAGGAGAGCAGATGCTGATATGACAATCCAGTAAGTCATATCGAATTTCCACTCCGTCTCCACTGCCCTGGAACAGGCTCTATGGGAAGAAATTACAAGTGATTGAACCTATCTGTCTTGCTAAAGCTGACCTTTTTCCTAATTAGAGTTCTCCAGATACCCACATACCAGAGGAAATGAAAAACGACTCCGGCCCTGGGTCTTCTGAAAATGCAGAATCCGGTTTGTGGCACTTTCCACAGCCACTACCACATTGTCTTCATGGCAACGAGTTGGGTGGCTGGGGGATGACTCCTTGAAGATCATTGTCATTACAGATACATTTTTGTCTAGCTTCCGTCTCAACCTATAAAGGGGAGGAGGGAGAGGACTGTAAAAGATAGTTCTGTTGGTCCCTAACCCTTGCCCCTGCCATTCTTCCATCCTGACCTGTGTTCCTCTAGGGCTCTAGTAATATTGATGTTTGAGATGACATCTCCATACACCAGAAGAAAGTCAGAACGCACCAAGGCCTTTGCATCAACATCACGAAGGACATCTCCAAGTGATCGATATAGCTCTGATGTAATTATTCGAATGACATTGAGGGATGTAGGATGACACCACTTGGATTTCCTTTAAGAAATGGGATGAGGGGAGCCAGTAAATCAGGCCTAATAATCACATAGACCTTACCTACAACCCCTTTCCAGAATTCACACTCCTTCTCTATGGCTTTTTGGATTCCTGCCAGCATCCTCAACTTCAAAGAAACTTATGAACTATAATTATTACTTTCAGTATCCTGTGTCAGTTTTATGAGTTAGAGAAATATGGTTATTTCCTCTCTATACTTTGACCCATCCTCAAATGTAAGTTTAAACTCAAAATCCTATTGAAACCTAGGATATGAAAGTATTCTGGGAGCATACTTTTCCTGTCATCTTTCTTATTCTGAAGTTCCCACCAAATTTAAGAATAGTCTCATGAAGATCTTGCTAATACACTGGTCTTTATTTCCTAAACTTTCATAAATCCTGATTCACTCTTCCAAGAAGACTTCAATGAACATTTGTTAAGATGTTATTTTAAAAGCCAGGTGTGGTGACACATGCCTTTAATTCCAGCTCTCTGGAGGCAGAGGTAGGAGGACTGCCATGAGTTCGAGGCCACTCTGAGACTACTAGTGACTTCCAGGTCAGCCTGAGCTAAAGTGAGACCCTACCTTGAAAAACAACAACAAAAAGACGTTATTCTAATAATCTACACACTGGGACCATTACATAAAAACCAAAACCCATAGGACCAAACTTTGTGAGATTTAGAAAACAAGTTTTCTGACATGACAACTTTAACTTGTGTCACAGAAAATACCCTTAGACCTTACAATAGGATCTAAATACACAGTTTTTCACATGTCTCTTTGATTTGCTATACACACCCAGAAAAAAAAAAAAAAAAAGATGGTAAAACATGGAAAGAAAAGTTCCAGGGTCTTACAGTAAATGTTCCTTGATCTCTGCAGCCTTCCAGCAGCAAAAGACAAACGTTTCCTGCACACCCGTGGCAGTCAGGAATTCCAGAGTGTAGTCAATTAGTGCAACATTGGCCAGGGGCAAGAGGACCTATAAGGCAGGATATAAAAAAAGTTTTGAGTATTTCAGACTGTGAGGTCACTCTGGGAATCCTACCACAATGATTTTCACTCTCCTATCAGTGTTTTACTTTATCTTCTTTCCCGTCCCTGTCCTCCCCACCTGAGATAGGGTCTCACTCTAGCCCTGGCTGACCTGGAATTCACTATATAGTCTCTCATGGTGGTCTTGAACTCAAGACCATCTTCCTACCTATGTGCTGAGTGCACCACCATGCCTGGCTTCTTTATCTTTTTGATTCAAAGGCAGACCTTTGATGTTAATAGCTCAGAGTCTAATGTGTGGGATTTGGTCATAATGAGCATGGATTTGACTTGCTTAGTACCAGACACATAGGTTATAGAACAGTAGATCAACCCTAGCAAAGAATAATGTAACTCAGTCATATCTCCAGAGCTCTAAGCACTGCTAAGGCCTTCCACCTGATAAGATTTCTTTCTATTCCCTCTGTCATAGACAGTCTCCCCATCATCCATCAAAAATGAACAGCTATTGGGCTGAAGAGATGGCTTAGCAGTTAAGGTGCTCGCCTGCGAAGCCTCAGGGCCCAGGTTTTATTCCCCAGGACCCACGTAAGCCAGATGCACAAGGTGGCACATGTGTCTGGAGTTCATCTGCAGAGGCTGGAGGCATTGGCACACCCAACCTCTCCTTTTCTCTCTATCTGCCTCTTCCTCTCCCTCCCTCCCCTCTTTCAAATAAACAAATAAAACATTTATTCAAAACGAACAGCTATTAAAAGCCTTTTGAGAGTCTTTCCCCTAGTCACAGGCAGCTCCCTCAGTTTCTATTATACTAGAACTTCTCTTGTAGTCTCCAGGCCTAGGTCCCACAAATTTCTTAATGTCTAGAAAATTCAGAGGCTAATGGCAACCAGCCAATAAACCCCATGCTGGCCTCCTTCTGCAGATGGTAGCGGCTGTCATTAATGGAGGCAGGAAGATCAGAAATTCAAGGTCACCCTAAATTATATATGGCGAGTTCCAATCCAGTCTAGGATACATGAGCCTTGTCTCATAAACAAAATCAAACCAAACCTGACAGGTAAGAAACTACAAACTTCCAGGCGTGGTGGCGCACGTCATTAATCCCAGCACTGGAGAGGCAAAAGTAGGAGGATCATCCTGAGTTCGAGGCCACCCTGAGACTAGGGTGCATTCCAGGTCAGCCTGGGCTGGAGTGCGACCCTACCTCGAAAAACCAAACAAAAAACAAAACAAAACAAAAAAAACCACACTGACCCGCGGATCTAGCCTGTCCTATTTTAGGTATAGCTTCCCCTCCCCCCTTTTTTTGAGGTAGGGTTTTACTCTGTCCAGGCTTACCTGGAATTCACTATGTAAGCTCAGGGTGGCCTCGAAGTCCCTTTTAAGTACACGTCTCTCTTTTGCGAGGCTTAGAGGCTGCAGAGGCTCTTCTTGGGCAACTACATCTCCGAGGAAAGGCTTCTCTTAAGCATGCTCTCTCCATTTCCCCCCTACGCTGCGGTGGCAGCCCCCTGAGTACTCCCGTTTGTAAGCCACCCACTTGGTCAGTGATCAGGATTTCAGTCAGTCCCTCCATCTTTGTCCTAACTAAATAAACCAGATGTTGGGGTTGCTAGCAGACACAGTTCTTGCAGGGAAGGCTTCACTAACGAGCTAAAGTGACAACTCGCGCAGCCCCTGGCCCTGCCCGCGGGCTGCTGCCAGGTAGGGCGCTCACCCGAGGCTGATCCTTGGAGATGGGGAAGAAGCGGCGGTTGAAGCTATCGGCCACCAGGACGGCTTGCAGGGGTGGAGGTGGCTCTTCCTCAGTGCCTCTGGGTCCCCCGCCGCCCCCCGGCGCGCCGCCGCCTCGCTTGTTAGAACGACCGGCCGCGGCACCAGGTGCTGCCACCGCAGGGGCCGCCATCTTCCTCCCTCGCTGCCACCACTTCCGCGGGGACGCGGACACACACCGCACGCAGCAGGGGACAAAAAGGTCCAAGCAGTTAAAAAAACGCGGACTGGGAAACAAGATTGGAGGCGTGCACACGCGTCTCCTGCGGGCCTCCTGCGCATGGGCGGTCGGTGTCTGCGGGCGGCGCGTGCGCAGTACTGCGGCGGGGTAGTCCCGGGCCCCCAGGCTGGGTCGCGCCTCTTTTCCTCCGTAGCGTGCGAACTGAGGCTCCTCGCGCGGTGATTTAACCTGTGGTCGCCGCCCAGGGGCCAAGATCAGTTCCCCTGCCCCGAGCCTAGTGAAAGTCGGGACGCGGGCGGACACCGGGAATGCCCTTCCGCCGGGCTGGAGGTCGGAGCTGGACCACAGGCATTTCAGGACTGGTTCTGCAGCCCTGACTTCATGGCTCCACCAGCTTTCGGATGGCGTGTATGGGAACAGCCACGATGGTCTTACAGCTCCATGCCTTCATTTGTTCAGCCTGTCGGGCCGGGCTGGCCTGCGCAGGGTGGAGACCGGGTGGATCCAAGGACGCTAGGAAGTCGCCGGCCGACGCCGCTGGGCAGCGAGAAAGCCGAGCTTGTAGTGGAGGAAGAGAGGCCGGGAGCCTGGGCGTCCTTGGGGGCCAAAGCTCTTTCCAACGAGGAACCGATCCCTCTCTTCACTGGAACCGTGCTCAGTCGGTGGTCTGCAGGCTTGGGCAAAGTTTTCTCCAGTGTTGCTCTCACCTCCGGCTTGATGTTCGTTGTTTCCGCCTGGTTTAGTGCGGCACTTTGGCACCCTCCTCGCGAAACCCAGCATTCTGCCACCTGGCTACTGCTCCGTGCCACCTGCCCCGCAGACCAAAGACCGAGAATCGAGTCCCTGGGCTTGTCATGTTCGGAGTTCGAGAAGGAGGATCCGACATAATTTTTTTTTTTTTTATTTTTCTCAGACCGAAGGCTTTACACTTAGCTCCAGGAGAAAATAGCGGGTTCCGAAGCGGAAGGGAGGGAACAAGCTATAAGGGTTTTCGGAGAGAGAAGAAGGGAAATCGCACTGCTAGGGAGGGGCCTTGCTCAGGCCCTGGCCTAGTGACGGAGGTGGGGGCTGGGAGGAGGTGGCTTTCCTACTTCCCCAGCCGTGATGTTGATTACCATAACGAAGAGGTAGCTCTCTAGAAATCTTACAAAGTGGTGCTTTATTCAGAGAGCCAGCTGTCTGGAAAAGACTGGACTAACAATTGCAAAGATTTTTCCCATCTTTCCATCCATATGTGTGTGTGGGTATGTATCTATACATACATACACAAATTATATATATATATATATTTTTTTTTTGTCTTTCGAGGTAGGGTCTCACTGTAGCCCAGGCCTACCTGGAATTCACTGTAGTCTCAGGGTGACCTCGAACTCACAGCGATCCTCCTACCTCTGCCTCCCGAGTGCTGGGATTAAAGGCGTGTACCACCATGCCTGGCTCCTTAATATTTTTTATAGGCAATCAGAACAGAGGCTACTTTTAAGGTTTAGTCTTAACCTTCCTGACAGTGGGTGTGCTTCAGGTTCTGGTCTCTGTGATTCATGGTGTTGCTTTTTTCCTCATAATCTCTCTCCCTGTAACAGGGGTAGGTTCGCTTGCCTTTATTATGGTCTTCCTGTGGAGCAAGGGAGTGTTTGCATACACCAAGGCCATTAAGTTCTGCTTTCTTTCTGAGCCTCCCTTTGGATGACACCTAAACTAAGGATTAAGTCAGAACCAATAAACCATTAGCAACGTGATGTCCTGAGCTGCTTCCAAGTTATACGTGCAGGTTTCCCCTACAAAAAGGAGTTTAAACGTGCTTTTATAATTTAGAAGGCAGGCCTGGTGTGGTGGTGCACTCCTTTAATTCCGGCACTCGGAAGGCAGAGGTAGGAGGGTCACTGTGAGTTTAAGGTCAGCCTGGCTACAGTGAGACTCTACTTCAAAAACAAAACAAAAAAAACCAGAAGGTAACTCGATAAAAATTCTCTATTAAATGAATGGTAGAGTATGGGGCCCATATTTCTCCCTACTCCCAGCACTAGAGATGGTGAAACAAGAGTTTTGAGCCCAGCCTGGAGTAAATTGTCTCAACCAACCAAACAAGTAACCAAAAGAAAAGGAGACAGGCAGAAAAACAAGATTAGTGAGTTGTTCCCCTTAGAACAAATAGACACACACACTGCGTGGGGTCTGAGGAGTATGAAAAGTAGTTGGGCTTCAGGTGTGACAAACACCTTTAATCCCAGCACTCAGGAGGCTGAGGTAGGAGGATTACTGTGAGTTCGAGGCCAGCCAGAGACGACAGTGAATTCCAGGTCTGTCTGGGCTAGAGTGAGACCCTACCTCGAAAAACCAAAAATAAATAAACAAAAAATAAAGAGGGCTGAAAAGATAGCTTAGTGGTTAAGGTGTTTGCCTGCAAAGCCAAAGGACCCAGGTTCCATTCCCCAGGACCCACATTAGCCAGATGCACAAGGGGGTGCGTGGGCGTGGGTCTGGAGTTCGTCTGCAGTGGCTGGAGGCCCTGGATCGCCTATTTTCTCCCTCTCTCTCTCTCTCTCTCTCTCTCTCTCTTCCTCCGTCCCTCTTTCTCTGTCAAATAGATTAAAAAAAAAATTAAACAGAATTGCCGGGTGTGGTGGCGCATGCCTTAATCCCAGCACTTGTCAGGCAGAGGTAGGAGGATCACCGTGACTTCAAGGCCACCCGGAGACTACATAGTGAATTCCAGGTCAGCCTGGGCTACAGGGAGATCCTACCTCACCAAAAAAAAAAAAAAGAAAGAAAAGAAAAAGAAAAAGAAAAAAAAAATTGGGGGAGGAAATGAAATGTTAGAGGGTGGCTTCTGGTGTTAGGCAACACTGCCCCCTCGAGGTCACTGCAGTGCTGTGGGCCAACCTCCTCACCAGTTGTCCAACTAAGCACATTTTGATCTGGAGGGTTCCTAGATTCTGTGGAGTGGAAGCCAGCTACATCCATAATATACATGAAGGCCAGAGGCCCAATTAGAAGAGAATTCCCTGCCTATTCTAGGATACAGACATATATATAGTACCAAAGAGAGGTTGAGCTCCTCAGGGGGACTGGACTACATAGAGACAAGGATCCTGAAACAACATTGAAAAAGGATGACTGAATAAGCCAGCCTGAGCATCGGTGTTTTCAGTCCAGAGGGACTAGGGATTGCAGGAATAGTGTGAGTGGTATCTGGCCTGCTCCCCCAAGGAACACGTATGCTGCAGGGAAAAACTAGTATGAAGGAAAGGAAGTGGGTGGTTCCTATTTGCCTAGAACTGTCCCAGTTTTCTCCCTGGACATCCTGCGCCCTGCATTGAGAGAAACCCCTGAGTCCCTGGCACACTGGAATGTTTGGTCACCATGTAAGTGGCCACTAGGAGACAGTAGTTCAGCACCCTCCTAAAGACTTAACTAGGAGATGGGGCAGGATAGAGAGGGCAGTTGGTAAAGTCCCTGCCTTGCAATCATGACCTGAATTTGATTCCCAGAACCCATATAAATTGGGCGTGGTGGCATGAGCCTGTAATCCCAGCACTAGGGAGCCAGAAACTGACAGAACCCTCAGATTCACTGGTCAGACAGTCTAGCCTGGTTGATTAGTTCCAGGCCAGTGAGAGACCATGCCTCAAAGAAAGGTAGACGGAGCCGGGCGTGGTGGTGCACACCTTTAATCCCAGCACTTGGGAGGCAGTGGTAGGAGGATTGCCATGAGATTATATAGTGAATTCCAGGTCAGCCTGGACTAGAGTAAAACCCTACCTCAAAAATCCAAAAATAAAAAATAAAGAAAGGTAGGGCTGGAGGGATGGCTTAGCGATTAAGGCATTTGCCTGCAAAGCCAAAGGCCCAGGTTCGATTCCCCAGGACCCAGGTTAGCCAGATGTACAAGGGGGCACATGCTCTGGAGTCCCTTTGCAGTGGCTAGAGGCTCTGGCATGCCCATTCTCTCTCCCCCTCTTTCTCTGTCAAATAAAAAATAAATATTTAATGAAAGGTAGATTGAGCCTGAGGAACAAAACTCAAAGTTGTCTTTTGGCCTCCACACATAGGTGTATGCATACATGCACACACAATGAACCTGTGTACTTACAGACCCATGCAAAAATCTGCAAATACAAAAGAATTAGGACAAATGACTAGCATTCCTCAATGCCTAGACAGGAAGATGTTGAATCTGATGGGCCTTAGGAGAGCTGTAGTGTTTACTGCAAACACAAAAGCAAAAAAATACCCCACAAAAACAAAACTACATATAGGCCAGGCTTGGTGGTTCACACCTTTAATCCCAGCACTGGGGAGACAGAGGTAGGAGGATCGCCACTGTGAGTTTGAGGCCACCCTGAGATTGCACAGTGAATTCCAGGTCAACCTGGGCTGGAACAAGACCCTATCTCGAAAATCTAAAACAAACAAATGACATATGTGGCCAGAGAGAAAATATATATTATCTGAAAAGGAACAAAAGTTAAATTGCAAAATTGGAAGCCAGAAGTACACCACCTTCAAAACGTTGAGAGAAAATAGTATCAGAGCTGGGAAGATTGCCCAGTGGTTAAAGGTTCTTGCTTGCAAAGCCTGACACCCAGGTTCAACTCCCAAACTGCCCATGTAAGCCAGGTGCAAAAAGTGGTACAAACACTTGGTATTTGTTTGCAGTACACATGTGCAAATAAATAAAATAATGTCAACCTATAATTGTCTTTCTTTCAAGAGCAAAAGTAGTACAATTACATTTTCATATAAAGGTTGAGACAATTAGTTGGGTATGGTTGCTCACTCCCATAATCCCAGCACTCAGGAGTCTGAGGAAGGTCATTTTGATCTACATAGTGAGACCCTGTCTCATAAAGAAGGATGGAGGGAGACTGTGGAGATAGCTCAGTAAATAAAATGCTTGCTGTGCAACTCTGAGTCCATGAGTACCAGAGTTCAAATCTCCAAAGTCCACATAAAATCCCAGTACACCTATGGTGAGAAAAGAGGCAAAGACAGGAGAATTTCCTGGAAGCTTGGAATGAGTAGCAACAAGAGACCCTGCCTCAAATACAGTGGAAGGCAGGTGGGGTCTGCTCATGCACGCCTTTAATCCTAGGACTTGGGAGATAGAGGTAGGAGGATTGCTGTGAGTTCAAGACCAACCTGGGACTACAGAATGAGCTCCAGGTCAGCCTAGCCTAGAGTGAGACCCTACCTGGAAAAACAAACAAAACAACAACAAAACATATGGTGGAAGGTGATGACTGACCCAAAAGTTGTCCTTTGACCTCCACACATATACTTTGGCATGCACACACATGAATATGCACACACACAGTAAAAAGTTATTAAGAAAAAAGCCACACTGGAAGATAGTTGGTGCATGGTACGTTCCAGTCCCCCACAATCTTTCTTATTTAGAATGAAGAGTAGTAAAAATAAATAAATCTCTGCT